>NC_143014.1:204674030-204987780 GCF_055824585.1 Amblyomma mixtum
TGTATCCGACTATAGGGCACCCTGTGTCACTTTGGCTATGCACGAAATTGGACTCCCTCAAAGATATATGAGAGACATAGAGAGACTTTAATGAATGAAGGGGAGGTCTGCATGGTTATTAGCTTAGCATGCTACTCCAGTCAAAGATATATGATGTAAGTGAAATGCTCTGTGGGTTGATTCGGTTAACCTGAGTTATTGTTGTGGCGATTTCTTCACCTGATGTTGGTGCAAAGCTCTACTCACTCGTTCCACAGTTGACTGCGACTTCTGCCTTAGCGAAATAACGAAGTCAACGCTTTTTCTGTTTCTGAGAAAGAACGGGGTGGACTAGACGCCGGCTGCGCTAACTTGGGTAGTGTTATGGTTATACTTAGAGCACTGTTTTCAAGCTAAAACTAAATTGTGGCCTAAAATTGCAAACTCGTTTTGTTTTATTTATTTTCCTTCGCTGGTATCAAAATGTCCCTGGATGCAAATTACTGTTTACAATGATTATTTACAATGATTGTTACATCATTGTTTCCAATAACGATTTGCAACGCCGTCGACCGGTTTTAATTACGTCGCGGCTAATCATTTAGCTTGAAATCGCAGCTGACCGGCAAGGGCCATCGTGAAATGGGATTAACCTCGACGTCATGACAGTCGGTCGACGCCATTTGAGGCAGGACCTCCTTTTAGGGGTACTTGCCCCTGCATTTTTGGTTTTTGAGTTGAGTCGCACTATGCGTATGGCTTGTGCAGTAGGTTTTGTAGCCGTTGTAGTTTCTGTTCAGTTGGAGAAAACGAAGACTGGTCTCTTTTTATAGGCGAGCGCTATGTGCTGCAGTATTTGACTCCCCCTGTTGACTCCATCGTTTATAGATCCTTTTCAAAAAAGCTTTATAAACGGTGGTTGACTCCGTATCTTGTTTTCTTTATTTTTTGTTTTTACTTCAAACACGGCGATTAGTTGTTGGCCATGTCACCGTGCTCAACACTGTTTAAGGCTTTTTTGCTGAACAGTTATCAAAAATACACACTTTGTAACTTGTTCGGCTGCATATTGCCACACTAACTCGGTAGGTTGAGCTTTTCGCCTGTATTATAGGCCTATAGCTTGAACTTATAAGTAGGGGAAGGGCTTTTCTGTTCTTAATTTTTTTAAAATACGGTGGCCTTTATGCGGTGTTATTTCAGAACGCCCGTTCGGGGTTTTTTTCGGCAAAAGGTTTTTGCTACGAATTAATTACTGACCTTTTTTCGATGTTTTAACGCGGCAATATTATGTAGTCAAAAGTTTCTAGCGTATCTGTCAGCGTGAACAGTCTATTTACCGGTACTAATTAACAAACAAATGGTACCACTTAGAGTTGTGCTTGTAGAAGAAATTACTATCGTCATTAAAAAAGTAACATAAGTTAAATGAAATAGCCGGCAGACAAAAGCGCAATAGAAAGTTTACTTCGAAGGCCTAGGTTGAGAAGTTATCGTTGGCTTGTCGCGCTCGGTTCAGCGAGAGGGCGAGGCATCATGCGGTCTGCGTGTTTATGGCAGCGATGAAACTGCCACTCAATCGTCGCGTTAGCCAGAAGATGGCGCCCATGCACGGTTTCGTGTCAGTGTCCAATGGGCAGTTGATAAACCTACTTATTAAGTAACTGCTCTAAGCAGATGAGGATAATGCACGAGCCATTCTTTAGCTAGCAGGCGGTGAGGTGATGGTGCTTCCCGGTCTTCAGGATCGTGCAAGCAAGAAGAGCAATACATCAAGTCGCACAACAGCGCTACTTACCCAACAATACACCGTCGCATCACGCCTCTCGGCTTCCCTGTTTAGTTGGTTTTTGATTTGAAGTGTAACTCATACTGAATAGCCGGTTATATATATATATATATATATATATATATATATATATATATATATATATATATATATATATATATATATATATATATATATATATATATATATATATATGCTTGGCTCGCCAAGAACACAAAACTTTTCGGTTAAAACGAATTTCCAAAGCTAAATTCGGCGGACTTTTACCGGCTTCTCTATTTTTCGGTTTTAGACCGAAAATTCCAATCCCCAGGTGATAAGCGGACACTTCTTGATACTGTTATAATCACCTGTAGTATAACGCCGTTAATGATGGAGTCTGCTTTTACGCACCACGCCTTTCCGTCTCTTCTCTGCCGGGGGGGCTACCGGCGGGTAAATTAACTTTCTTCTCCTTCACCATCCCCGTTTTCTTGTTACCCATTCTCGTTAGTCGTGTCGGTCGCCCCCCGGCTCCAACGGCTGCCGGGCGAACAGCGGTCGAGGCCACGGCACACCGGCGGCGCCCAGACGGCCTCCTTGGGGCCCCGTCAGAGAAATTCCCCGCTAGACTGTTTTCATTCACGGACGCCCTTTACGCAACTTTCAGGTCGAGAGAAACACGCGTCGCGCTTATACAGACGTATAGGCGGCACTAATGATTCAGTCTCGCGGCGACGGCCGACTGGCAGCGCGCAGCTGACGGTGCGGCCAAGGTGCCGTTTTCACCTGCGGCGGCGGAGCGGACCCGCGCGTGGAACCCGAGACCGCAGCGCGGGCCGCGGCGAACCACGCAGGCGGCGCGGAATTCCAGGCGTCGAGGGTGCTCCCCCCTCCCTGCTCCCGGGCATGGCGGGATGGGGGTTCGGAAGATGCGCGCGCCAGCTGCCCCGCAGCCGGCTGCCGGCAACGCGAGGACACACATCTGGCGCGCCTGGCTTCCCCCCTGTCTACGCGGCCTCACACGTGCGCGAGCCGTTCGGGCCCTGTCCTCCCCAATCAGACACCCTCCCCTCACCGGCTCTCCTTCTCCCCCGCGTTTACACTTTATGTATTTTCTTTCTCGTCTTTTGTACCCTTGAGCCGACGACCGCTCTTTTCGTTTAGATTCGCGCGTCGTTGCGGTGTCCGTGTCCTATGCATACGTATGGCTAGCGCAGGAATGCAACACTCTCGGGAGGACTTTCGTTCGGCTTTTTTTCTTCTAGTTTTGTTTTATTTCTATATAATGACGTCATGCTCGACACCGAGGATTCGCGCAAATGCGGCTCTGCATGTTTGGACACGCTCAGTGCCAACTTATGAATTAGCTGTGCTCACGATGAGACAGATTTGACAGACTTGCTTGTCTGGTTGGGTTTGAAGACTCATAATAAACTCTAACACATCTCCAAACAAAAACTAATTTGAAACCCAACGTTTCGGAGCCGGCTCGGCTCCTTCAGGGGTGACCGTGGACAGAAGCTAGCGTCTTTAAGTCTGCTTGGAGGGGAGCAGGGGGTCAAAAGAACGAAAGTTGTGATGTGAAAGCCGCGGGGTCTTCGCTCTGGAGTTCAAAAAACAAAGGTCGCCTTGACCGCCTCCCCACAGCCTGACAACGTGACTCACAGCATTACCCCCCACCCCCCCTCCTCCACGCCGTTCGCATCACAGCGTTCGTGACGTTAGCTACTGCACCCAGTCACCCCTGAAGAAGGAGCCGAGCCGGCTGCGAAACGTCTGGATTTGAAATTAAATTTCTTGGTTGGAGGTGTGTAGTAGTTTATTATACCTCTCTAGTGAATGGGACCGGTGACTTTTCTTAATCGGGCATTGCTTGGGCATGTGCAGAGTAACGACGACAACGAGCGCCACGGGCAACGGCTGTTGGCGAGAAATTGAGAAATAGAAAGCCCCAAGCCACACGCACCGTTGAAAACAAGGATTCAACCTGCTCTTCACGAGGTCGTGTTTAGACTAAGATATTAACGGGCGCATTGGACTCGAATGTCGCGACGAACACGGTTATGCGGTTGCTATTGGTGGACGCGCATGCTTACGTCTTTCGCAGAAACGTTGCGCAGTGTGAGCATTTCTTATTACAGCAAAGGCGCTGACCTCTTCCGCACTGCAGATCCAGTAAGAGGAGGCGAGTTGAGCGGTTGTGTGTGTGAGGGCATTTTAGCGGTTTCTCTCTAAGCTAGAGCACGAGGCGACTTGAGATCACGGACTGATACGGGATAGAATAAGCGCTTATTCATTCATTCGTTTGGTCACAAATTCAGGAGAGCACTGCGGATTGAAGACTCGTCCTGTAATTCCGATGCTCATGCTACCTCACAGAAACACGCAAAGGAGCCTCAGTGCGGGGAAGATAACTGCACGTTTTTGGTTGCGCAAGCCGGAAACCGCGAGGCAGCGTAGTGTAGTAGAAAATCGTCGAAAGCTTGACGTGCGTAGGCTATAGCCGTGAAGAAATCACTGAGTGGTTACTGACTGCAGGACACGCATGAATTTTCTCACGGGTTCCCTCACGGTCTCTCCAATACTGGTCGTGTACAGGCTGGATGAGTAACATTAATGCCGCACACGTAATTCACGAAGCAGCGAGTAACATCCTTTCACTGACATGTCTGAGGCGCGCCGAAGCGCTCGGCTGCCGAAATCACTGCGGAAAAATGACCGCGTGCCTTAACTTATGTACACTCAAAGGGAGGCGCGTTGAAACATGCGTGTACTAAAATCGCGGTGTGCAGAAAAGCGAGCACAAAAGCTTGCGAAGCTTAAGCCTCCTTAATGAATAGGACAGTTCGGAAATTAGCGTCATCATTCGAAGATCAAAACCAGTTCTCTTGGCCCACCAACTGAATTCAACTCGAAATATCCGCGTATCAATAAAAACATGAATATCCACAATCCGCGCCTCATATCTTGACACCATGGGTCAGATTCAGCACTGCTGTGAGAGAGTGCGGGCTGTAACCGCGTTATCAGGCACCGCCGACAGTGCGTTGCGCTAATCATGCCTAGAAGCTGATGAGAAGTTTTGCTGAGACCTATAGACTAAGCTCAAAGAGGTCCTCTTTTTTACCACCCTGAACTTGCTGAGTTAAGATCTCTCGAGTTAATCACACGAAGACAAATTACCAAATGCTCATCTAAATGATGCTGAATGCCAGCGCAAGCTAGTTTTGCGAATTCTTGACCGAATTGCTTAACCGAGTGCATAAATAACTGGACGATGCCCTACGCAAGCGCCCACTCTTTAAAACGTTAATATTTTTTCGCATCGCGTGATCCTCTTTCTCTCGGTCCGCAGCACCTTTCTGGGCTCTCGTTTACGCGCGGTGTCCTCAGCACCGGCTTCTCCTCGGCGTCGGTTCAGCTCGACAATGGGTGTAGATGATCCGTAAATACTTTGAGCTCAACTGTTCTGCCACGTGGGCGCTTTGTCTCGCACGCGTGTGACTGGCCGTCAGGCGCACGTGACCAGCTGACGACGGCGTCGTGACGTCCTCCGTGTTGCTCCTCCTGTCCGATCCAAACCTGCGATGGTGGTCACGCGGTCGCCAACGATGACGTGAAACCCAGCTAGAGGTCCTGCCACTGACAGCTAACGCTGTAAAAGAAAACTGTCACCCTTCTGGGCCTATAACCCGTGGTGAAGTGACAGCGAAAGCGCTCAGCGACCGTGCTGCGGACGCAGCAGTTTTCAGTTACGCAATACTACGCTTACACAGCCATAAATTCCATAAAAAGCCCCCAAGTGGAAGGCCTCTTTGCTTAAAAGAGGTGAAGGTTTCGTAGCGTCGGCTATAGCGAGGTCGAAATGGAAACTGCTGCTTAAGAAACGGAACCGCGCACGCCTTGCGTCGCACCACCGGTGCCGGCGATAAATGGGCGGCATGCGCAGCGCAGCGGACGCCGATCGGAATCCGCGTCTGCACCGGTTCCGCCTCGTAACCGTTTTCTCTCGGGAGTTCTCGCAGGCAGGCCTGCGACCCTGCACGAGCGTGCCCCACATCGGCTCAGTAATGAAAACAAAGATGTGACAGAAAGATACGAGCGGTCTTCCGATGTCGCGTCCGTGCGAGGGCTTCCCGCGCCCCACTCTGTCTGGTGCGTGTCACTCGTCGTCGAGCTCGAGGGGCCTCAGCGCTGTTGTGATAAACAGTCGAGGGCGCTGCTCGCTTATCGATTCCGCTGTTGATCCTGGGGCCGCACCAGATCTGCGGGCTGCATACGGCGCGCTCTTCTCGAAAGAGCAAGCGTTGTGGTGGCGCAGTAGTTAAGCTGCTGAGCACTGGGTCGCGTGCTCTATATATCCCTGCCACGGCGGTCGCGTCTTGAAGGAGACGAAAAAGTCCCGCGTAACCAGGTTTCGACGCACGTTGAAAAATCTAAATGAAGTTAAAATTATCCCGGAGCCCTCCAGTGGCATACCTAATAAAGCATAGTGTTATTGTGACACGCAAAAAATTAACCACATTTTCAGGCTCCAGGGAACGAATGCGAATCCTCGAAGCAACAAAACTTGCGGCACTCCCGACGGAATAACTGGCTGTTTGAGGTAAACATGATGTTTCGATGAGGTGCTCTTTCGGGTATTAAATGGAGTCATAGTTCTGCACGTATTTTTCACGAGGTCACTGGGGTTTTCGCAGGTCGCCGTCCAAAACGGGGCGACCACACGCGGGACACTGCGGCGAGCCGCAGCGCCCCCTAGCGGTGGGCGCCCACCTCTGCGGCCTGCCGGCGCAGGGAGCGACGGTTACGACCACCCCCCGGCTCCGGCTCTACCACCCCTCTCTCGTTCCCGGCCTTTTGTAGGCCTTCTGTCAGTGTGCTTTTCTTTTCACTCGCTGCACGCAGGGTGGCGTGGCGGGCGCAGCGACTGAATGTTACGCGCCGCGTGGGCTCGGAAAAACGGTTTACAATGACGGCTACCACTTAAATAGCGAACGACTGATAGCGTTGCGCGCGGAGGAAAGGCCCTTTTAGTCTACCTGGACGAATTTAACTGTTTTTGTTTCATTCTGTTGTGCTGATGCAATTTGCTTTTCTTTTCTTTTTTTGTCCTTGCAACAAAGTGCGAATTCACACTACCTCGTCGTGACGTAACTCTCTCTGTGTCCGGCTTAAGAATAACTGTCTAGCGAATATATACGTATGCGTATATGCTTGTTGAAAGAAAACAGTGCGGATTAATGCGCGTTGGCCGCGGTCGATAGATTGCCTGATCCTAATGACAAAGATGGTAATTCAAGTGAAAACTGAATTTTTATTAGATAGAAATCCCCCCCCCCCCCCCAAAAAAAAAAAAAAGAAATTGACTGGAGGTTGTTGTGGCGCACAGGAAAGCTCGAACCCGGGCTCCATTTGGTAGCGTGTTGAGTCGTCGGGCTGAGGAAAGTCTGAAGCTTCGAAGTTGGAGATACGAAAACAAGCAGATTTAATGGCAAGAAACTAAGACACTTATTTACATAAATTTACAAAAGAAGAGCAAAGAATCAAAAGCTAAGAGTTCATAGCGTCGAGCGTCTGGGTGAGCCTGTTACCCAAGGCCCAGAGCCACTGGATGAAGAGCCACTGGATGAACCTATTACCCAAGGTTCAGAGCCACACTGGATGAACCTATTACCCAAGGTTCAGAGCCACACTGGATGAACCTATTACCCAAGGTTCAGAGCCACACTGGATGAACCTATTACCCGAGGTTCAGAGCGATCGTGCTCACTTTGGGCGCAGGTTAAATAGCCCAAGGCTCCGCCCTTTCACCAGGCGGCAATTCATCGTGACACAAAAGATCGGCACCACACGTCACAGACAATGAAGACACCTGTTGAGAGCCCACACGTGGAAACTGGCGAGGAGGAGCGTAAGTCCGCATCTCTGTCGCACTGCGAGGCAACCATACTGTTGTCAGCTCGCGTCCATCGAACACAGGTGTGGCCTGATGACGTCGCAGCCGCAGCTGCGCCGGCTTCCTCTGATTCGTTCCGGGTTTTTTTTCAGACCAGGGGCAACCTTTCTTCCCCTGTCGTCGGTTGCTTCTCGAAGATCGTTGGCACCGAGCCGAGCGTGGGAAGAGCATCCATCGACCATTTCCCAGCTGGTCATTCCTTTTGGTGGGGTCATCTTGGGGGTCAACGACCCGTCGAAATTGCCGCTACTGTTGAATCCACCACCGTTTCATCGCGGGTCTCAAGATGGGTCGTAACAAGGTGTTGCCTTAAACACCCGGTTCCGCAAGTAAACTTCGTACATCGACTCGGTTTGGGTGCGGATCCCAGGGGCTAGGCTACACCGCCATTCACTTCAAGACAGTGATCACGGAGTCCCTTTTTTAGGTGTAGACGTCACGCATTTGAATCGACTGGCGGGAACATTTTTAATTGCAATTTGCTCAACCATAAATTCATCTTTTGCTACCAGACAAAGCTCAACATTCCCAGAAAGACCAATAGAATCAATTTTTACAGGGAACAAAAATTGGATGGACTGGTTTTTGTCATTGCGAAGTCACCGCTGCTCTGTAGACCGGCAGAAGTGTTGACGGCAGGCGCCATTCATGCACGGTAAAAGCGACATTGAGTAGAGAAACAAGGCCCACAAACACAAGCAGATACACGCCAGCATACAGACGCGAGCATACACACACTATAGGAAGCCACACACCCCGGCGCTGAGGCGTTCGTTCTATCGCCTTGTGTGTTCGCGTCCCGGCTTGCTGCTTTCAAGCGCTTCATTACGCAGCTGAAATCTCACAACCCATTGTGTTTCCGCTCACCTCTCTCTAACAATACCTCTTGCGGCCAAGTAGTTCTTAAGTATCCCCCGTGATCATACTTTTCGTGCGTCGCAGGACGTTCTGTGACTCATGACGCTCTAAATATGAAGCACAAGAGTTTTTAAACATATGTATACGAAGCCCTGCAAAAGTTCCTACCATACCATGGTATAGGCTAACACGTGGTTGCTCTTAGTGTGCAAAAACTCGTGGAATTTGTTAGTACGCGTCCTCCGTGCTTCTTTCCCGCACTCTGCGTGTGTGACAAGGCGGAATGGCTTCCGATGGCCACATCACCAAAGCTGGGCTATCAATTGGCAGCGACTGCTTTGAAGGCCGGGCGCGGCATGCGCGAGCAAACTATATCCACCTGTGACGCACCCGCGGATACGCCTGTGCAGAGCGAAACGTGCTGCCAGGCGCATGTGGACACGAGAGCGATGGGCGCGTTCTCAGCCGGGGCGTGCTTCCGCGTTCGGGAATCGTTAGGCAGCGTACTTTTTGGAATGTGACCGGTCAGTGACCTTCGTACAGAGCGCGCCTCATCAGCGTCCAAGGAGCACCAGTGCGATTTAAAGAGAAGTGTTCGGTGCCGCTTTAATTGGCTCAAGACGCGCGTAGGCGTAAAGTAAACAACTCGCTGTGTCCATGCAGTCTCGATTGCAACGATGGCTTCGTCAGGATCCAGCAGTAGCGGTGGATGGACACCGACGGATCAAAGCTCGACGATATATAGAGAAGGCGTCTAAGAGAGCGTCACGACGTGCTTACAACTTGGAGATGGGAAGGATAGGCGACTACAATGCATTAGAAGACAGCACACCCACTGTTTACTGGTTTCATGCTAGGACGTGAACTGGTTTCATGCTAGGATGGAATTTTGTTTGTTTATACACCGTTCGTGGTCGCGGAATGAAAGAAATTTGACTCACTGACAGAGCTCGTTTCGCAAAGCCTATCCTTCAAGGACGCTACCGCTGCTACGGAACACTGGCTTCGTACAGCGGACGTATGAATAAGGCATGCTGGAAGAAGAGGAGTTGATGGAAAGGCGCTCTGTCTGCCTCACACTGGATGGACGCCTGAACTAAGCCGTGAGGAATGGGACGAATCTAGTGTAACTCTAGCGCATTGCGGTGAGAGTATGGTATCCACTTCGTCGATGATAAGGCGGCCAAAACTAAGGTGTCCTGAAGGCATAATTCGTCGGGACCGCCTTTCACGGTGGGCGATAGAAAGTGGTTAGTCATTCTTGGGCAGAGACTTCGTTGCTTTCAGGAAGGGAACATTTTCTGATACCATTGGCGTCTTTCATTTCGCGCACTCACGGTGCACACGTCTTAAAAGCGGTATTGATTGTATTCATTCACTTCTTGTTAGCATTTATTTTCTTTCTGCACTCTCTCTTTGCCATCGAATTGAAAACCAATCAATGCGATCGTTTCAAACGAGCCGATTAAGAACGCCGCCTTTTTTTTCCACATAGCTTCGCCGTTAGGCGGCAGAAACCTCCATGCGCTTCCTCTCCAATGAGCCCACACGCCAGTCAGGTATCCAAAGGAGGGAAGGAGGAGTCCGAGCCACCTCCCCCCCCACACACACACACACCTCGAATTACGGCTCACCCGCCATTGTTTCTCACCGCCCAGTGTTTCTGGTTGAGCATGTACTACGAAGAGCCCCCCTGCCCCTTCGACTTTCGAATGCCGAATACGTCAGCTCAGCACAGCGGTGGAACGATTCGCTCTTTGAATGGAGCCATCAGTCACCCAGCCTTGCATTTCCCAGTGAATATCACGCTCTCTCTATTGGCGGACTCAACGGTGACGGAGGGAACTCGCTGAGGCAGTCGCACTATTGCCGTCCCATGCCGCTGTTATTACTTTCATTGTAGTCGGATAATGAGCTGGAGGAAAATGTGGAGGCAAAACATAAAGGCTGCTCGGCAGCTTACGTATGCCGGTGTGCTGAGGAATGCTCTCTTTTCTCCGTAGAAAGCAGCATCATTTTTTCCTTTCGAACAAATCACGCCTTGCGAGATAATGAAGTGCAATCGCAAGCTATCATTTGTCAGTGAGAGGGAACATACTTTCGGCAACAGCTTACGACCAACAGGGCGCAACAATGCGATCACGTGCGTTCATCGTGGAGGCTTCGCCGGCGGATACGAAGTCAGCGGAGACGATGTCTTTTGAGCGTCTTCCGCCGGCGCTCTCTCCCGCTCAGTGTTACTGCGCAAATAAATAACCGACAAAAGATGTCGGGAGTCTCCGACGAGAGAGGGCACGTACCCTCTCGCACTCCGATGGAAGGCCCCGGTGGGGTAGGGCTCCCTTTCCCGGCCGCATGAAAGAAAGTCCGGGGAAAGAGAGGCGACCGCGTGGAACTCCCTCTCGAGCCGCTTACTACTACGGCGGCATTGAAACGGCGCCTGGCTCACGTGCTGCTGCTGCGGCGGCGGCGTGTCGACGACGGCGCGGCATCGTACCCCATCCGCTTGTGTCTCTCCTTTCACCCGCCGCGCCCGCTGGCTGGACCGACGACGCTCGCTGGCGGCCCCAGCCACACGGTCACACGGGAGACGTCTACACCTGCGCCGAGGCATCCGATTCTGGTGCGCAGAACAGCGGAAATCAGCGCGCCGGCAGCGCTGACTGCGGTGGATTGCATCGGATACCAAGCAGTGTGCGTAGTGAGTGTTCCTTGTGGAACGTATTCGCATCCCGGCTTCCGTTCAAGCCCCACGGCGGTCTGCGCGGCCCCTTTAAAGCTACCAGGAGGCCCGCGCCCGGCGTGGACTTCGAGACGTCGGTTGGACCGGGTCACACGCCGAACAGCTTGGAGGCCAGCCCGTTCGACGCTCGCTGCGCGAGCATCATGCGACATTGGTGCGTGTAAAATCGTGTTTGCTATTTTCCGTCCATTGCATGCGGCTGTGGCCGAAAAAAAAACAAAAAAAAAACTCGGTACTACCTTTAGCTTCGAGAAGCTCTTTCAAAAAAGCAGCTCATAGTTCCGGTTGTAGTTGTTTCTTTATGGTGGTACATTAGAAGACAGACTGATGTGATTGGGAGTGTTTTCAATAACTTGCAGAGATAACTGTAAAACTGGTTCATACCGCGGCATTTATCGTACCAGAGGCGAGGGCAGGTGGCAATGATTACCGAATGTTCAGTGGAGCTTTCTGAAAGACCTCGTACTTCGTTTGGGACTTTTTGTCAAACATTGTGAGCATTCAGCATCCTGGATACCGTTGATGAGCGGTTAACTTAGTTTATGAATACTAAACTCCCTCCGGAGATTTATAGTAGAAACTCGAGTTACAAGCTACCGAATTCTATGTGTAGTGGTGCAGC
The DNA here is from genome assembly GCF_055824585.1 of Amblyomma mixtum. Classification (NCBI taxonomy): domain Eukaryota; kingdom Metazoa; phylum Arthropoda; class Arachnida; order Ixodida; family Ixodidae; genus Amblyomma; species Amblyomma mixtum. The sequence continues at coordinate 204,685,963 of NC_143014.1, forward strand.
AACTCCAAGCCCCTTTAAATCTAAGATAATAAACTGAAATACCTCTTTAAGAAACTTCAGGTGACTTTAAAGAAAATTTAAACAAAATTTAAACTTCGCTGAATCCATATGAGCTCGCAGCCACTCATTTGCACGTACAGAATGTAAATTCCACGCGTGCAACTGTTCCGAAAGGCATTCATTTCACATAGCTAAACACTCCATTTATGCATTGTCTGTTTGACGCTTTTCATAAAACGCAGTAATTTTCGGCTAAAATTTTGCATCCACCACTGCCATCTTTGGAAACTGCTCAAGTACGTCTGTGCTTTCATGAACTTTTGTTTTGGTACCAATTCCTCCAGCGGCGGCAAAAGCTTTCACCTAGTACACACGTATTGTTTTCTGCGCTGAAATTCTCGTTGCACTTTCTTCGAAAACTGTCTCTTCCTCGGCTTCTTCGTAAACCATACTACAGGGCAGACAGATTCCCAAAATTTCACAAGTGACTGTATATATGGTGCTGCTAAGTTTCCAGAGGAGCTTCAGAATTGTACTGTCCGAAGTTTAGCGCGCGAAAATTGCTGCATGTCTGTTGAATGCTGAGCATTCTGACATGGGAGCAGCCCTTTTAACGCTTCCCAAAAAGATTCCCTTAACTGAAATTTGCGGTATGCAGAAGTTCGCTCAACTCGAAAGCATTTATTTGCATTGGATAGAATGGAGTTTGGGCGAGCGGGATTTCGCAAAAGTTTAATTGAAAAGTTTGTTCAAGTGACTTCCGTGCAAGGGGAATTTCAATCTACACATTCTATGGTTATACGTGCTACCTATAGAGATCCTAGGCCACTTGCAATGACTTGACAGCTTTAGCCTCAAAACTCTGACTACGCTCTATGGATGCCTGTATACTTCCTGTGCATAAACGAAATGATAGAATTTAAGGAATCGTAAGGAGTAGCTTGGCTACAGTGGCCAGCAATGTGTAGCAGTCGTTCATCATCAAGCTTCGGCGCAGAAACTTCAGTGCCCACCTTGGCCAGCAGAAATTTCGCGTTCGAAATAGAACATTATATTTAGGAAAGGACACTTTGGCAACTAAAGTGTTGGGAGGCGAAAGCCGAGGACACTATGCCGTGACGACTTCCGGTAGATGTGACGTCACACCGTTCCCGTGGCTATATAGATACCCAAATTATACATCTTTCGGGGATCATAAGTGTTGATTACGTTTAATTACACATTTTCCGTCTAATTTGACACAAATCGGCGTTTTTCCGACCATTCTGTGGCAATTTTCACTATGCCATGATGATTTCCGGTGGACGTGACGTCACACCGTTTCCGTGGCTATATCGACGTCCGCGTTATTTCGACGCAGTTTCCACATTTTTTACTGTAATTAATTAACTAATTACTCTACAGTCATTAAACTTGGCTTCTAGGTTCATTTTTCCTCCTCTATCTGAAGCAACCATTCGTTTTCATTCTCCGGCTCTCAGAGCTGCATTTCGGCGCGGCAGGCTGCAGAAGTGCCACATACCAAAGTGTAAGTTGAAGCAATGTAAAAGGGAACGCTTCAACAGCATTGGAGGACAACGATTACTCCCTCCTGAAGTATAACTGAGAAACACAGTTTTTATTTTTAGTAGTCTTCCTGTTGCATGCAAGATACTTAGCCTTTTCGAGTTTAGCGCAGTAGTGAAAATATATTTTCGGTCAGTGAGGACGAACAGTTTTCTGAGCCGTATTGCTAGTGACAGGAATTAAGCGTTTACAATAGCGCGAACAATCGCGTATTTGAAGCGAATTCAGTGTGCAGAAGAAGCGTGACAGAGGAGGCGCTCGCGACAAACGTAAAAAAAGTCGAAATGGGTACATTGCTGCAGCGTTTGTAGTAGCAAAGCTAGAACTTCTCTGGGTGACTCAAACGGCGGAGATCCAAAAGCTCGAAACATCTGTCAGCAAGGTCGGGTCAGATGTGAAACAAGCAAAAAAAAAAAAACGAAAAACAGACGGCGTTCAATCCATCTGCTCTTCGGAGATTTGCAGTCCGACGCAGTACTGCCGTTGCTGCAACGGTTGAATAAGTTGCATTGCGGTCGGTCGTGCCGCTCGCCGATCTCTCTGCAGTTGTGATGCTGCATCGAAAGTCGAAACTGTTCCCATCGGAATCCTCATCCCAATCGAAATTCCCGCCGGAATCGAGCGAAAGAGAGAAAAGGTCACTTCTCCTTTGAGTGCAGTCTTATCCAGCGTACAGAGAAGAAGCGTTTGTATGTATCGGGTCGTCGAGGAAGGGACGGGCCGCGGGGTAACTGGACGAGACGAGGCGGGAGAGGAGGGCAGGAGAGGAGGGCTGGAGGAGGCAACGAACATGTGCGAGGGAGTACTGATGGCCGGCAAGGTGTCCGCTACGGGAAGATATAAAGGAAGGGAAGGTGTTAGGGGAAAGGGCTGCTCGGGCCTCAGAGGCCGGGCGCGAACGCGCAACGCCGCGCCGATCGGCGTTCCTGCTACCGTACTACGCCCTCGAAGACGCGTTGCGCGGCGCGAGCGCGCGCTTCGCTTTGACACGCGGCGAGATTCCCACGTTTAAGGCCGCGCGCGGTGCGCCGAGCATTTCGGCAAAAAAGAAAAAAAAAAGGAAACGATGAGCGGAACGGTGAAGGCCCGCCGCACACGGCGCCTCCTCATAAAGCGGCGTTTTTCATTGTCTCTGCTGGGCTGCGGTGGCGCGCCGCGTAGCGCCTCATAGGCTGTGCTGCGTGAGCGGCCGCCGATGAGCCGCGCGCCGATGCAAATCGGTTCGCGCGCATCGCAGCGCGTGAGCAAAAAAAAAAAAAAAACATAAGATAGAGGGGGCGTTGAAAGAGAGGTGCGCGCCTCGGCCAGCTTGTCGTTCGTTTCTCCTCCTCTCCCCAAACGGTTTTCGGTATTTCGGAGAAAGGAAAAAGGCGTAGAAAGAATGAAGTGCCGTCGACCCTAAGTGTAGGCTAATTCGCGTGTGAATGTTGTTTCTTTTCATCTTTCGTTCTCGCGCAATGTTCACAAGAGCGCTGAATAAATTTACCTCGCAAATACGCGTCCGGGACGCTTGCGGCGTGCCTGCAGCGCGTGCATTTGTGCGTGCGGTAAACCGCGCGAAACGCGCCGTTGATGCAGCCTCTCGGATCGAAGCGCGCGGAATCAGCGGCGCTTTTTGCATAATGTGCACGGGACGCGTTTTCAGCGTCGCCTCTCTGGATTAACGCACAGCAGCTTAAAAACTGCGGCGCGGAATCAGTGTCCTTGTAGGCCATGCAAATGCCGTTGGGTCCATGGAGCGACCCGTGACGCCATTTTTTTCGTCGACAGTCCGCGTTCAGGAGAGCTGTGTACAGTAACGCTCCCACCATAGTTACCTCATATCGCGGAGAAATAACACCGTACAGCAGAAGCCTGAGCGTCTGACTCGGTGGTCCAGTGACCACTGACTCAGGTACTGGCAGGAGGAGCTGGATGCGCTCTTTATTGGTCACTGGAGAGGTTAGCCTTGTAGTCTGCCTGGCAGGCTACTCCAGGTGAGGGTGATGACGATGAAGCGAAACGCACTCGCGCAAAACACGCGCGCCCACATAAAATTTTCGCAGCGTACGTGTAAGACCCGTCTCTTTGAGAAAGAGCTCAGGACACGTGTCTTTTCGCTTAACGCTGATGCTACGTTGCACCAGGGTCCAAGCATATTTGCCGAGTTGAGTTTACTCAGTCTTAACATAGACCTTAATGAGTTTGCAGGGTGCTGCGGGGTGATATAAAACGGCTGCAGACGCATATTAAATGCTCCAAGTTTTTCTTGTACACCACGTGCTGAGAAAACAGTGGGTGACTGGGGGGGTCCGTATTTTTTTTTTTTTTTTGTAGGAAATAGTGTGTGCATGCTACGTCAAGGCGAATACGATGGAGGCATGTGCGGTCACCCCTATCCAGTTTACTTGGCATATGGAGGTCAGAAGCAGGATAGAAGCGTCAAAGGAGGGCGTATAGACAGTCCGAATCAGACCAGGCTACAGCAGCCACTAGCCTCACTCCATCACTCGGAGAGGAGCGAGTGGTAATCACCTGGAGTGATTACCACTGTGATTCACCCAGGGTGATTCACCAGGACGATTCACCCTGCGTGAACAACCATGCGCCGCTCTCTGCTGCTCCGTCAGCGTGGACACTGCCTGCAATGCCGAGGTGAGCAGGCAACCGCTGCATCACAGCGGGGTGTCCACAGGCATCGATGTGTGGGCTGCTTAACTGACGCTGGCAGGGCGAACTAAAACATCATCATACGACAGTTCGTCGTCTATTAAGGTGCTAGAGTGGATAAGAGGGATGTAAAGTGTTACCGCGGTGGACCGAGAGTCGGGAGGAGTGACAAGCCAGAAAGTTTGCTGGAATAATGTGCCCGCGGCTAGCTGGACAGAAATGTAACCGATGGTCATTGGGAAAGGTATTTATGGTGAAGTGGGCTCAGCCTGAAAGATGATGATGACGACGACGAAGGGAGAAACCTGCCGCAGAGATAAGTCAGACGTGGTGTCATAGTGGAGACCAAAGAACGCGGCTGGCAGCCCTGTATTATGGCGCATGCTCTGAAGTCTTAATCGACGCCGTCGAAATGCGGCGCCCCTTCATTCGACCTGTGACCCTGTTACAAGTAGTTCGAACCTAGAGATTACCTCGATATATTTAGAGAAACAAAGTCCTCTTGGAACAAAAAAGATGCGATCCATCGCAATATAGCCTGCTCTCGTGGAACCGCCTTTCTATACGTTGTCTCCACTAAGTCCTTCCTTCTAATACTGCTTTATACTCTCCAAACGTGCTTAAGATAGCTAGAATGTGCTCTACAGCGGTAAACGCTCCCATGGCCCGGGTACAGGCAGATATCTAAAGGGGCCCCTCGCTCCAGATCGAGCTCATTCCTCTCTCCTTCCCCGATACAAGAGTTTACCTCGCCCCTGCCCTAGAAAAAAAATGTTGGCTACGTGCCTGCCCACCCTCCAGAAGCGCCACCTACCTCAGTCAACAAAAGCCCTCAAGAGAAGCCCGCCGCCAGCCATCTCTACGCTCCAAAAGCTTTCACCCACTAGAGCTCACGCAGCATCTGAACGGAATATCAAGCTGCGAAAGAAAAAGGCAAAAGTACCCCCCCCCCCCCAGCCCCCCCCCCCCCCCCCCCCCCCTCCCTTGCGCATGCTCCTTGGCAGAGATATACACAGGCGCAGATGATGTCAACGTCAGTTTGATTTGTCTCTGTAGTCGACGGAATATGCTGAAAAGTTCTGAAGATGTGGCTCGGAACTTAACAAAATACAATGAGTGGATTACGTTTCTGGGAATGAATACCCTTTCTGCGCAACAAGGTAACAAGCGGGTGCTGCCAAGAAGAGACGGAGCTCAGGGCCAACACAGAACTAGTGAGTCAGTAAGTGATTTTCTCTATTTACATTGGGCTATATGGCTTGCAGTTTTTAGCAACCCAAAAATTTGGCCTGAGAAAATAGATGCATTTTGGTTTATTCGTCTGATCGACTGCTAGGCATCTCCTACGGCAGCGCAGCCAACATGATGAAGACTTTTTGACCCATCCGTAAAGAAACTGTCGCAATACTTATAAGTGCCGTGAGGTCCGTGAATTTCTGTTGGATAGCATTTGCAGCGACAACCTTCTTGTAAATATATGTCACGGTCAGGTTGCACGGTATGTACGTCTCATCCCCAGGAGCATGCCTCTACATGAGCGTCAAGAACGGGAAAAAAGAGCACAAATAATGTTACGAGGCGCGCTTCATGCGAAAAGCAAAAGTCGGAGTTACAGGCGGCTTATTTCGAAACATACGTTAACAATTGATGTTTTGGATCAAGACATGATTTGGGTGTTCGGTGAAGGTTCGAAGGGTTAGAAACGACTGTGCACCAAAGAAAAACCTGTGCTTATCAAGTGGTCATTCATTTGATACCGCATAAAGAACTGGATAAGTAGACGTTCGGAAAGGTCCCGTTGCCAGCCGGATCCTCTTATGGTGTACTGCATCTATAACTCTTAGTTTGGTCATCTTTGTCCTTTGTCGGTAAAGGCAAATCTATGCACCCCCGGCACTTTAAGGCTGTATGTAAGATTGTGTTGTTCATCCAACTATTAGGCAACTGTAGTTTTTTACTCGATTTGTTCAAACCATACGAAAGAAGACGCGACCCCATCTCTCAATCTCTCGCCGGGCTCAGACCTCCGGAAAGTCCCACCCCCCCTTCCCCGCATTTAGCAGCTATGCTCCGTCAGTTTTTTTTTGCTTACTGTGGGCCAAAGTAATCTGTCAAAATGACCGAGGAGAAGGGGTTGATAGGAGGAACGCTGTCATGAAAATGGGGGGGGGGGGGGGGGGGCAATTTCTGGACCCCTTTAAGCGCATTCCCCCGCCCCTTGGCTACATCCCTGCCACGGCTGCCTGCCTACCATGCCGGGCAACGAGCTTCAAAGAATTTATCGCTGGACCTTGCACATGTAGGTATGGCGTTAAGCGACTGCGTCAGTCGAATGCACGAGTATAAACCCGGGAGGCTCTTACCCAGGTTGCAGAATGTGTATGTACGAAAACCCCTATGAACTATATGGGTGCACGTAGACATTTTTCATAGGACTTCATTATGGATGTAACCACTTACAGCGGCCGCTAAAGCACGCACGCAGGTGACCTGCATGCGCGCATTGGCGGCTTGCGGCCGCGGTAACCTGAAGGAGGAAGTTGGTGGCTTTACGGGTGGTGGGTGTAAGCGCGTAGGTGGGCGATGAATTTTTTGCCGGTGGGTGCCCGGAGGTGCACCCAGTTGTAATGCGTGAGCAGTATTGTCCTCTTGTCAGTATACTAGTAATCTGATACTGCTCAAACAGTTGTGAAGCACAAAGGACACTGTGGATTAAATGCAGTAATGAGTTTCTTTCGCGCTATGCGGCTCTACCGTTCAACCGCCCTCCACAAATCAGTGACAGGCAGCATACTAAATGAAACGAGAAAACTTTCGCTGAACAGTCCAATGAACGTATTTTAAAACCATAAAGAATTTTATTACATAAAGCTTAAAATTTTGGGTGGAAGACCTATTCGAGTTGGTTTTTTTCGTTCGTTTCTTTCATTTTACAGCGACAGCAGTAGCAGGGCCATTCCGCAAAATCCCGGCGTCGGCGTGTGAGACCAAAGACTTCATCTCAACCTTCTGACACATATTCAAGAGGGGGCCCGACAACCCCCTCCGCTTCTCTCGATCCAAGAATTTACCGCGGGCCAGTAAAAAAAAAAAAAAAAAATCTTGGCTACGGGCCTGCCCTGGGTGTATCCCATCATTTTTTACATTGGTGTTGACGTCCTAAGATCACATATTCGACGCCTCGCTCAGATCAGGCGAGTGAAACGTTTGGCAAGGTCACTGGTGCACATCGCGCCGTTCTGCCGTCACAGTCTGCACCCGTATCGGTTTAGGTTTGGCTTAGTTTATGGGGTTTAACGTCCCAAAGCGACTAAGGCTATGAGAGACGCCGTAGTGGAGGGCTCCGGAAATTTCGACCACCTGGGGTTCTTTAACGTGCACTGACATCGCACAGTACACGGGCCTCTAGAATTTCTCCTCCAAAGAAATTCCAGCCGCCGCGGCCGGGATCGAAACCGCGTCTTTCGGGTTAGCAGCCGAGCACCATAACCGCTGAGCCACCGCGGCGGCCAACACCCGTATCAAGACCGTCCTCTTCCATAAGGAGCCTGCGTCAACCTCGTGTGCTTTTACATGCCCGGCATCAGGAAGAAAGCAGATTTGTCGTCGTCAGCATTAGAACGGGTCAATCTAGAATATTTTCATGATAACCGCGGATTCCGACTGTACCGCCGCCTGCAAGCTTAAATCGGATGATCGAGCACGTGGCGCACATGGGCTGACATTAGCGCCGTGGAGCGTTGGCCGCTGGGTCCGAGACCATGCTATAGCGTGGCTGCAGGACACCCGCTGCCGTCAGACGTCGTATACAGACCGTGCAGTATGTGCTCGGACCCAACGTCCAACGCTTTGCGGAACCAATGCCAGTCCAAGCTACGCACGTGAGCATTCGTGCAAAGTTTGCGGGCGGCTGAACGTCTGCGCAGACGGCTCAGCTAACTATAAACCAGTTCCTCGGCCTTTGTGGCCATATCCCTTAGAGGTGCGCTAAAAAGGTATCTGAACTCGTCTTTTTACCGCGGCAACTCGATCTACACGTTCCGAACATTCTTAGAAACTTCGAATTATATTCCTGTGCAGCCGATTTCCATAATTTAAATCGGATTAAACGTCCCAGCTTCCGCCTTTTTTTTTTTTTTTGAACTCACCGCAGACGGTATGGAGGAGTCAACTAACGCGTGGAGCGCCTTTAATGCACTCGCGTGGCGGCTTCGCTTTCTCTTTTATTTTGTTTTTTAGGCTTCCGTGAATGGACAGATTCGATCAGAACCCGCCGCGGTGGCTCAGTGGTTACGGCGCTCGGCTGCTGGCCCGAAAGACGCGGGTTCGATCCCGGCCGCGGTGGCTGAATTTGGATGGAGGCGAAATTCTAGAGGACCACGTACTGTGCGGTGTCAGTGCACGTTAAAGAATCCCAGGTGGTCGAAATTACCGGAGCCCTTCACTACGGCGTCCCTCATAGCCTGAGTCGGTTTGGAAGTTAAACCCCAATCAATAAATCAGATTCAGTCAGAGGATACATAGCCGCAAATCAGGCCCACAGGAAATAAAAAATGGCTGAGGCTTAGCTTAGGTTAAGCCTAGTCAGATGCGAAGCATATTGTCGCCGAGTTGCATATCGAGCACGCCGCTTGGCTAGACGTTCTTCACGCTCTTCATCAGTCTCTGTAGCACGCCGCAACTTTTGCTTCTCATTCCAACGAGCAGCCCTGTCTCCAGGAGGCATCTCTATCCCGTGTACGCCTAGCAGAGGCAGGCGCACCCCCTTGTATACCGCCGCTCCAGCATCACGTGTTCACTACAGCGCACCTAGCGGCACAAGCAGGAAACACATTGGTCGCGACGCCTCGCGCGACGGCGCGAGCTGGGGCCCCGTTTCTCCTATGTCGTTACGTCACGCATCACGTGGTCCTCCTTGGTCGCGACGCCTCGCGCGACGGCACGAGTGGGCCCCCGTTTCTCATCTGCTGTGACGTCACGCACCACGTGGTCATCCTTGGTCACGACGCCTCGCGCGACGGCGCGAGTTGGGCCCCCGTTTTTCATCTGCTGTGACGTCACGCATCACGTGGTATGACATGGAGGTCACGAAAGGTCAATGGTAACGACACCGCCGCGCTCGAGGAGCTGGGTTGGGCTATTTTAGTATGCTTCGCATAAAATGCGCGTGGGCGGTCTACTTTCGCCGATCGCTACGTATCACACCGCCAATGGCAGAGCGGCAAGCCGCCACGGGACTGGCTGAAATGTTGGTTGACTCCTCCTACCGTCTGCGGTGAGTCCAGAAAAGGGCGGGAGCCGGGACGTTTAATCCGATTTAAATTAGGGAAATCGGCCGCACAGGACAATAATTCGGAAGTTTCTAAGAATGCTGGGAACGGGTAGATCGAGCTCCCGCGGTAAAAAGACGAGTTCAGATTCCTCCTTAGTGCACCTTTAAGGCCAACTCTTAACGGCGCGTAACTTACTAATCTTCATTGCACTGTTGAGTGGATTTATCAACAAAGCCCCAAGCAGTGGTCTGTTCTCTGACTCAAAAGCGGGCCTCCTAAGTCCTTTCTCCTTATCTTGGGAGACTCAAAGTAGTACGTCAAGTTTTGCGCTCTGTGTCTTATTGCACTATTCGTAGTTTCGCTGGCGAGCATTGCTGCACGTGTGCCGAAATAGCGCCTTCTGAGACAGGACCAGTCATTTCGTGTAATATTCGAAAATGTTCCCGAACTTGAAAGTTTCACTGTTCTGAAATTCGTTCAGCTGAAAATTAAATTGCACCGAATGCAATGGCTTTTCGGTGAGGGATTTCACAAATTTACTCAAGTGAAGTTCATTCATATCGAATTTCACTAGATTTTAAACAGGAAGAAAAAAAAGCGCTCTCGTCACTGACTGCGGAACTGACCGCCGATGAGTATTATTAGGACGAGCACTAGATGACGTGCAAGAACTTTTATGGCGAAGTTCGTTGTATTGAAAGAAAAAAAAAAACAGTGGCACAGCGCCGAGTATTCGCTGAGTTGCAGCTTCAAGAAACGATTGTTTGGCTGGTTCATCGCAGTTGGCAGCGGTGCTGCCACTGGCCACTGTGGAGCTTTTTTGTCGAAACTGGACAAATGTGTTGGCGCTCAGAATGCGTAGGACTGCACAGGAGCACAGTAATTTCCAAAAAGCGTGACGTTCGTGTTAAAATCTGCAAGAACTTTCACTTTCTATCGAGGCCAACAAGCCACGACGATAGCTGCACCCCAGCCTCTCCCGCTGAGTGCCCAAACTCCCACGTAGATCACTTAACCAAATATCGTGCCCTCTCCCGTGCCACACGGTCCGCATTGGCTAATTGGCCAGTAAAGAAGTGGGGGTTTCTGGTAATGACGTAGAACGACGCGTGCGCCGCTGAGCCTGGAGAAAGTCTCCTGTTCAGCGATCACTGTAAATAATAATATAATAATACTCTATTTTCATTTAGTCATGCGGAGTAGTGTCCGAGGATAAAGAACTGGAGGAAGTGACAAGCGAAGCAATCGGAATTGTACGCAACACGTAAACGTCTGTACTGCTGCACTCGGGGTGGTGCGCACAATGCTCTGCCACCCGAACGCGTGGCCCCGCGCAGTCCTCGGTGGCTCCCTCTGGTGCCCTTCGTGAAGTGCATCCCTACCGTTAAGTTCACGTGTGGCTGCGACATCGAGCTTGCAGAGCGTAGGAATTCAATGGAATACCCCCCACCCACCTCCTTTTAGTATGACGCATTGTCGTGTACTCGCTGTGGAGTTTGCATCGCCGTTTGATAACGGCCGGCCGGCGGCAGCAGGCATTGGTGGCAGTTTGCCTGGAGAAAGCCGCGAACATCTGCGACTGCTCGTTCACTACACCCCCCCCCCCCCCCCCCCCTCCCCCTCTTCCTCTGTTTTATCTTCTCTTTTTTTTTCCCCTGCGTCTGTTATTTATAAGCTCCTCCCTTGTCTCTTTTGCTTCTCCGGCCTGCCTGCGCCGCAGTGTTTTTTGTTTCGTCTTCGACGGGCGCTTCCCTTGGGCGCAGATGGCCGCCTTCCGCCTGGCCGCGCTTGCGCCTGCTGCTTCCTGTTCCAGGGCTCGCCCCCTCTCCTCCTCTTTCACGCCGTGTCCTCTCCCCCGCCACCCCTCTGCCTGCACCGCGCTCTTCGCTTTGTGAGCAACTGGGCTTGATTTGGTCTTTGTTTTCAGTTTGCCTGAAGCACCTGCGCAACCTTCGAGCAGCCCTTCCCCTGAAAACGTCAATACAGCTCATGGTGCACGTCTCTCTCTCTCTCTCTCTCTCTCTCTCCTCTCTTTCATCTGGTTTGATATCTTACTTGCGCACCACCAGGTCATGGTGCGTAGTGTGTGTAACACATTGCGTGCGCATCTTTGGCCAGGTAATGAACGCGCGTACATAGACCTAGAAAAGGCAGCGGAGATTGGTCTTTTGAGAGTTCTTGAAACGCCTACGCGACATGGTGATCGCTGCATTCTGAGAGCAGATGACAAAGTAACGATGGTAACCGTTGTTGGAATAGAGCGAAGCGGATCTCTTCGGTATCCCAACACGAACTCTAGGCGCTGCAGCGTCCCTCTGACACATGGGAAGATACACTCTGTGTGTTCACGCAGTAATCACGAGAAACGATCGTATCACGTGTCGTGTCTGTAAGTGCTGTGTTAAAGGTTCTTGTAACACAATCGATAATCATCGCGAAGAAAAGCATCGATTTGCAATTTCCTGTTGTAATCCCTTTCAGTCTAAATTAATACGACTTCATCAAATGGCACTGGCTACGCATATACGATTTACAGCGCCTTGAAACAAACGATTAGTACACAGTGAGCACGTCGGCAGTACGTCAGCGCGTTGAGAGTGCCTCCAGAACGGAAAATAGCGTACAGAAGGAGAACTTTATTGTGGTAATTAGAGTTCCAAAGTCTCTTTGGTTCTCTTCTGCGTCGGAAGAAGACGGAAACAGGTCCCTTCTTTATTCCTTCTGGCTAGTATAGCGCTCCCCTGGTATCAACTTTTCATTGCGGAAACCTCAGGTCATCATTTCTCCGGAACTGACTGCGCGCTGTTGACTACGAGTCAGGACGTGGGGTCGATGGAGAAGCTGTATCAAATATGTGCAAATTAATACAGATCCGATGGTGGTAATCCGGCAAAGGCAGACGACCAGAAGTCGCCACTAAAACTGTCTGAAAAGTTGAACTTGTCTGGTTGCTTCGGGGGATGGTCAGTGCGCAGGAAGACACAGACGAAATGAATGCGAAGTTGACGAGGCGCAGTGCTGCAGAACGTTTTGACAGACCAGTTCCACTTCGTTCCTGGCGCCTTTATCCTTCCTGCTCTGCTACCTTCAACCGAACATGCACCAACTCTTCTGCCAAAATGTTCCAGCCTAAACTAGTCTGTGTTTTAGTGTTCAGAGCGATCAAGTTTCGACTTTAAATAGTTGCTCGCTCGGTGACCCATGTATTCATGTTGTATTTTTTCGAGCCGCGGAATTCTCTAAAAATTCCTACAAGTTTTTCCGTACGGTGCTGCGGGTGGGCGAATATAATCCATGGTCTTTACATTCAGCTCTTCCCTTAGCTCAGAGATGCGTGTGTTTTCGGCGAGGTTTACGTCAGAGACACGCCCGCATGCGCCGGCAGCTCAATACGCGCGTTCAAGCTGTATTTCGGAGTGTGCTTTGGAGTGAGCTTTTAAGTAGTCTCTTGGACGGGTTTTGAAGTTAGTCCCGCAAGAGTGGCAACTCGGAACATTCCGCGCCTGGTTACCAAGCTTTCTTGCACTCATTCCCGCGACAAAGTCTTACGTTCATGAATAGCGCCTGTATTCAGGAAGGGTCCACCAAGTGGGTGTCATGGCGTAAGCTAGGCGCGTTCTTTTGCACCAAAAAACTGCAGACGCAACCGCCGTCGACTCGGATCGCGTTAGTTACGCAGAAGTTCAAGCATCTCCGCCCGTTTCTCTTTTCGAATGGTTTAATGTAAATCGTAAGTTTTTTTATAGCAGTTTTGTAACATTCACTTTTGCACTACAGTCTTCGCTCAAAAAGCTGATATCCATGGCATCGTCTTGTCTAGGGCCTCGAAATCCCCAGTGGAATAACTACCAGACTGCGCTAATTAAATAGCAAAATTTACTTAATTCGCGACATAATTAGAATGATTTTCATATTAACTGGCGTCTGCAGAAGCTTGTTCCTAAAAACATTCAGTTTTGAACTCCAAATTGATAGGAATCTTTTCAAGTACTCTCAGAAACGAGCGTAACTAAAGAGACCGGCGTGAAAGAAATTACTGAACGCTTAACAGCCTAGGAATCGTACCAAAGGACTAAGCTTTTGAGAGCAGGTGTCATGCCGTTGTGCCACATAACTTTTTTTTCTGTCCAGCATGGTATTCATTACAGTGAAATGATGTTGTATGTACCAAGAACTATTTACGAACACACCAGGAAGCAGTACCAGACCGTCTAAGAACAAAGAAAAAATGACTGCCGGTTTATCATTGCTAAGCACGAAATATTGTGTGAAAGCGAATTTTTTTCCTTTTTTTTTTTGCAACTGGACACCACCGCCACTTACCTGAAAACGCGAGTGAGGTGTCCACTGACCGAGGGAGCCAGTTATGCGCGTCTTCAACTTTTTCATCGTCAATGTCAGTTTACCCAATGCACGCCGGCGGACTATACTCCAGTGCTGCGTTTCTGTAGCGATGTTGTCAGCGTCAACGCGTTTTGCTCTAGCGCCGTGTTTCTGCCCCACATTTGTCCATTCCAATGCATGCAGCGCACATCTCTCTGTCACTACCGCGGCACATAGCTCAAAGCACGAATACTAGTTTGATAGCGTTGATGAAGAAGGCGATGTGTAATGCACAACGCCAGAGTGTGTTAACAGGAGGCGTGATTGGCTGCGGTGATAGCCTAGTCAATTATGTATGTTGAGGGGCCACTGTTTTCTTAATGTTTGTAGATAGCTCATGTACATAAAACATCGCATGATTGTAATAAGTATCATGTAGAAGGAAAAAAAGGAGCGACGATAGCCTAGTGCTCTCCTGCAGTGGCCAGCGAAGCTGATGTGTTCGCGTCGCCACGGGTTAGAGTCCCAGTCGCGGCGATATTTATTTAATTTATTTATGGTTTGCCCGAGGTGACCCTCAAGGTCAAGCTTCACACATACCGGTGAACCGGTTCGACCTCTTGAAGCAGCGCTTTTGCACTAAAACACATCGGAACGACAACACGCTGAGCAGGCGACCGAAATTGGGTGCATCATCTCTGCGGCGACCAATCATTTAGCAAAAGTGTGATTTCGATGAAACAATAGATTCAGAATGACGGTTCACAACACGGGTTTACCATATGTTGTATAGCCCATGATTCCTGTGTAGCACAGTCAGGCAACGCACCGTATGAGGCTGTGCCGATGATTACAGATCATCATCGCATTTTTGCAACTGGTAAAGCAGTGGTTACTTGTTTCAGGAGCGCCACAACAGCTGAGCGAGCCAGAGCAAAAGAGAGGAGCGACGCGTACATTCTAGACCTCAAGCGCCAGTTAGCGATAGCCGAAGAGAAGCTACGGCAGGAGAGGAAACGGATTAAGGAGGAGCAACGCTCACGAAGAGCGTCTAGTGCACTGCCGGAGCCGGCACAGACACAGCCATGCCTTATTAGCGCGAAGGACGCTGATAAAACGCTAACCGAGGAGGTGAATATAGAGGATAGCAGCAGCGGAAGTCAGTCGGTTCCTATTGAGAATAGACAAAAGGAATCACGGGCTCCTGCAGACAGCGCGACTGTCGTTAGCGCAGAGGAGCCGCACAATGTGCAGTCAGCCATGACTGTTGACACAGAAAACCAGGAGTCCTTGATTCCCAAGGTGGAAGTGAGCTCCACGGATGTGACTGCGAAAAAGTCGACCTATGATCAGACTGTGCAGGTCGAGTGTTCCGAGGCAGCCGAGCATGCTTTTAGGGATACTATTGGCGCTGATGAGTGGAACGACATGAAATGCTCGGCCGGCCGGGTTGCCCACTGCGACCTGTTGTGGCCAACTCAAGCACCAGTGGGCCAGGCAGGGTTTGATGAAAGCGACGTGTGTGTTCAAACACCATGCGCGGCACTCACAGCGGTGTCGGAGAAGCCTGCGGAACAGCTTGGTAGGCGAGGCTATTCCGAGCTAGAAAACTCAGATTCGTGTAACGCCGCAATGAGTTTGGCGGTAGGTGAATGGAGTCTGAGCAGCGACGACGACGAAAAATTCGTCTTACTCCCTGAAGGAGACGAAAGTACACCGCCGCTGATAGGGTCGCACCGCGACCCATGCCGCGATCACCTTGCTGTTTTGCGCAACAGGTGGATCGCAAACTCAGATGTCGCTGATGATGGACTGGTTGAGCTGGCCGTGCCACTTTTTAAGAGGCCCTTTGTGAACGAGAGCTTAGAGGCTTTCGCGGAGACCTGCGCCCCTTATGCACGCACGGGAGGCGGCTCCGCCGATGTAGACAATGCGCTACGCAACTGGAAAGGACGAATGCGACGACTGTGCACGCTGCGGCACGTACTGTTCACTTTCATGCGAACAGGTGACGTGTTCGATCCTGGTCACGGCACCAGTTAAATAGAAAAGAAGTCGCAATGGAATGGCCGGTTGGTCTGATCGTACGCTCGTCCGGCGACACGTTGCCGGTTGGGGCAGCAACTCCAAACTTCTTGCGACCAAACTGAAGCAAAAAACTAATTTATTGAAGACGAGACCACAACACAACGAACTTAAGAAAAAAGGCGGTTTAAAGAAAGGCTGTCAAAAAAGGCTGTTTAAAAAAAGGGCTGTAGAAAAGCGGCCGAGACTGGGACTCGGCGCGCTCGTCCCGCGCTTTGTTTGCAGTGGTTTTTATCCCCTCGATAACTGGGCGGAGCTTTAATAAACCGGCTCTCGCCCAATTCCAACCAATACTGCTGCAGTGGCACTGCGCATACAAGTAGGCGGAGCCCAGTGCACGCCAGAGCCCGACTCTGGAGGCGCCACTGCTTAGCTAGACAGTCGGGGGTTTAAGGAGTCGTCGACCTTATTGTCCCCCACCCCCACTTCTATGTTTGTCAAGGGATCCTTTCAAGGGGTCGTCGGCCCCTTGGTCCCCGACAAGGCGGTCGCGGTCTTTCCCGCAGCCTTGGACGGCATCCGAAGCGCGCGACCCGCTGTCGCCATTCCTAACCCCTCCCGGCTTCAGACAGACACGGTAGCGGGGGAATTAGCCTACGGGCGCCGTAGGCTTCTGCATTAACAACCACAATTTGCAAATGAGCTGAACAGTGGAGTTGCTCGCGGTAAGTTTCACGTGCACAGCCGCGCTGAACGTGCTGGCTGCCGCTGGCGGCGCTGCAGTCCCTCGTTGTGCTTGAGATGTTAGTTATCGCGCCACCCACCTGGAGTGTCGACCTTAAACAGTGGGTGAACGCGTGGGTTTCGATTACGACACATTACGGCGCCGAGGCCAAGGGCGATGGCCTCGGCGCTTCCCCCAAACACCCTCATGCAGCAGAATGAATGAATGAATGAATGAATGAATCGGCTGTTTATTTAGAAAGGGATGGTTTGGTTTATGGGGTTTAACGTCCCAAAGCGACTAAGGCTATGAGAGACGCCGTAGTGGAGGGCTCCGGAAATTTCGACCACCTGGGGTTCTTTAACGTGCACTGGCATCGCACAGTACACGGGCCTCTAGAATTTCTCCTCCAAAGAAATTCTAGTCGCCGCGGCCGGGATCGAACCCGCGTCTTTTGATTTAGAAAGGGAGGCTCGAGGCCGTTTAGGAAGGGAGAAGAGAGAACTTATTAGGTGCATGGAGGGAACTCTTTGTTTACGGTTAACTTGGGCTGCAAGATGAACGGCTTCCTTCCCGCTTGTCCCTTCCCTTCTATGCATCGTATATATTCTCTGCCAGTTCTTTTTCTAAGATGTTCAAGTCCGATCGCCACGGGTCGTCTTCCCAAAAACTTATCCTGCGTAAAAACGCTATATGTGAATGGTCGCCGCAGGAACTCTGGCCGGCCACGACAGCTAACGAGAATAGACAGGAAAGACGTGGTAGTCGGCGATAAAGGCGACGGCCACTAGCACGGTGTTTTGACACCCCTAAAAAAGTGTTGCGCATCCTTTCCCCCGGAGACCCGTGCCAAAACACGGCGCTGCGAACTTCTCTCTCTAACCAACGAACCACCGTGTACGCAGGAGGTGGCCTGAGCCGACGAGAGCGCGGTCTGCAGGGACGTGCTGGTGCCGTGCTTGAGAGAGAGCCACGAGACGAACGCTGGCCGCTCGGACATGAGGAGCTCGTGCGCGTGAGCTACTCATCTGTCCCCTCATGATCGCGTGCACGGACGGATATACGGCACCCGGCACAGCTCAGCAGACTGCCATGGCCATGGGATACCCCCTGTACAACATCGGCGAATGTGAGTATCGTCTGCTCATGCTAGGGTTCCGGGTGCGCGCGGGCGCTTGAGTGCAATTCGTCCCCGGTGGCCCGTTCCACTTGTGGCGACTTGCAGACAGGTGTACTGCGCGAGAAACGCCTACGGCGGGTTCTGTTCGCACACCCGCATGCATAGAAACATCTCCAGCGAGCGGAAAAGCGCGCTCCGCACGGCACCGACTGCAAGCCCCTGCTTTTGCGGGCCAGGACTTGGAGTGCCCCTATGCTCTTGCTGGAAGTGCAACTGGGCATTTGTTGCGCCTCACTGCTGATATCAAACTAGGTCACATAGAGACACACGACACAATGATTTGTAATTTCGTTTCAGTGTAGCTTACGTGGTCTTTAGAAACGAAAGTATGCGGACTGAAATCGGTGCGGAACAAGTTTTGCAAGTGCTGCGTAAAATGCTCTGCACGGAGAACCCATGGTCCGAGGACAGGATCATCACTGAGAGAATTAACTAAAATGCTGCGATTGAAGAGGAAAAATAATTTTATCTTCTTAGAGCAACGCCTTTTTTTATGATACTAATTTTAGTATTTACTGCTCCTGTAGATACCAAGTTTCGGTAGTAATGAGTTCGACTTAGAGAATTCGCACTTTGGGGCACCGCTTATGTGCTGTCTAACGAGTCGCGAAGCGCGACCAGTGACGGGGCTTCTTTTCACTCCGTGCAGTTTGTTTGTATGCTCTCTGGAATGGAGCGCGGTTTAATTTTTAGGAATTGTACACTACAACACCACTTCCTCCGTTCTAACAACATTTCCCGTCAATAAAGGTATTTTTACTACTAGTACTACTGCACCTTATTTCATTTACCATAATAGAAGATCGTTCCAGCGTTCGGTCCGCCCCCAGTTCTACTTCACAACTTGTCTCCACATCGTCGACTGAGCAGCACGCGTCCGCGTAACCAACCGTTCTCACTCCCGAGCAACGCCGGCAGCTGCGTGCGTCGAATAGGTGTTCCAGTGTGCGACAACGCCTCGCGAGTACCTGGCAGAGTCGGGCCGCGCTGCCAGATGCCGCGCGCGGAAAGAACTGCCCATCTGCGGCGCACAGGCCTCGGGTTCGAACAGGCGCCGAGCTGCGGAGCGCGGGGCGGGAGGCGGAGGGCCGCGGAGCTGTTTCCTGTCCCGACGCCGCTCTGGTCTGCATACAGTCGGCGGGCCTGCGCGCGCAGTAGCTTTGACTTGACTCGACTACGGCCCTGGCCGCTTCGACTCCGCCGGTCGTGAGCGCGCGCGCGCTCCGCTTTTTGCCCTTGTTTGGGGGGGGGGGGGGGGGGGGGGGGGGGGCTCTTCGTCCTGGGCGCGCTGCTGCTGGGCTGTCGGTTCCTCTGGGGCTTGTCTTGCCTTCGCCTGGCTTGTCTCGGGCCTGCTTAATCCGAAAAGGGTTTTGCTCCGCCGCAGCCTGGTCCGCGGACCGCGTCTTCTCCCGTATAGCTAGCTGCTCGCCGGCCTTCATGGAGCTTGTCAGGGCCCTTATCACGCACGCTCGACACGGCCATGCGAGCGCTCGGAAAATAAACGCAAAGGCTGGAAGCCCCCGGGCCCGAACAGAGGAAGCGAGTAATTTCTCCCATCAGAGCGGCACACCGTGACGCGAAACATGCGCCCCGGCCCAAAGCGGGTAAAGAGTTGTACAAAGCACGCGAGCCCCGGGAACAGCGGTCGTAATCTTCGCTTCGGGCGACGGAATGCGATGAACAGAGAAACAGGGTCTGAGGAGCGCGCATAGCTGACGCAGTTTCCGTTCCGATCGCCATACAACGAGGTCCGTGTGTACACGCTGCTCACTCGCCTTGAAGTCGGCAGTGAACGCGCTTTCTGTATACGACTGGCCTTGTACACGAGGTGGCTTTGTTTTCCGTCACTCTGCGCCTCAAGGAAATCTAAGCGCGTCTTTGTTTCTAGCGTCAGTGGCCCTTGAAGGTCTGTTTACTCGGCACCCAGAACATCGGGCAAATTTGCGTCGTATATAAAAGTTGGGATTGGCAGAACTAAGAGCATACTGATCGCAACACGCCCTCAGAACCAAAAAAATATAAATCAACGCAGTCAATGGACTTTATGCAGAGTATCTGTGGATTGTCTACAGAAATCTTTAAAAGAGTTGCTTCTTCTTAAGCTAGTTTTCTTAAATTTTAATCCAGCTTCAGATGAAAAATCAATTTGTTTGGTATTTCGTACAGCGAATAAATTTTTGATTTCTCATTTCGCATGCGTTGTCATCAGCAAATTGGAAATGGAAATAAATACGAAAAATCGGCACGTTAGCGTAAGTATGGAGCAACAGTTATGCTTTCGTGCGCTCGTATAGCGACGCCATATCATGGTAAAGCGTACAGTTGATTATCTACGCTGCCGGAACTGGCCAGGGGTAGAGTCTTCTTAGGTCGTCGTGAAACAAGCGCTGATGCTTGGTTTCGCTCAATGGAAGTTAGGAACCGTTGATATCACAGTCGCATCTTAGCAGTGAATAATGACATTGTGACTTCACAGGCGACGAGCTCAGCTGACCATTCAATTTTTACCAACCTAATGCGCGCTTTATGCGTTCTGTTCACATTCTTCCATTCCAGAATTAATTTCTACGTATACTTCAACCTTTCCGAAGGTAGCTGCTATCAGCGCTGCCCAAGAAACTTAAATCTTCCTCTTGAAAGAATAAACTGAGCCACATACACGATATATATATATATATATATATATATATATATATATATATATATATATATATATATATATATATATGCATGTCCGGTCTACTAAGATACCGCAGGCGGCTCTCCAAACTAAGCAGGCGAGTAGTGTTCGGCAGATATTTCGAGTTGCAGACGCTGAGATAGCTAGTCCAGGGGGTCTTAGAGAAAGGAGAAGCCCTTCAAAACCATTTTGGCCGGGGGCTTTCCAGCTGCGAGTTGTTGATCAAGTCGGCCCCGCTCCGCCATCTGCTAGCCGTTCAGTGTATAGTTTAGTTGGTGGAGCGACTGCACCGGTCTGGCGATATTCCCGTGTTCCAGCTCCCGGCAAGAACCAATTTTTCTTCAACTACGATGATTTGAGGAATCTGTACAGTTTCTCTTCGCAGCAGTTCGGCTGCCTTCAAATCGCAGTTAATTTGCGTCACCGATAGGATCATGGAAAACTGGTCGAGGAGCTTAAAAGCGGCGGAGCAACCAATGAAAGAAGTAGAGAACGGGACAGATTACGTAATTGTTAACAATGTAAGACTTCTAGAAGAGAGTATACAGTAAGCGCATGCACCGCGGGATGTCATCCAGCGGTTTCGCGACGCGCGTACCGTCAGCGCGCACAGCGCAGAAGGACCTAGGGGAAACGGACAGCAGCGGCAGCTTGAAGTGTATACGCGCGGCGCTTTCTCCTCTAGCGGGGGGGGTAGGCAGTCTGTGTGCCTGTGTGTGTAGAGAGGGGGGGGGGGGAGGCAGGCATCTTCGCGCGCTGCTGCCTGCTGCCACGCGTGACTGCGATGCATCTGCGCGAAGAGGGCCTCGCGCGCGTGTTTTTCAAGTCTGCGCTCTCGAGCGGAGGCGGGTGGTGGGCGGCAGGAACGGCGCGATGGGGCTCTGGCTTGTGTCTCGCGATTTGATTCCCCGGCGCGCGCGCGCGCGCGCGATGACAGAAGACGGGCCAGGCCCGAGTGGACGCGCTGCCAAAGGGTGATAGCCGCGCCGAGCCAGACCCCCGCGCACTGTCACCGCTCCCGCGAGCAAATCATCTCGCGTCACGTGACGCTGACATTGGACAGCGGCCCAACGGGAGCGGACCCCACCCTCCCCCCATGCCCCGGCGGCCCTGGTGCCCTTGCTCCGAGGAACGAGAGCGCCGGAGTAAATAGGCAAAAGAACAACAACGAAGGCCTCACGGGTGAGGACGGCGATGCGAGGGCAGCACTGGGATGGTGGGCGCACGCGGGCCTGCGGGCCGCGCGCCACGTGCGGTTTCCGAGCGCCTCGCCGCCATCGGTTCCTCGAAGGGAGGCCAACGATCGGCAAGTGGGGCCACTTTGCGCGTAATCACCCCCGCGAATGCGCTGTGACCGCGTCTGCCCGCGTTACTGATTATTTCGGGGGTCAGTCAATACCACCAGACCTGAAGGACGCCGAAGACAATTCAGGAAAGCCAAGGAAGCCGCAAGCACCCTCTCTCCTCAGTAACAGGGTGTCAGTCGATTGTGCATTACGAAGACCGTAATGCGTCACAGACGGTAGCATGCTGACACAAGCGGTGAGGCGTATAATGCAGTGCGACGACTGGACACCCACCGAGAAGTTGAGTTGCTCGGTTACTCCTCTTGTTTGTTCACGACGCCGACCAATAACTGGACGAGGGGGACACATAGCATCGATACTTGAGGTAGTGGGGGGGGGTTAAAGTTGCCGCATGGACAGCTACGTGTCACTAACGGTCTACTGTCCCGTCAGCCGCACTCTTCATGTCCGTATGAAGTGGTGTCAACCCAGCGACCATCCTCAGGCCGCAGGTGCACGTACACCCCCCGTCAGAAATATACAGTCCAAGGGGTTTGTTTATGAGGCCTGCGGTCAGCCTCGTTATGCATCCTCAGCGACCGTAATCTCTCGAAAGAGGAATGGCTGTGCGTCCTTAATTTTCCCAAGCTTTGGACTGTTAGACATGCTAGGGGGCCCCGCTAAACACCTTAGAAGCAAACCCCTTGGGCTGTATACTTTTGACGGGGGCTGTACATGTGCGAATATGTGTAATAATAAACGGCAGCTGTGAAGAAAATCTCCTTCACTATCCTCCTTCCTCAGCAACGAAGAAGCGATAGAGTTGAGTTGCGCCACAACCGCCAGCCTCCTCCCACCCGCCCACCTCTCTTTCTTCCCCTCAAGGACCGCTTTACTTTGTCGAGCTTACATGGTACTTGCGGCTAAGTTCAGCTGTATAACATTGTATATGACTGCTGGGTGGTCGAACTACTTTTGCGTCGGAAGTGCCACGTGCAGCTAGTGCTGTTAAAATAAATGTGTAGCGCAGACAAGTGTGGCTTCGATGCCGCTGCAGAACAGCGCAGAGAACGGGGTCTGGCGTAAACGTTTCCTTCTTTGCGTGAGCGACCGCCACCACGTATTCATGAAAAACGGTGTCTGAAGCGGAATCCAAACCAGCAGGAGAGAATGCTTGAGGCACTCCCGCCAGATTGCCATGACAGGCATACTGCATGTACTAACGAATGTACATACGGATTCGAATGACAGTCTTTGTCAAAAATATACAGCCCAAGGGGTTTGCTTCCAAGCCGTGTAGCGGAGCTGTTTAGAGCATTGGGCAGCATTAAGCTTGGTAGGGTTGAGCCCTTAAGTTCTTCCCGCCTTCGTGAGATTAGGGTCCCTGAGTATGTAAGAGAAGCCGCGCTGCATGGCTCAGAAGCAGACCCCTTGGGCCATATACTTTTGACAAAGACTGTACATGTAACTTCGGCCGAAGATTTGAATAGAAAGAAGGGACATTATTGTAACTATAAAACCGAAGCGCTATTTTCCGCGGTCGAATGGCACACCTAATAGCTTTCAGCATTTCTGTCCTTTAGTCAACTGGCGAATCATTTCAAATTGTTTTAATTAGCGGAAGGGTCATTTAAAACTGCAGTTTGCATATCTGCAGCCTGAGACATGTTTCAAATCGGAACCTGTAGCGCGTGGGAAGAAACACCGACAGGATCATTTTCGTAACTTCATAGACCAAAAGAAACCGTTCAGATGAATGAATGAATGAATGAATGAATGAATGAATGAATGAATGAATGAATGAATGAATGAATGAATGAATGAATGAATGAATGTTCATTTATCCCATACGACACAGCGGAGCTGGGCTCATACAAAAAGCTGCGTACGCAGCTTGAAAGTGTCTACACCAAGAGCGCCTGTTTTGACCACACCCACGCTGGCAGCACGACGTTACTCACAGCTATCGGCAGTCGCGCTCAAGTTGGCGCCGTCACCACAGCGCACAAGCGACTTGATCAACATCGGGCGCCTCGGAGCGCAGACCGTTTGGCTCCCCATTACGCATATACAAAAAAAAAAATTGGAGTAAAGGTAAGCATATAAAAACTGCATTTTCATGTGTCTGCTCACGCCATACAACTCTCTGATTCAAACCTTAACGCATTTCTCGCGATGCAGAACTTCATCAATTTATATTACCTGAAGATCAATTAATACAAGAAGCAGGTGTGCCCCCGAGTGCACTAGGACCGTGAGAAGAATAATGCATACATGAGCTTTAACGCCGAGAAACCAGCTATCGTTTATTTCAGCCTTAAATTATGATATGTTTAGCATATTATGTATCGGTGCCACCCGCGATACACTATTGGTTCGAGTGAGGCTCCCTGCTATCAGCCTCAGTCTACATTGTCCATATTGGTGCCGTAACATCGTGCACGGCAGGTAGGAAATAGCAGTTTTTTTCAAGCAATTTCATCCCATTCTCATTATCCACGCGCCGAATGGCTGAACGCGACGACAACGGGGACGCCGCCGCGCCTTAAATGACCAAAGGCGAAGAGAATTGAGATTGGAATAGAATCTTTATGAATTATCCGGGTCCAGGATCTGTTAATGAACCTGGCTGCGATGCCCGCACCTGGTAAGTTCGATTTCCAGCGATGCCAAAAGAAGACTTTCTCATCGTGCACATTAACCGCGGTCGTATATACGCACGGGTTTAGAGCGGTTTACGAAGTTTCCTCGAAATGCCTGTAGGGCATGAAACCGGAGCATGGCGGACTTTGTTGTGAGATGTAGCTTTAAGTAGAAATGACTGTGACACGCATGGGTTCCGTCGTCGCTGGGAATGAAAACGTCTGGTGCGATCTCCTGTAATGAAAACCTGGGCGTCCAGCGACACCTAAAGCTGCTTCTGTATAAACCCTCGGTAATGATACCTCTAACCATTAGAAAAATCTACCTTAAAAAAAAAATAAACCTTCTCGGCTGGTTCTCACATGTGCGGCTGCAAGTCGCTTACATTCTTTTCTTTTTTTTATGTAGAAACGACAAGCATGGCTGTAGTTTTGAGAGAGTTTCAGAGGCATGCCTATTGTTTCGCTGCGTATCGCAAAAAGGTAGGAGGCGCGCGGGCAACCAGGCACCCTACAAGAAGCCATATAGTTTAGTTTAGTTTAGTTTATGGGGTTTAACGTCCCAAAGCGACTGAGGCTATGAGAGACGCCGTAGTGAAGGGCTCCGGAAATTTCGACCACCTGGGGTTCTTTAACGTGCACTGACATCGCACAGTACACGGGCCTCTAGAATTTCTCCTCCAAAGAAATTCAGCCGCCGCGGCCGGGATCGAACCCGCGTCTTTCGGGTCAGCAGCCGAGCACCATAGCCACTGAGCCACCGCGGCGGCCCAAGAAGCCATATAGATAGTGTCACATGGCACTCCGTACGGAATACGTTTGCGACTTGACCGCTTGTCGCGTTCTTGTTTGCACGAAAAGATTGCGATGATGGCGCACTTCCGAAATATATGTGTGGTACGGTTTTGGCCATTATGGGTTACTCTTGGAGGGTGAGGACAGCGGAAGAGGAGGGGGGGGGGGGGGGGGGGGTGAGTGCGCTCCCATTTGAACCATGTATTTCTTTGGCTTTTTGCGTCGCAAAAAAAAAAAAAAACGTGGCTCAGCTTGGTTTACTTGTATAAAATGTTTTATTTCGGGAATAGAGAATTACCCCCCCCCCCCCCCCCCCACACACACCCACCCCCCAGAAAGAAAAAAGGGAGTGGATGCGGCTTTGAAATCCCGAATATTGACCAAAAAATTTATTTTTTGAAAACTGGATTATCGCTTGTATGCCTCGTTTTTATGCTGTCCCTACGTCTCATTGCTCAAATCGACTGGGAAGTACTCTAAAAAAAAATATTTTCGGGAACCGCGGTGGCTCTGGATTGAGAGGAAACGCTCGCAAAATGGGCATTTTTCTCCGTTAGGGTTTTCTGCCTAGACAATCACCTTGCGGGGCAGATTTCTTCCCGACTATTTTATCTGCTCTGCCCCGTTTCTTTCGTAGCACACCTAGGACCGTACTGCAGATCAAGACATTGTTTGTTTGTCAAATTTGTGAATTTTGAATTTCGTGTATGATATTTTCTTCTCAGTCTAGATATCCTAGATATATCAACGGAAACTGCATTGCAATGATTAAAAATCAAAACTTGCGCTTCGTGAAAAAAAAAAAAAAATTAAGTATGTCTTGACCAGTAGTACGCCAGTAGCAATGCAGTGAATGTTGAATCAGTCTTCTGTCACATTTTCTTAACTCTGCCCCCCTTTTCACAAGATTCAGAGGAAAATATATATATGAGAGAACGACATTCTGAAGATACATCACCGAAATTTTGCGAGAACAATTTTTATATTGTTTCTAATACGCTCAGAAAATTTCATGTAAACATATGAAGAAAAAAAACAAATAAACTTTGGGGGGAAAGTCCCATCCCCCGAAATGTGCCCCTGTATGCGGCTTTCTCTTCACAGGCTTGTTCCTACCATTTTAAAGCAGCGCTCGTGATGCCGTCAGTGAAGGTTTCCATGACATTTTTATACTTTTGCTTGCCTCCTCCCTATTCTGCGCCTTTAGGGGAAAGAGGACTTTGTTTTGGTGTGGACTCGACTCTGTTGATGATGGTGCTGGTGGTGGTGTGTTGGTGATAACTTATCCTGCGTTTGTTTGGTTAGCGTTCTGCTCCATCGTGAAATCGAAAATCGTGATTTACTGACACAAGACAGATGCGCGCTCTAAGAGCGCAAATAGCGTACTGATAAAGACCAGATATATTTGATATTACTTTCAGCTCTTTCGTTTCATTGCACCAGACGAAGATGCATCAAGAGTGGAACGTTCCAAATGCAGTGAGCCTGCAAATTGACAAAAGTTCATTACGTACTCCAACGGCACATGCTGACAATTGGTGAACAGATGTCATTGCAGCCATCTTTCAAACCGCCGCGTTTTCTTCCAGAAACACACTAGAATTAAGAACGAGGTGAATGCAAAAATGTCGAAGGATGAGTCGCTTTTGAGAGTGTTCCTGTCCGAGTTGGAAGGCTGACTTCTTTTTGCGTCTACAACAGACAAGGCGATGCCAGGAAGTCCAGAGCCTACGGTTCACGAGGCTTTAATACCACGGAGAACAAAAAGAAATAAAAACGCTACAGGAAAAAAAAACCATTTGTACACCAAGTTTCCCGTCAACGGACGTATAGACCGTGACGTGGTATTCAGGAAAGAAAAGGTCACAAATAGCGCCGCACTCCACAGCATGAAGTGAGTGCATTCGAAGTTCTGCGGGGTTTAATCAGCGTACATAACTGCTTTTGCATATTATGGCTAGACAAGCAGGAAGGAAATCCGATTGAACGCTTGCTCGTTAAATTAACGCGTCGAAACTCGTCGCCGACGGCTGTGTTAGTTCACAGATTTTCTCCATCTGTGAACGCTCGAAGTCAGTGGAAAGGCACTTCGCCGCCCCAGCCATCGGTGACGTATATAGGTCTCTAAAGATTCCGGCCTCAACGCCTACAGCGAGCATAACCTTGCAGCTGAGTCCTTTATTAGAACACTCGCGCCGGGAGCGGCAAACTTGGAAGAGGCCTTCAGCGCGCAGCTGAGCGCTTCCCCCGCTCCCCCGTCGAGACGTCTCGGAGGGAAAAGCCGGAGGACGACGAAAGCGCATTCGGGAAGAGAAAACACGCGCGGCTTGAACCCCGACCCTCCTCTCATCGACGCCGACGCAACGAGGCGTAGTTAGCGCCAGCCGCGAGAGATGGCCGCACGGCGGCGGCGCCGCGTGAGGCGCATGCGCGGCCGGCGCCACCCCCCGCCATCTGGCGGCTGCTTCTCTCCCCAGGCGCCCCCCGACTGGAGGCCGTAACCCGGCGCAGCCCAAACAGCCCGCACCGAACCCCGCGATCGGCCGCAGTTGTGTTCGCGCCCGCGGTCGGGCATCGACCGGCCCCTGACTGAGCGTGGTGTGTGTGCGCGCATCTCGTGCCCGCCGACGACCGGGCGTTTTTCCCACGCTGAGGCTGCGCCGCTCTCTCCCCCTGCTTTGACAGCCTCACATTCGCCTCTGCTCTCGCCATTCCACTCCTGAAGCTCCCTCATCAGACACCACTGCACCGGAGCGTTCCACACGCGAGGTCCACACGGAAAACTTGGCACTCTTCACTTCACAAAGTTCCCTCGAGTCGTATTCCTAGTGTGCCTATCCGGCGGCTTTGTTTCCTCCATCTCCTTGGCTCTTTTGCCTCATGCCGCTGAGCTCGACTTAATCGCACGGTGCGGTGTTGTCTCGAGGTGTCATAGAACGTCACCGGGTGTCGCAAAGTGACGGCGCTCGGTGCAGGTTCGCATTATAGTCCACGTTGCTCCCTCGTGTTCGGGAACTCCGCGGGCCGCGTCATCGAACGGCCGTTACTCGCGTGCATCTCGAAACGGGACGCTTGATCGAGCGGCCGCCGGCGCCCCCCGGCCGGGCTCCCGGCGCGATGAGCGAACTATGTGCGGCGGCGTGATGTCGTGGGTTGTTCCTTGGCTGTGCGCAACGAACTTGCCCCGTTCGTCCCGGACTTTAAGTGGGACTGAGCCGCTGCAGCGAGTGACGTGCCTGGTGCCCCAGCTGCAAAGCTGTCGCCCCGTCTTCGGCAGCTAAAGCTATACGAGGTAAGGCACGAGTTGTTCCTTTAAAGAGACTCGCGGAGTCCGTTTAGAGATCGGGCTGGAATTCGACCCCCTCGGCCTCCAAAAATGAAATGATTATAACAACGACGTCGCAGCACCTTCGTGGTTCTATACACTATTGTTTTTTGTTTTACTCCTGTAAGATTTCAGCTCTCTAAACGCAGAGTAAAACCGCTTAGACTGCTCGAATCACACGTGCAAACGCATAGACACCATAACGTTTCGTTTTCGCTTATTGCGATTGTTACATGTCGCCGCAAATGCTAACTCCTTACTTTCGTTTGAATGATGGCTTCACGACGCACTCAGGATCTGCGTTCAATGATTCGCGGCAGAAGCTCAGGAGTGCATGCGCGTTCGTTGACATCTGATATATTTTGCTTTGTAACAACACAGCTGACGCGTCAACTGTGTTGTTTCTTTCAATTTTGCAGCTCATTTCTTTTCTGTTCGCCTACATCCACATGCCGTTCCATCCTGCCTTGCTCATGACCCTGTGATTCCATTGCAGTTGCTATAGGTTAGTGTTCAGCAGAGTTCGGTGCACGTTTCGAGCCTTTTCTTATATTCGAGCGCACGAGACCGCTGTTATTTGCGCGTGCTCTCCGTGCCGATTAGGGAAATAATTTTAATGGCAGTCAAGTGGATTCTTGGCAAACTCTGATTTAGTGCCCAATAAAGTAATTAGAGAACTTTAACAGATATTCTTCTCGTTGTATTGAACAATTATCTCAAAAACTGGCAGAGAGGAATGATGTCTTGAGTGCTAATGCAAGTGCTATATATGCTAGAACCTCTTTACTATGTAAAGAAACGCGACTGATCCAAACTCTTCAAAAAATAATGTATGCACTGACACCTTGTCTCGTTAACGTCTCTGTGTAGAAGAGCGTTAGCGCGATGAACGATGAAAGCGAACTGACCGAAGCGTTTCGGTAAATTTCGTTAGACTAGGTCGAGTATAGAGCGCGACTGTCACAGGGCCTGGCCTGCTTGCGCACGCCAATATAGCGCACGAGGGCAGGAATCTCAGTCTACAGTGAGACAAGTACGCTTGCCTGGGTGGTGTCCGACGCATTCTTGTAACGTCGTTTTCTTGGACCGGCAACGTTAACGACATCGCTAACGTCACTGCTAACGGTAACATTAACGTCACGGAGCAAACGGAGGTGCTGTACGACAGCCGCGGCACGGCGCTGAGCGCCAGACGCGGCCGCTAGCTGCGCTCGCTGCGGGCGCCCGTGACTCAAGCGTTCGCTCGCGTCACGCGCCCTGTGGCGAGCGCGCTGCCTCGCTATGAAGCACCTTAGCGCTACCCTTGAAGGCTTGCTAGCGCCACCTGTCGCTTCGTAACCTGGCGGCTGCGTTCGCCATTTTGCGACTGACTGGCCCGTTCACACTTGTGACAGCGTCGGCCATTTTTAGTTTGTCGAGTGAACATATCGTTCAGTTCAGTTCAGTTTATTTACCTTAAAGGCCCCCTTGTATCGGGGGTATTACGCTGATTACATTACGCTGATTAAACTTTCCGGTAGAGCACTTGGGTGCAATGTTCCAAGAGTAAAACGCCGTATATAACGAACGTGCTCTGCCGCAGTGAATTATTTCGTTTATCGTTGAGGAAGTGCATTTTCAGCGTCTTTGATAGTGCGGAAGTCATGCAAAACGGCCCCGTACAGGCGTCACGGGTTCGTTCAACTATTTTTAGTGGTTCCCGCTTGGTAATGGTCATGCGCCACTTAGCGAGTTGGCGCAGCGCACTCATCAGCACAGACGATTTCAGCGCGCGCACTTCAGGAGGAGGTCAGGTAAGTTGGCGACGGCGAAAAGAGCGCGAACCTTCTCTTTCAGATCACCGCGGGACAATTTTGGCATGCTTATTAACTGATGTGAGAACGAGTTCCTACGGAAACCGAAAGCCTTTGGTCAGTCTGGCAAAGTCTGACCTAATGACAACTCCTTTTCACGCCCGACCATTCGGCTTTCCGTTTCCTTCAGAACACTCGTCTTACGATGATGTTCCAAAAAAATAAAGGCCTCACAGCAGCAGACACCTCGCGAATTTTCTCCGCTTCTCTGGCACAAACACTGCCGCGCTGGCACACATATCGACGAAGCGGGTGAAAGCCGCGGGAGAATAATTCTTGGAGCGGTAATTTTTCTCACGTTGCGAGTTTCTTCGGTGATGAACGCTGCACAACAACGAGAAAGATCATTTAAACGCGTAGCATATCTGCGGACCATCAGGCAGCGCTCACGCTAGGGTGCTGCCTGATTTCCTACCTCTCCTCGGAGGTGCAGCGTATAAAAGCCCGAAATGAAACCACATGCATTCGCCCCTTTTTGGCTGGTTTAGTGCACCACCAGGAAACGAAACCTGGAATGTGCGCTATGCCGAACATGTTCATCAAGTCCCATTTCCTTCACTTCTTAATTGTATACAGAGCAAAGTCGTCATGATGAAATGGTTTAAATATCTCACTGAGTGCGAACTTTTTTCTTTCTCGACAAAACGGATAATTTCTGCGAGTGAAACTAGATGGCAGCATTGCCGCAGTGCTAAAAGGAGCTGACGTGCGCAGCTGTTTCCTGCGCCATTCTGTATTTTCTTGTTATTCCTGTTTTTCTTTCTTCTACTGCTGTCTTTTCACTTTGCTTTCTTTGACCCCGTGACCGCCGATTAACGTGACGTGACCACACTCTCGAGGGCGCGTGTCCCCCATGTGGCACAGGGTCACATGGAGGTGAACGCTGGAGTCTGCGGTCGCGGAATGCTACGATATGGCTGTGTGCTACGGACAGAGTCCCTCATGCAGTTGTTATTGTAGTAAGGTCGGAACCTGGCTTACAACATCACTTTGCTTGTTTATATGCCAACTGTGAGAAAGCCAAGAAGGAGATGCGTTTGCAGTCGTCACAAACGGGCAGAACGCAGGAGGCTGGCCTCTTGGCAACTCATAAGAGACGACAAAAAGAAAGGCAGAGCGCAGACCTCAAAGAATGGTGCGCTGCTGCAAACGGTCACATGTGCTTGCTATGCGCACACATCAACCACGATTTGCTCGTGCAAAGGCATGTCTTTTCCGCGCGTTTCAGTCGGCTAAGAGAGAGAGCGCGTATCCTGTAAGTGCGGGGTAATGGATGTAGGGGTCGTGCACGTGAGTGCAGTTGTAACGTGGCAGGATAAAACTGAATAGTTAGACGGCTGGATGGGAGTCAATCAGCTGTGCCAACGATCCATGAGAGGAGGAAATGAAAATGAAAAAAAAATAAAAAAATGTGGAATTAGACTAACACCTGTTTTAACTTTAACAGGCTTCTTCGTTGCTTCACAGACTTGAATAAGCATCAACAAGAAAGCGTTACAGATATAGCCTATACAGATAGCGCACCAGTTCACCTTTGCTCAGTCCCGCGAAACAACACATAAGTAAGCGTTCACGGCATCCATAGCCCATGCTGCGGTAGCTATGTGCAGAACTGGCGCATGGCAATGCGAAGATGTTACGCCGATATTGTATAGTCTTGGGCCACAGGATCCGCTACTTGCATGTCTACTGCGTCACTTACGGCACCTCTTAAGATCCAAAACCATGGAGCGGTGATGAAGCAAATTATCCTCCCGTTTCCACATATCCCGAAACTTTGGGTGACCCACGTACGTGTCCCACTGGAAGTCCTAACAGTGAACCCTTCAGCCTGGATACTTTTCACCAAGGCTGCGCTTTGAAGACATCACAGAGGTCAGATGGATTCTCTAGAGCTGGTTCAGCGGCGGGCGCTGGCGCTTGACTGAAGCTGCGTGATCTGAGTATTCGTCGCTGTTTGCGCTGTTCTGTACTTCGGGGGCGTTCGATATGTCTGGCCGTTTAGAGAAAGCCACTGTTAATATGAAGACGGCGAACGCTCGCTTGCAAATTTTCGCGTCCCTAAGCAGCAGAGCGGCTAAACGCACTTCAGTGGCCCCGGGAATCCCCAGCAAGCTTTTCACAGACAGGAACGAATGTACGCAACAAAAAAAACGAGCTTCGCCGCCATGGTCCAGGCAGCAGCATCAAGATGCGCTGTTCGCGTCGCCCAGTCACTGCACAACAGCACGTGCCTCAGATCGCTTGCTTATTTAACCCTACTCGGGATGGGCCTGCTAGCAAGACTGTATCAAAAGTTTCGATGCCAAAACACTTGCCACAGATTCATCTAGTCGTGATCCAGCTTGTCTAGTGAAGAATCTCTGGGGGAGGCCTGTTAACCTTCAGTGTTGTAGCATAAGTTGTTATACCTTGATTTATAACGGTTTTTCTGCGACTTTTATTAACTGCGTTTACTTAATCCTGAAGTTGGTCTCCCCACGTTGCATTCGGCCCCAATAATGGCGCCGGTCGCCATAAGCAAGTCAAGAGTAAAGCGCAGAATACGCACGCTAGCGTTTGACAGGTGCATACGATGCTGTTACGATAGTTGTGTACCTCTGAGCAGGACATCTAAAACTGAGGGGTAGCCGACTTCATCTGTGGACAAGCAGGCTGTCATTTGAATCGCATATGCTGTTGGGCTGGTTAGTATAGCTGGTTTCGACGACACACGACGTTCCAGTGTGTCGTCCTTCTCTTTCTTGTCGCTTCGTGCTGTTTACGTAAGCAATGCTGCTATAGCGCGATAGTGAGAGAGTTAACTCAAAGTCTCGTGTCGGATTTCAGAGTCCGACGGAGCTTTCGTGGCACGTTTTCACTGTTATTTTTGTTGAATGTTTCGCATCAGATTCCGGTGAGTACGGAAGGACAGAGCGACCCAAGCCTAAATCGCCATTTCGCTCTGTTGGTCTGTCGGGATTATCGACGTGCCCCAAGCGGTGCACGTCGGGGTGCACCGCGTGGCGCTTTTCCGAAGCAACGCAGCCTGGCCTAATAGCACTCGGGCATGCGGACCTGCCAGCAGTTTTTGTGACGGCTTCTTGCTACTCCCCCTTATTCTGCGCGTCTCTCCCTCCCCCCTCCTCTTCCACCACTCCGCATCAACTTCAGCGCTCCCCCAAAACCACTCGGCGAACAACGAACGGACCAATTCCCCGCACAGCCGCTGCCGTCCGAACCTGCGTCGTTGGCTTCCCCTCTCCCTTCGCCCTCCCCGCCGTAACAAGTGCCAACCCGCCGCCATCCCTCTCCTCCGGGCGCGGGGGGGATTCGTGCGCCCACTGTCAAGATTAATAGCCCGCTAATTGGTCCGCCGCGACTCTCGAGCCCGGCACGTGACGTGTTGACGCGGCGAAACGCATTAGCGTCCGGCGGTCCGATGCGATCGACGGCTGGCGAGGGATCGGATTTTTAATTACGCGACGGCAGCCCGCGCCTCGCCGGCGCTCGGGCCCGTGTCAGCCTCGCGGCCGCTCCTCCTGCTCCGTTTGGTTCGCTTCGTTTTCTTTTTTTATTTTCACCTAAATATGACTTTTAAGGGATGCTGTACTGTGCCACGTTTTTCCCTGGCTCGGTGTATGTGCCTACCTTAAGGGGTTTTGCAACGTTTCATGGGGGTACGCTGCCAGCGGTCTCAGTCATTTATAGTTAGCGTAGACGGAGAAGTATAAACTTATCACTTCCCAGAAGAAGAAGAAAAAAAAAAGAGGCGTGCTTCTGGCGACGAATCCAACAGTTTTCTACGCGTGACGTGCGAGTTTAGAAAGCAAACCGCGCGAAGGCCCTCCAGTGATAACGTGCTCCCATTTGCCTATCGATAACGGGGGTTCTGACCGATCACGCCGGAGTAGTCCTACAATCTGCATCTATACTGGACGACAGCAGGTGAGTCTAAGTCCCACGTGGAAGTGTTTAGGCGTGGGTAAAAAAAAAAGGTCTAAATTCTTTGAAATGTGAGGAACTCGCTGCGAAATACGCGCTCTGTACTCTCTGTGTTGTCCTGCTTATCGCAGCTTTGCTCCTTTAGGCCTATTATTCCCTGATGACAAGTGCCCTCTCGGCCGAAGTTATCGTAGCTGGCTCTTTTTGCGAAGCGTGAGTTCGGCTGCACGTTACGCTTTCTGTGCAGTGCAGTGAAGCGCCTTCCGCTCGTCCTCCTTGCTGCGAGATACGATAGAATTTTCGGCTCTCACTATATTTCATCACGACCGTGCTCGGCTCTTAACCCTTCTCGTCGTCAGCTGTGGACTGAATGGCAGTCACAACGCTATCGCGCAGATGTTGTGCTAATATGGGCAACGAAGGCTGGCGAGAAGGTGTACCCGTGAGCAGGCTTTTTCACAAGTCAAACTTTGCTCAAAATGGACGGCCATGCTTTCAAGCACTTATAAAGCGAAAACGTGGCATTTTTTTTTGTTCGCTCCACCAGTCCTGAACATGTTTAACGCTTCCCGTCTACACCCATGGTGTTTATTCTGTAGCTTTCGCAACTCTTTCAGTAACAACTACGCCATCTATGTTTTGTCGGCTTTGACACATGGGAAAGCCCACTTGCGGAATTCCGCATGAGGTCAGTCTACAGTATACGGAATGACAGTATACGGAAGTATACAGTAAACTCTGCAGTATACAGAATTAGCAAGAAAAATTATGTTTCAGCTAAAAGACAGCATATACTTCGGGCAATGTATTGTGTAGGAGGGTGAATATACATCTGTCAGGCGTGGGACTGCATTTGATGAGCTCAGTAGGAAAACATGTTACAGCGTATTTTCCAACTGACCTCATTAGTCCGCCTCCATCCGTGTTCTTTCCTGTTGCTTATAGACCTTGATGCGCTTCCAAACATGTTTGTTCTGAAAAAACAAAATGAAAAGGCTTTGCGTTGAACTCGTTTACTCTGCGCATATTCGCGGAAATAAACTGGATTTGACTGCCATGGGTCTTCACGACGCGCTCTAGATGCGCTTACCGTTTCGGGACCATTTATTGCGTTGTGGGTGGGAACAAAGTTGCTCATTGATGTCTCTGGAAACTTTTGGTTTTCGCCTTTGGACTGGCTTTCGCTGTGCACGGTTTCCTTTCTGAACGACTTGAATAAAAAATAGCAAAAATATCTAACTTCTGTTCCGTTCGGTGTGCCGCTGTGGGAGTAAGAGGCCCTTGATTAACTCTAGCTCGCCGCCTCATCGGTCATTTTATAAGTTAAAATCGGCCATAACGTCGACCTGCAGTCTGCTTCCTTTACTTCGAACACGGCCTCCAACAGCTAATAAGGAAACTTGGGCGCAGAACCGCCTTTGTATTTCATATTTCTTTCCTTACTCCCGGGGCCATTTGTGCCGAGTTCTAAATGCGACACGTTATCTGCTGGTTTTCGTGTTTACACCATCAGGGGTCCCAGCTTGCATCGCACTTCGCTGTGCCGCGGAAGTTAACAAAGTTAAGTAATTAAGGAAACTGCATTTGAAGCGCGCGCGCGCGCACTCAGAATATGCGAATGCTCGCAATGCAGTGTTCACCGTGTTCGCGCGGAGCGTGCAGCAAAAGAGAAGGGAGCGTGCGGCGGCAAGATTAAAGTGATCTCTTGTGAAATTAATTGGGCTGTCAAGCCTAGCTGACACCGCCTATGTACCGCGCTGGCGCATCCGCAACTGCTGCCGGGAAGAACATCTTCCTCTCCTCGGGCGCGGAGGCGTACACGCAGTGCTCAAAATTCAGTGTTAAACGTTTTTTTCCCCCCGGGGGCGGCTGCCGGCGGCGGTTTTCTTTGTCTTTGGCGCGAGCCGCTGTTCTTCGAGGCGCGGGGCTTCTCTGCCGCAGGCCTGTCGCGGACAGGCTCTGTTCTCCTCCAAAGGACACCGCCTCCCCCGCGCCCCGCCGGCGCGCCGCAGCCCCCGGGTCTTTTGCGCCGCGTCGCCTGCTCCTGAAGGGTCCCGGAGAACGCACGCGCCCTTTGCTTGACTGATAGGCGCGCCATTTACGCGCACTTCCACATTTTTCGACGGCCGCGCCAACAAAAAAAAAAAAAATGATAAAGATGGAGAGAGCGAGCGGCCGGGGGCTCGTTTGCGCCGCTCTTCCATCCATCCGCGCCGCTTAATGTCCGCGTCCCTTCTCCGAGTCTGCTCGCTCTCCCCCCCTCTGCACGCCGGAGGCGCATGCACGCGTCGCAGCCTCTGGGCAGCCGCTGCTCTCGGCTCCCGCTGACGAACCAATCTCGGACGCCGTCCCGAGGGGATTTCCGATGCGGTGGACGGTGCACCGACGACCAGCGGTCCGACGCTGTAGGCCTCAGATGGGCGATGCGAGTTTTAAGGCGAACGGCATGTACTGTCGTCCGTTAAAAAAGCGTATCACACGCGTTTAAGACGGGAACTAAAAAGAAAGAAAACCAATGGTTGCTTCCGTTAGAGGAGGGAAAAATGAACCTAGAAGCCAAGTTTGATGACTGTAGATGAATTAACTAATTATAGTCAAAAATGTCAAAATTGCGTCGAAATGACGCAGACGTCGATATAGCCACGGGAACGTTGTGACGTCACATCCACCGGAAGTCGTCACAGAACAGTGAAAATTGTCACAGAATGGTCGAAAAACGTCGCATTTCTCTCAAATTACATGCAAAAATGTGTAATTAAGCGTAATTAACACTTAAGATCCCGGAAATATGTATAATTTGGGTATCGATATAGCCTCGGGAACGGTGTGACGTCACATCCACTGGAAGTCGTCACGGCATAGTGTCTTCGGCTTTCGCCTTGCAACGCATTAGTTGCTGAAGTGTCCTCGCAATTTTTTTTGCAGTTTACAGTGCGCGCGAATTCGTATTCAGCTTCCAGAAGGGCGAGGGGAAGGATGTGGCAGTTTAGATTGCGTAAAAAACAAACGATCAGAAACGAAATAGAAATTGATTGTTCTGTGGGCGCAATAGCGCGCGCAAGGTACATTTTGCGGTCTAACTACACGAATAGTCTCTAAGAAACCGAGGAAACCAAACGAACCAGCAGCGTGGTTCTGGCAAGAAACTCCTGGGAACAACTTCCTGCGAGAGACTTTCCGTGCAGTGTCAAGTCGTGAAAAGTGCCGGCAAGCTTTGTTTTCTTTCTTTCTTCTTCTCGCGTGTGCATTCGTGTTAACGTGATGCCGTGCGAAGAAGACACCGAGTGTTTCGATACCGCACTGCACACTCGTTTCAGATCGCCCGGCCTCCATCGCGTACTGCAACTTTTTCAGGTTCCTTTTTTCCCCGCACCTTGTTGACTGGAATGCCCTCCCCGCCGATGTTGCCGCCATCACGTGCCTATCTTCATTCTTATCCGCTGTAACCACTTGTATCGTACTGGAATGACATGTATTTATTGTTGTTGAATATGTTAACCCACCCCTTATGTAATACTCCCTGAAGGCAGTCTTTAAGGTGAATAAAGTGAAGTGAAGAATGCCACCCAAGCGTATTTCTAAGCCGGAATTTGTCCACCGCAGCTGTTGCAAAGGCAAATTAAGCTTACTTTGCGCTGCCCATGCTCAAGAATGTTTTAAGAAACGACGCAGAGTGAGCAATCAGAGAATATGTGTACTAGAACATGTAGTAGGCGGACATGTACTGATCCCGTACCCAACCACGTAAAAAATGATGGCGCTGAAATGCAAGGAAAAAATTTGTACAGAGATAAACTTACAAACTTACCACATTAATCAGCGAAAGATTTCATAGCATTATATTAGTCATTGAGCCCTGCATTTGGCCGTGAAATCTACGTCGCCGTGTCACTGCGAATCAGCGAAATCTGATCTGGCCACCCGTCGCCTGCAACCCTCTCTCTCTCTCATCCCTCTCTCTCCTCTGCCCTAAACATGGAGAGAGGAATTTCCCTCGCTCCACTTTGACAGGTGGCAAATTGAATTTAATTGGATTATTTTGTATGAACTTAAATTAAATTCAATTAATTAAGCCGATTAAATTATTTCACTCAAAAATTAATATTTTACGGCTGACGCTGTGATTCCACGGTGGAATGCAAGGCTATATGACTCAGCCAAAGCTATAACAACTTTTGCTGTAAAAAAAACGTACGCTCTTACTACTTGCGACAGTAAGTCCCGGTGCCCGCCTAGCACCATCAGTTGGGTAAGTCCAGAGAACGTTAATTACCCATGTTAGGTCGTACACAAGCTCTCTGTATTACATGCAGGGTATTGTTATGGTTCCTGTCGCATCCATTTTACATCGTTTAATCCCTGTTCAGCTGATCTTCGTCAATCGTCGTGTGTGTACACTGGAGTCTTCAGCACAGGGCGAATCGATGAAGGCTTCTAGTGCTGCGTTACTGTTCGTTTGACTGTGCGTGCCTCTCTCCAGGCTTTGTCCGGATTATTCCTCTATTCGCTGTCTCATCAGCCTATGCTGGCTGTGAAAGCCGTCTACGGGGAGACTGGGAGACTGCGATTTCAAGAATACACGTAGCACAAGGACGACATGCGGTGTGTACTGCTTGGAAGTGCAGTCTGCGCCTTGAGATGAGCTAGTCAGCGTAACGGCACGTTCTAACTTAATGGCAAGTGTTTCACGCGACGTACTTAGTAGAGCTTGTGCAAATCCTCCTCTGTGGAAAGGGCGCTCTCAGAACTCGTACAACTCTCAAGAGAGGCATGCAGCGAATGTTTTCTTGTGTCTTCTGAGACAAGTGGATCCTCACTGACCACCCATTTCGTGGCTACGGAAGTGTTAGGACATCAAGTGCTACCACACCTGGCTACTCACGTTTCGCGCATTCTCAGAGGTGCAGTAGCACATAAGAGGCTGCATAGCGATACACAGAGTAAAGCCATGCTGTGCCGCCTGTGTGACGAGTCAGGACTTCGTTCGTGTGGTGGGTTGCATCTCGTGCAAGGTATAGTCGTAGTTCGTTTGAATATTGATGCATAGTGAACATGTCCTCGACCATCACTATTTTGTCTGATGCAGTGTCACGTGCATGATATGAGTGGCCGGTTTGTGGCTGTAGCTGACGCTCTCAGCGAGGCTGAGCACGTTCTTACACACTGGCGTCTTCCACTCGTGCACTGTATCAGTGAAAGAAAGGCAGCCCTTTGTCTGGCCCGGTCGAGATAGCTTGAAGAAACAAACGACTGAAGGTTTTGCTGTTATTTGTAAAATAGAACACCGTGGTTCCTTGTAAATAAAGCGCTTTCGAGGGCGCGTTCTTTCTATTTTTCGTTTTTGTTTCCGTTGTAGTTAAAATAATGCAAGGATCGAAAGCGAAATAAACGGATGACCGCCAGCCACGAGACGCAGCCTCGCCTCTATATCAACTGACGTGCAGGCTGCGACGTGAAATCCTCTCTTCTGGTTGCCTCGCAAACTTAGCAGGCTGATGTCTGTACGAGCGTCCGTGCAAAGTAATTCTCCGCTTTTTGGCGGACTCTTGATTATCACACTCTCCCTCTCTTCAGCTGCGACATGAGAGCGGCTGCAGACAGCGCTATCCTTCATTGCGCCCGGCGAACGCCACCGGCAGAACGCGTTCCTCCTTTTTCTGTACTCTTTTGCGCGCGCTGCTCCCCCCCCTCCCTCCCTCCCCCCATCTCTCCGCATCCACCCCGCACCAGCCTCTCCGTTTGCTTTCGAGCGCCAACTCTTCTTTTTCCTTCGTCCCGCATCTCGACGGCTTTCGCCGCGCGCTCCTTGTTTTTCTTTACTGCGTTGCTTGACCGTGAGAGTGTTTCTCGGGCAGAGTTTGGGAAAAGATTTATAGCCGGTTTTCGTTGCCGCCGTCAGCGGGGGCCCGAGGGGGGTCCGGGTGGCGCGAAGGGAACGAGCTATTTGCTTACTTGGCCGCAGCCAGCCAACATGGCGACATCGGCCGACAACGGGTGGCGCGCCGGCGATCGCTCCCCCGGCTGTCGGGCGCGCGTCGCTGCCTGGCCAGGCGGAGGAGCGGGGCGTCGCCGAGCTGTCGCCTGCAGGCGCGGGGCGCGCGCTGCCGCCGGAGGCGAGACCGGCCCCGCGCGCACTCGACCAGGTGACGCCGGCTGCAGGCCGACAGACGGCGCGGAAGTTGTCGCGAAAGATGGCAAAATGCCGGCCTTAGGGTACGCTCGAGCTGCTTGCGGGTGGCGCTAGAGGGATTTCTTTTTTTCATTTGTAGCTTATTTTTGCGGTGAGCCCTGTGGCAAACGAACGGCAGTAACGCTGGACCCGCTTGCTAGCTAGCGGGTTCTTATGAGAGAGCGCGAGAAAGCGAGAAATGAAAAAAGAATGAAACTCTGTGACGGGGCTTCTTTTCTGCTTGAGTCTTCTGAGAAGCGGTGAATTCGGGGGTGGCGAACTCGCCCGCATTGCTGTTTGCGGCAATCCTTAGGAACCAAATCTGGTGGTTATGACTCAGTAGCTGTGTCGGTCTGCTACTGAAAACGGGATCGCGGGATCCCGGATTTCCCGGTGGCCGGGGCGGGCGTATTTTGATGGACGCGAAATGCGAGGGAGCTCAGGTGTACTGATATTTCGGTAGTCTTTAAAGAATTGATATTGTAGAAATAAATAAATCAATCAATTCGAAACCCATTAGTACGGCTATTTTTGTCTCGCTCATTACGGTCGTGCCGAGCTCTTTTGGACGCAGTCGAACTAACTGTGGTAGCTTGATTATGTTTGTCTCGAGGAAGCATTTCTGATCGGTGTGAAGCGTTTTTAAACGCCCGGCGCCTTACAGAGATTCCGTCACAATCTTAGTTCTTTGCGCTTCTGTACGCATTCAGTCGCCGGCTGGAGCAGCACGTTGATGCAGAGCCAACTTTTTAGAGTCGCCAGTCGGTGTAGCGGATGGCGAGGATGAAATAAAACTGGTAGCTGTAAAGTGCGGGCTCAGAACAGCTTCTTGCGCTCTGTTCTTTCTCTTCAGCACGCTGCGGACAATGCGAGAAAGCAAACGAGCCATAAAACGTGTGGTGACGAGGGCAGTTGTTTTCACGAGGTAACGGGAGAAAGCTATGCGATTTAAGGAATCAAGGCACCGTGCCTAGGGCACTTGCAATTAACATCACTGGTCATAGAGTAGTTGCTAATAAATTTATACAGGTGTGTTCCGTTCATTCAGGACACATTATCTGAATGCGTGGCTTTCACCCCGCCTCTCTATTACGTTTTGCTCGTCCTTGTTGTTAGAATCACTTTATTAAACCAAAGTGTGTGGGCGATTCCTCTGTGCGAGGGTGCACAGACAGCGACTCGTGCCAGGTCTTAGGAGTAAAGTGATTTATTCTCACATGGAGTCGCGGCAGAGGGGTCAGGTGTCGTCATGGCAGAGGGTCAGGGGGTCTCCGGGGCAGGAAGAGGCCTCCTTGGCGGTCAAGCCCCCCTTAAATAGGCTCCAACATGTAGCCCCGGGAGAGGAAGGGTGGTCGGGGCGCGGGAGAGGCGCGGGATTCGAGTGAGAGGCCCGCGAGCGGGCCCTACAAGTGCTAATAGTATTGGCCTTGGTCCCCAAGTCTTGTAGCTTGTGTTTTAATCTATGCAAGAGCGTTAGATAAGCACCATATTTTTTTCTCGAGTGCATGAGCGTACGAAACAACAAGCTGCTGAGATTATGAGGTTTACAGCATACTGACGTTAGTAAACACGCTGTTTCTCTGCATTAGGTGCTGGATGCCATTCTAGTAATTACGGCATGCGACGTGATTGGCAGCCTATCAAACAGTAGGGTCCCTATACGAACAGTCTCAAACTGTTCGCAACAATACGCAACAAGACGTTTATTAACGAATCAGCAGCGCGATACCCTTGCTCGTCTGCTGGGTCCTTGCATCATTATGGGTCCGTCAATGTCAGCCTTACTAGCTTGGGCGAAGAAGCCAACAGGGTCGCAGCTGGGGGCCGCACCCGAGCCCGCGGCGCATGTGCTGTCGACCCGGGGCCGACTTCCGGCCGCGGGCGCAGGACGGGTTCGACGCCGGGCCAAATATTGGCGCTTGGGATCGACGCTGCTCGCGCGGAGGCCGTTCGGGCGCGCGCACTCTGTGCCCCGCTAAGCTGAACGCAAAGCCGCGCTGCTGCCCGCGCCCCCTCTCCACCCGCCGCCGTCGTCGCTGTCGCCATTCCATGCGCCGCCGCAGATCGGCTTGACAAAGTGCGCTCGGCGCGGATAATGGGCTCGCCTTGTCCTGGCTCGCGTTGATACGGCGGTGGCCACGCGCGCCTGGCCTGGCATCGCTCTCCCCCCACCCGCTCGCTGCCGTTGCGCGCGCGTGCCCCCGGAGCAGCGAGCGGGACCTATCGGCTGCCGTCGTTGGAGCAGTTTGAGAAGAGGGAGGGGTGCTCGGCGGGGCGACGAAACGACCGAAAGCGGGAGTAAACGTCGCCCTGTTATTGCGGGGATTGTCTTTTGCCCGTGAGCCCCCCGTTACAGAGCTTGGCTGAAGGGAGAACGGCCTCATAAGTTGCTCGCCTTATGCGCGCACCTTCCCGGCTCGACCGTTGTGTATTACGATGTAGCAGTCAAGGGCGTCCGCAGAACTTTTTCCAGGGGGGTGCACCCGATGTCTGGGGATGAGGGAGGCGGTAGGTTTGTAGTTGTTTTCTGGTAGGGCATAAATAATATCCGTAATTCCAAGGGGGGGCAACCGCCCCCCCTTGCCCCCCCTTCCGGACGCCCATGGTAGCAGTTGATTCAAAAAGTCCAATTTCCGCCGTTTCGCCGGTGTTTTCTCGACGAGGCAGCCGAGAACGACAGAAAGAAAATGTTGTTTGACATTTGGGGTGCAGTTTTGGACTCCTATATCGTGTGTAATTTGGGGGTTTGGCTTGCCAGGACGAGTCTGCATTTTGAAGTCAGGCTTTGCCAGCCACTGCTGGATCAAGCGGCAGGCTATTCGCGCTCTGATACAAGACAGTTTAATTCAGTTGCTTTCTTGAGCGCTGACTATTTTTGTCTTCATATATATTTGCATTTCTTGTATTACACTAATTAGCCTTTCGTTACACAGCATTTGGACGAGACGTCAGTTTGTGCGATTCTGTTGCCGTGTAAGCGCAGTTGGGAGCCTACAGAAGTTCTGTTCATCAAAAATAGAAAACTTTGATTAGAACATGGAATTGATTGCTGGAGGCTTGCGTAAAACCGCAAAATTGTACGCGCGACCGCCTGTTATAGGCAGACTCTGACAGCGTATCTGCGTCGCTGACAGCGTATCCGGGTAGCTGTCGACTTACAAAATCACATCACATGAGTTAAGGAAGACGGGTGGAGAGGAGGGAAGGCGGATTTGGTGTATGAAGAAGGGGCTCAGGTGGAGCACGTGCGGCGTTGGAGCAAAGTAAGGTCATTTTCGGCGATGGAAGATGTCACTTCGAGAGGCTTCCGTGTAGTGCCCGGGTGTTGGTAGGCGGTGCTCGGCGCGGCATTCGCGGTCGGCGTCTCTGGTAGAAATCACAGGAACGACAGGCGAACCGGGGCTACCCTGCGATGCGCAGGGTGTACGGGTCCCCGCGCTTCTTCAAATTGAGATCTCTAGGAGTTCTAGCCGATGTTCTAGTCGTTCGGTGAGGGGCTAAAAGTTCACAGTCTTTCTAGGCGTCAGCCTGGGAATTTCACATGTACAAAGTAGAGCCACGTCTGTTATCGCACGCCTACATCATCTGCAGGAGGAGGAGGAGGAGGAGGAGGAAGGTTAACCGGTAGAATAATCTGTTTGCTACCCTACACGGGGGG
Source organism: Amblyomma mixtum (assembly GCF_055824585.1). Taxonomy (NCBI): domain Eukaryota; kingdom Metazoa; phylum Arthropoda; class Arachnida; order Ixodida; family Ixodidae; genus Amblyomma; species Amblyomma mixtum. The sequence goes on from NC_143014.1 coordinate 204,730,035, forward strand.
AAATGAAGATTCTCGGCCACTGCCGCGGCGATCGTCGGCGGTGAAGGCCTCCAAGGCACTGCTCCGCTTCTTGCGAACTTCTGGTCTGCATGATAGGCTCTGACTTTAACGAACGCTGACTTTACATAGTGACCTCAATTTTCTGCTACTCTCCGTTCTCTTTCATTTTTTTATCCCCTCATCGTCTGCAGAGTATACAGAAAATGAAAGGCGTTTCAACGCCAGAAAGAGAAACCTGCGGAGAGGAATAAGCTATCGATATCTACGTCAAAAAAAAAAAAAAAGGGAAGGAAGGAAGGAGCGCTGATCGCGGCTTCAATTAGTTAACCGGCTGTGGCTTTCTTTTCATTGTACAAAGAATGACTTCAGTTCCAAACCAGTTTTCCTGCCAAAGTTAGTGACTGACTCGAACGAAGACAAAGCCGCACACTAGCTCACGGCGCCGAGTTGATGAGAAGGAGGTGACCATCGTCTATGTGGCAGCACACGCACTGTCAATGGTCAAGCTAACGTCTTTACAGGAGTGTAATAACTCAAGAGAAGATGAACGCAAGGTCATCGCTGCTGATTCTAGGTCTGCTTCAACAATGTAACGCCTTTATTTTTACATGTTCTGTAAGAAACTTTCGTATCTCAGACACTTCTGTTATCTACTCATGTTGCAAGGGCGTGTGGCGGGTTTTTACTTGGCTCTCGCACGCCTCTGCCACTCTGGAAGATGCAGCGAGTGGCGTAAGCATTAAGTGCGCTTTCCCCTATAACATAATGGAGCGGAGCTCTCTCTCTAGAGCAGCTGCGAAGGCAACCCCACTTGCGTCGGGGGTTTGAGTGGAAAATACGGAACGTATTTTGAAAGGACCAAAAAAAAAAAAAGGTTCTCGCGTTCTGATTGCTCGAAGCGCATGATGGGCCATCTTGTTTGGGTCAGCTGAGATATGTGAGAAAGCACGCTAGCGGAATTTTGAATAAGAAGGTCGGCGCGCTCCCCAGTGCGTCTCCGAATACCGCAGGCATTTTCTTTCGCGATAGCTCGTTCCTGCGCGTGTGGAGGTTGCTTTGTCTTACGAGGCTCGTGTCCCGCTGGTGTCCAGTTTCGCTGCGTTCCATCCGCTGCCGGGGGCTCTGTGTTTAGCGAAGGTCGGTGGTGGACAATGACGCAGTAGGCATGGCGCGTCGCCGCTTCGGCCCACTGCTTTAAAGGGGCGCTAAAGGGTCAAGTTTAAGTAGGCCTGTATCGATAGAGAGCCGCGTTATTATCGCAAAAGTATGAAACCCACCGAAAACGAGGCTCTCATAAGTTAGAAAATACCGAAAGCCAAAAGACACGTGTCCTCACCGCAGGCCGGTTTCCAGGATGAACTGCTTGTGTCGACACAGATTTGTGGGCGCGGATCTCGGACGCTAAGCTGCACTGTCATTCGCTTGAAAACGGTGGCGACCAGTCCTTTTGGGGGAAATTCTCAGCCGTAAATGCGTATTTTGCTGCCGGTCAGTATACGCGAGCGAGTCAATTTTCACGCAAACAATACCTGGATGGAGTTGTGCTCAGAGCAAATGACGACTTGTCGGACGCGAAACGGTTAGGAAACGTAGTCAGCGCACACAGCACACGCTCCGAAATATGCTATCGCGATGATAGGCGTCATTGGCACAGTAAAGGACTCGCCCTGTATGGTAGGTTCACAAGTAGGGTACTCGATGTCAAGGGCAACGAAATCCGCTTCCGCGACCCACTTTCCGGCGGAAAACCCGGAGCTGTAGGTGGCTGCTAGCAGTGAACAGCCGCTTTTTTCGCTGCCTCAAGTCCGTTTCGTATTCGAATCGCGCTCGCCGGCAGCTTTTCCCGCGGAAAGTGACCCGCGGCTGCGGATTTCGCTCGTACGTCCTCGATTCTGAATGCCCAAATATGAACGTAGCAATGGCCGAGTTTGCGGACGCCAGTGCAGGACATATGGTCGAGCGCTTGCTTCACGGCGTAAAACCGCTGAGTTTCTTGAAAATTCCGCGAGCCGGCTTCCGTGCATATCACAGTTGATCCAAATTAGATGGCCTACCGCGTGCTTTAGCCATCACGCCGCTAGAACGTATCATTTGCTGTTCGATCATTCCCAAATGCGTTCAACATTTTCTATCCACATCCTCAGCACTGATGAGAGTGATGGGAGATAGTGATGAGACGGCTCGGTAAAAACAGAACTTCGAGGAAAAGAAAACTGTCTTTTTTTTTTTTCGCAAGGCGTGCTGAAAAAAAAAGGGCTGGCGATTACTAGTAGCCCTTATTAAACAATTAACAATTATTCTGGACAACCTTGCAAGTGCGATGATCGGCTTAGTAAAACAAAAAAAAAAATCGCGGAAAAGTGCGTGTTTACTATCCTGGTTTACTAAAAAAGCACGTTTGCTATCATGGTTCAACTGCAAATAAATTTGGGGTTTAACCATGATATAATGCTTACTTCCCATTTCATAAGGGAGGCTTTCGCTTTCCGTTCTAATCAAGCTGGAGCCAAGATGACACAAGAAATGTGGCGCGGTTTTGTTCTGCATGAGAACGGAGCTACACATGGCGAAGATTTTAAAATTGGGTTTTTAAATCAGCTGCGATTTCCTGGCAAACGCTTATCCGTGCGTGAAAATTTGCTTCGTGAAAAAAGAAAACGAAAGCTTGTAGCCCCTTCTGCACTTTCCAACACTGCGGCACTTCTCTTTTTCATTTCTGAAAATATTCTTAACCGCTGAATGCTAAGTGGGCTGATGGTTAAGAGAGAAAAAAAAAGCGGTTGCCTCAGAGAGCACTTTCCTTCATCGCAAGATGATGATAGTTACGTAAAAATCCTTCGTGTACCTAATCACACTAGTTTTGACTGGTGAACTTCTTGCAGCGTCATTAGCTTAATTACGTCGGACAAAAGCAAGTTAGGTGCGTCGGCGCTGCAACTCTGCATTTTTGGTGCGGGATAATGCTGGCTTATGACCGCTCATATATGCAGCTTTCGAGTTGTTTGCATTTTCTCTAACTGTATGACGAACTGTTTCTCACTGGCAGGCTGTCCAAGGGAGACACTTTTCAGAGTATGGACAGTGGGTACCACGTGACCCCCCTTTGTCCTATGTTTGTTTTTAGTTTTATTTTTTTATTAGCCAGCGTCATCCCTGAAAACGGTTTCCAAATTGTCGCTCAGGTGTGGACAGTGGAGAAGCTGGAGAAGCGAGGGCCAAACGTGAGGGGTGTTGGCAGGAATGGACGGGAGCGAAGGTTGTATATGCCCTGAAAACAAGATGTAGCCGTTATTTTCTCCGCTGCATCTTATAAGCTTGCTTGTTATTGCTTTCAGGCGGGCTTGGTACTCGGCAGTTGCCACTGTGAAATATTTCGCTATTGGGGCTGACTTGCATTTTATGCTACGTATTTTTAATGAATGGAAAGTTTAAACATGCTCGATTTCCCGGTGTCTGCTGTCCCCTTGCTATGCGCTTACTCTGCCCACAGGATTGTCCGGGTCGTGAATGGGGCATATGTACGTACCGCAGAAGCATATTGCTGGAAGACATGAACTTCATTGGTAGCCTTCACTAATGCAAGTCCAAGGCCACTTGCAATATAGAGGCGCACCCTTGTATTTACAAGCGCGGACCACAGCATCGCAGAATACATGGTTCATTTATGAGAGAGGTACAAATTGAGGGCGTAGCACGAATTAGCAAGCAAGCTTTTAGAGAGATACATTTTCGGTACCCATGTGCCAGATAAAAAAAAAAAAAACATTTCACTCGTTTCCGCTTTACAAATATGCGCGCGCCTATAAGGTTTCAATGCGTGCTGATTTGAACGTCCACATTCTCTGCAACGGACTGCAAAGCCGATTGCGAGAACTTGGCATATATGCCAGAGGAGCGTTCCTCACAGCGTTGTGACCATGATGCAGAAATTGCCACACGAATAAATAGCTTACAAACTATAAGACGACACGATTTGTAGGAAAGCTCGCTGTGTAATTCTGATATGCATTAAAACAACGTTGAGTATCGGTTCCACTAAAAGAAAGAAAGCAGCCAAACTAGCGACAGGAGAGAGAGATAAGAAAGAAGTGAAGACTTTCTGAACGCGCACAGCCTGGGAGGAATTCTGAGACCCTACTATTCTAGAGCATTATAACCCCATCTACGCTTCGATTACGGCCGCCGCATCACTTTGCGACCGCGAATACGATCTACCAGCCGCATCGACAATTTAAAAAAAAAACCCTTGCGAGAGATGGCGTCGACTGCTCAAATATAAAAATATTAACAAACAAAAAACGACACTGGCGACGGGGGTCGCGTATAATGCTCACTGCCCCAAGTGCAGGTCTTCTACCGGCTTGCCTCATCACGCTGTCATATTCAACCTCCAGGCGTCGCTGGCCTAGCAAAATGTCTTGACGGCGGCACGAATGCGAGCCTTAGAAGCTTCAAGACTTCCTGCCCGTATCGGTTCTAAACAAAAAATCTGCTCCGCTCATGTGTATCGTTCGTGGCGGCGCTTCATCAACCTTGTTCTAGCACTCTGGTGGAAATCGCTCAACAGACGTTTCTATAGAAGTAAGACCGGGCGTTCGTTACAGCCGTAACTTCGTTATAGCCCGTGTTTACCGAGCTTCCCAGGGGGATAGCCATTTCTTCCTTATATTCATTATTTCGTTATAAAGCGTTTCCTTATACCGAGCTTCGACTGCATAATGACCGGCTTTTCGGTCAGCGTGCTTTCTATTCTTCGGACTGTCAACTTTAGACAGCCCACTTCCAGATCTCACAACGTCATTGGACTGGCGCTTGGAGCGACTGTATACAAGACGCAATTCTTGAAATGCTGCCTTGTGCAGATTGAGCAGGTGACGTAATGTCCGCAGGGCACTTATCACACCGTGCAGTGTTCATCCGCATGCGCGTTTCTTGTGCAATTATGGCTGGCTGTGAGTGCAGACAAACTTGTCCCCCCAGCAAATATCACACGCCAGTAAACCCCAGTTTTTGGGAAGCAAAAATCACCAGGAACTATTGAATGCTGGTGAGCCAGAATTCGCAGAAGCGCATTTTCATGTCCAAACTCCGGTCGTACGTCTCAATGAATCCAGTACATACTTTTGTTTTAAATATTTTTTTCAACGTTTACAGTTTTTCCGAAACAAAAAAAACAAACAAACTCGTTTCTTCGCGCGTTTTTATCCGGCATCCAAAATTTCCCGAAGTTTCGCATCTCTGCTTCTAACGAGAATTCCGCAATATTGGTCAGGTCGACAGTGTTACGTGCGAAAGCGCGCTCGTGCAATTTTAATCGGATGTGGCCAAGCACGCGCCGTCGTTTCGCGCAGCTCCGCAAGCTCGCTTCACGAAGGTGTTTCTGCGGTTGCGCTCTGCACGCGTCTGTAGCGCGGCGTAACACTCCGCGCCCGCGGAACGTTGCCACAGCTCACGCGAAGCCCGTTCCCCCGGAACGCGACCGGGCCCATAGGCAGGGCTCGCAGAAGGTGCACGCTTCGGGCAGATGGTTACGGATGCCGAAATTGTTACGCGTGGGATACGCCTGTTCGCATCCACTTCCCGACAGGGAGCATCGCGGCAGGTCCAGACCGCCGGACTTTGTTTCTCATTTTTACCCCCCCCCCCCGCCTCTTTTTTTTTTTTTTCTTTCCCCTCCTCGTTTCCCCATGCAAGGCGCACTGCTCACAGCCGTCCAATGCCTGGAGGAGCATCGCTTCTCTGCTAAACGAATATGCGCGTCGAAGCAACAGGACCAGACGATTTCACGTAATTCAATCAGAGCGCCGTGTTGCTGAGGCTTGTACCCTCGGGAATCGGATCAGGGAAGAAGGGAAGGGAAGAGGAGGGAAAGCTCAAAGCGGGCAACCGAAGCACAGGGGCCAGAAGAGAGAGAGAAAAAACGGGGAGGCGGTGGGGGAAGGTGTTCTATTACATGCCTGACTAATGGTACTGTGTGATCGCTTATGCGATAATTACCGGCTTCCAACGACCACCAGGGCGCCCCTGTAATTAATTTAATGGGCTTGTTTCTTCTGTTCGCTCGCCCTCTCGGCGCTGTTTGATCGCGCTGCATTTTTGTTGCCCACGTGCTGGGGCGAGGGAATCGCGCCGGGCACACGAGCGCAGCTTACTGCATGGCGCGGGCGTAGCGCCGCCCTTTTTTTTTCCATTTCCCCGTTTTTCTCTTTCACCGGCCGCGCTCACCGAACCTCTGGTCTCTCTCCTGTTTGTCTCGCCGGTTTTAGAGAGACACGGGCGCCGGGAAAGTACATCACGGGTGCCTAGCTCTCCGGAAAATGGTCTATTAAGCTGCAAATAAAACAGGCGAACACTGTTATCACCGACCGCGTAGCCGAGGCAAAGAGAAATACCCAGTTTTCTGGTTTCTTCCATATGTCAGAGACCACATCTGGAAGCCAGAACGGTAGTGTGTCGTCCATCTTCAAGTGGTTGCGATCACACCAACGTTGTATTGTGGAAAGAAACAAAAAAAGAAAAAATAACGAAATTGGGAATCGACACCCAATTCGCACCACGAAAACAAGTTGTGTCGTATCCCTTTGCCGTCAGCAAACAGGTTTCGCGTACCTCGAAAGATGAAAGGCAAAAAGTCGCAGCTTACGTCGCATACTTAAAATGTTATTGCAGTATGAATAAACAGAGAGTAAAACGCGTTTCAGACACTATGTTGAGCCAGAAGAAATAGGGGGGCGTTTTGCGAGACTCAATTCGATTAATGCTGTTGGAAGTCGCTTTTCATGGTATGGGGATATTTTGTGAAGCAGTGAATGTTCGGAGACGCGAGCTGTTTTTTTTTTTTCTTACCTTAGTGTACGTTCTTGCGCTGGGTTTCACTAGTAGGAAAAATCACGGCAGGGATGAAGAAACAATGTAACTAACAGCACCAGGAACGAAAGAAAAAATTCGTCAACACTAAGAACTAAAAACGATATGTGAGCCACGTATCACTAGGCTGCTGAGTCGCTGCGTGAAAAAAAGAAGAAAAAAAAAAAGCGAGCTCTGGCTTGTGAGTTGAAATTACACAGTGAAACACAACAGTTCGTAACTCTGTGATATCCTTGATAATTTGCCCTCGCTAACATCATCTCGAGAAGCAGGTGTTTAATATCACATCTCTTTACTACGTCTGCCTGCCATCTTTCATGTACGTGATGGCGTGTCATAATGTTCGTCTGCGTTAGAATTTCTGTTTTTGGAATGCAGTTATCTGTGTGAGGACTGTTTAAAGCTGACTAATGCGGGTGTCTTAACTTCATAGTTTCTTAAAATGTCCTGACTCTCAATGCTTGTAACATAGCTTTCAAGACAGGCGCAATGAATACAATGTTTATATAATACAGGTTTATTCTAGTTAGACGTATACGTCGGTTCGAATTCACGACTTCTCGCTTCGTACGTTTTGTGCGCGTTTGGCGAATGCCATTGCATCAACCAGTCGTGATATACAGCCAAAGCATAGCTGAAATTTTATACGTTTCCGAACCGCTCTAGCGCATTAACATGTTTATGAATGCGGATCTGGCTTTATGCTGTTTTCAGGCGGTGAAGGAATAAAAAGCTCCTTTTCTGTCACAGCCATCTGCTGGATGTATATGCGGATGCAGAAATAATTATAGTTGTTTTTATTTGTTGAGCCATGTCAGAAGCGGTTACATGTTGACATTCCTGTGCTTCGTTTTTTTTTTTTATTTAACGATTTGAGAGCGCGTTCACGTATATCAGCGAGCCTGACGCCCAGGGATAAGGGTTAGCAGAGCATGGAAGTAATTCGTTCGTAGCTCGGTTTCGGTTGTAATCTAAGTCGGCACTGCAGTCTGTACAGACGATGGCTACGTGATCAAAGAGCTACGGAGTGCGTATGTTCGTATGCACTTTTAGCGGCGCTTGTCAACGCACTTTTCACACTACTCATTCGAAACGCCAACACTGACGAATGGAAGGCACAGAGGAAGACAGCAGAGGCAATAGCGTTATATTGACTTCTTTAATATGCGGAACGCCACTATGTATGGTAGCTGCTTTATTTTTTTATAGTGCACCGTTTTATTGCTCACATCAGCTTCTTCATGCGCTTAAAAAATTGCCATACGACCATCAATGATGCTGCCGATTTCAGGGATAACTGAATGATTGAGCTCGCTTTACTGCGACGTTATTTGTTCGATGAATGCAGCAAAGTTAATCCTACAGATTGATACCACTGAAATCCGCGAATTGCTAGACCACTCTTACGAGGAGTCGTTTCTCAATGTTAGATCCTTCGCCACATGGCGAGCGCGAACCTCGTAGTCTTCGCGCCGTTGTCTCATGCGCTCACGATCACAAGCTCTATACTGTGTTCGCCCTCCATCGTCGGCCAGTTGTCTACATTTTGCTGCATGGGCTCCACGAGCGCGCACCTCCACGTGCTGATGCGGCAATCGCTTGCGTTCGCGATTACGTTCGCGGCCATGTGGTCGAGCTTCTTCTTGTGGGCTCACCATCTTTTGATCGACACATCTTTCCGGATGCCCTCCTTCACTCTATAGATATCGCCTCCGAGTAGCCGATGTGTGCGTGGCGCGCTCTCGGTTGCTGCTTAGTCTTCACTAAGTCACGGGATCCGGTAACGGCGGACGACGCGATTCCCGGTGACCTTTCCGTATACAGATATCTTTGTCACATAAAGGGCCGTTCTCTCTCCGCTGGGGACTGCCGCTGTGAGCTGCAGTACCTTGGCGTGCACTGACAGCACTGCCTGCTTGTGCTTGCTACCCTCAACCAAGCAAACAATTTGCAGGTGATTTTGCCCTGTTAAAATGCACTGCGAATACTATCATGTTGAGCGCAGTATATATGCATACAGTTTTTGAGCTTGATTACTGCAGCTCTTTCAGCCCCGCAGTATAGTTGCCATCTTCCTGCACGACCGACGGAAGCTCGAGCGACGGGCGCTCGCCTGCGTCGCGCTCGACGTCGTTCTGGCCGCCGTGTCCCACGCGACTGTGCTGCAGTGCCGCACTATTCTTAGCCACCGCGCTTGGGCCTCGGTGGAACGAACGATCAGTGTGCATGGCGGCGCGCTGCCCGGGTCAGTGTGACGAAAACGGCCCCGGTGGTCTTCACTGCTGAATGGTCGACCGCGCTAATAATAAATCGATCAAAACTGCAACGTGGGGCCGAAAGGAACGGCAGGTGTAGACAGAAAAGACGAAAAGAGGACGGGAAGGGAAAGCTGTACCGCGTAGAAAGAGCCCCACTAGAGAGAGGGAGAGAGAGCGCTAACGGAAAGACGGAAGGGCCGACCTGGACCTGTTCAGGCGTGGGAAAGACTCAAGTTGTCTCTGTTGTGGACCATGGCAGATTTATCGATTCGTGGCTCGCTCGTCAATATCGCCACACACAGGAGCGCACTCGGGTGGGCCGTGGCTGCTTTTGATGAGAAAAGACGACGTGGGGAAGCGAGGGGGCGCGGACAGTGTTCCGAACTATGGTCGCGCTGCCGGCAGCGGTCTCACCTGCTTACGGGGAGGCCCAGCCGGGTTTGTCTTGCTGGTGTTGATTTTACTATTGCTATCAACGTCATTAATAGAGGAACAGTCACGCGGATAAAAATTATGATTAACGAGAGAAAGCGTGCGCCAAACCGTCTCCTCAAAGCGACGCCGAGCAGTGGGAGACGTGAAAGATGACTGCGGAGTAGAGCAGCAATCGTGCCTACCAGGCAAGAACGAATAAAACAGAAATGCCTGATTCAGTAGCCAAGACTTGTGCCTATAGGGAACGTTACCTGGCTCAGTGTGTGCCCCGGACAGAGGGCAATCGGTCATACGTAAACATCAGGAACACAAGAGCTTTCAAGTTAAGCCATGCTTTCGGAGCCCAGGCTTCTGTGGGTCTGTTTCTGCTTATGATCTTTCTTATCGCACCATGTTCCGGTAGAGGGCGAAAAGGAAAATAAAGTTTCGATTTTACCGTTTGCTCGTTTCAAAGTGCACAAGTATTCAGCAACAGTCACAGTAACGACTCCGCAGATTTCTTACGCCATACCGTTCCGTCAAAGTTTACAGTTTTCTTACCAAGTCTAAATGAGTTAGAAAATGTTAGCAGCTTTTTAAAAGTAACCGGGCCTAAACTTTTTCTTAAGTGAGCACAGACACGCTACATAGGTTGTCACAGGGCATTTATCTTTGGTTAATTTTTTTCCCTTTCCTTGAGGAGGAGGGCAGGGGGTGGGCACGAAAAAACTTTACCAACAGACATGGAGATTTGTTTCCTGTTATTCTTGGTTTGTTTCGCCGCGTAGCGATATAATTGGTAACGACCAGAATGGTACAAGACTCCGTCTGGCTCGAGCCAGATAACCCAAGGGCACACGCACCATGCGAGGCGTACCATGTGGCAGCCACATTAGGTCGCAGTCTGGACGCCATATGTGGCGTGGCTGAGATATATTTGCAGCCCCCGTGGGGAAGCCGGTGTATAAATTGTTTACCTTATTCTGGCCGTCTCGCGGCGTTTCTAAAATTGTCACTGCTTTTATATTGTAAAATTTGTCCCTTATCGCGTCAATGGAGCCGATGTTGTATTCGCAATGCAGGAACTGTGAAATATTTACTGCCAACATGCGAGCTTGTGGACAATTCTCGCGCATGCTGATAGCGTGTTTTCAGCGCTCGAAGGAAGAGAAGTGCGCGCTCTATGTGGATGCGTCATTTCTCACCTTCCTGCTGTGTCGTTCGATAGAAGGTCAGAGCTTGGCTTCAGCTGAAGCGCCTCTAACTCCACATACTACTACACTTGCTCTGGCACGCAAAAAAAAAAGTTCACTTACGGGCGTTAGCTCGTGAGCCTATCCAATTAGATCGCTTCCTCCGTCTGTCGCAGAATGTGCCATAGATCACGCGTGGTTGGAGGCAAGGGTGGTATTCTTTCTCAAATAAATGTTTGTTGGATAATGGATTCAGCTTAAGCGCTTCACTATGCGGGCCGCGGTAACAATGCGCGGCTGCTGTAGTTGCTGGGCCCGAGTGCAAACGAGAATCCAGTGGCCGCATAGTATCCCAGCACTTGGGCCTACCCTATTTTTCCTACTTGTGCCACACACTGACATGATAACTTCAGTTAGATGTTACTCTCAGCTAATTTTCGCTCCTACAAGATGTACAGACGCCAGGAGTACAGACAAAAAGCCGTAGAAGTTTGTCTTAATTGTTTCAGTAAAACAGCGCCTGTCCGGTTCGTTGTCAATTCGCGAGTTCGCCTTTCTTCAGCGGTGTAGAACTTTACCCTGGCTTAATTGGGTTGATGCCACCTACAGTATTAGCTCATGACATTTAGAACGCAGCTAGTTTGATCATGACTAGATAGCGTGGGCCTCCTTAGGAGAAAACACTTTCTCTCTCGCCGAAGGTTGCTCCATGTTCGTTCGCGTCTGACACTTCCCAGGCCTCTGAACCATTGCTTATCCTGTGCTGCTCGTCGAGCTCGTTCTCTTAGCAGTTACATTCGCAATAACTCTAGCGTCTAGCACCCGCAGTCTGCTGGTCGCGACGCCACCATTGTCGCCGTAAATGTAGTTAGGCTTAAGGACATGCGTGACTTGGTGAGAAACGCAGTGATCAGAGCTCAGTGCCGCGTTCACAAGTCATGGCATGAAACTCCTCCGCTGCATCAGCGTGCGTTGGGAAAAGCCAACTCTCCAGAGAGATTTGTAATTTGCGAAGGCTTAACGCTTTCGGTCATTACGAAATTATAGAGCCTTGTTAAATCGCAGTCGCGATATTCTGAAGGCGTGTTCCAGTCACGTCTATCTACTTGGACTAAGAGAAAAAAGCGGCTGAAAGTGACGGCGCTTGAAGCACTGTACGGGCTCGGGCCGGCCCGAAGTAACGGGCCCAGCCCACGAGCCTGGCTGGAAAATGCGCCGTTTCGCCGGGCCTGGGCAGGGCTCGGGCCTGTACATAGAGGGCCTGGCTCCTGCTTTTGATTTATTATTGTAGGTCGAAGTACACTCGGAGCGTTTTAAAGGTGGCATGGACCAAACAGGGTCATAGCGTTGACTGATAAAGAAACTACTCGGTGCTTATTTACTAAATTTTTTGGCTGCATTTTTCTCACGCCAGAAACATTACAAATAACACAGTACATTTTTTTTTAATCCTTCTTCGAAAATGAAATAAACCCAGCGCTAAAATCTGTCCGCACAGTTCTTCGTTGACGCGGAATGAGAGAAAGCTTAACTACATCATTTTGCAGACAGAGTTTAATCCGCATCACTCACAATGCAATGTCCAAGTAAGTTCGGACGCGCACGCCTGGAGGCGTTGAACGGTAGAGGAGAAGTTAAATGCGAGTTCATTCGCCTTCTAAAGCACAGAGCACCACTGGTTTGGACTGTTTCAGCTATCACCGGGCACACGCCGTCGGTTCTAGCAAAAAACGCTCCACATATGATCGGCTCTGTGTTACTGCTCGCGACTGGACATCAGAAGCCTCATAGAATCCGCTGGAGAAGAACGTTCATTAGATTGCTCGACGGGGAACAATTTATTCCAAAATCGTCTTTGTGTGTCTTCATCTCCCCAAAACACATATGTACGCTATGAGAAACCTTTAACGCATACTGCGCTATAAACAAGCATTTTCATTTTCATCTCTCTTCACGTTCATAAAAAAAAGGTCATTTCTACAGTTTCGACACCATTGCATAATTTAGACACCGTTGGCCGTTACAAATGACTGATTAAAAATCTGCACGTAGCACAATGTAGTTTATTACGCTTGTATGCAAACATATTTATTTGGGCCGCCACGGTGGCTCAGTGGTTGTGCTGCTCGGCTGCTGACCCGAAAGACGCGGGTTCGATCCCGGCCGCGGCGATCGCATTTCTGTGGAGGTGAAATTCTAGAAGTCCGTGTGCTGTGCGATGTCAGTACACATTAAAGAACCCCAGGTGGTCGAAATTCCCGGAGCCCTTCACTACGGCGTTCCTCATAGCTTGAAACGCTTTGGGACGTTAAACCCCCACTAACCATATTTATTTGGCTCTCGGAATTTCGGAGCTACTCACAGAAAAGTTCACTGTGCAAAAGCCGAGCGAGCGAAACTGCCCCATCTGTTCTTTTTGTGTTTACCAAACCAATTTCATCCAGCGTTATTGCAATTTGAGCGCATTTGCGGGCTGCTTCTTTACTCGTGTAATAGAAGTCTACTTGCACACAGTGACCAATTTACCGCTTGTGCTGCGGCAGGAACTGGCCCGGGCCGGACCCGGGCCAGGCCTGAAGTCAGCTTTGCGAGCCAAGCCAGGCTCAGTAGAGTGGCTGTTTAACGGGCCCGAGCGGGGCCCGGGCTTGAAGCCGCGGGCCAGGCTCGGGCTCTGGACCTCGGGCTCAGCCCTGAGATTGAGGCCCGTGCAGTACTCGGGCAATACGGCGATACGCGAGCCAATCACGCGCTCCAGAACCCCGGGGAACGTAGCGCTGCTTCGTGAGCGCAAGGCTGCGCGGATGTTCACGGCATCATAAAAGCCGCCCTAATTGTCACGGGTAAGTGCTCAACCGCGGCGCCTGTCGCGGCCTGGAGCGTGTAGCTAACCGACGCGTGCAAAACGAGAGAATCCCATCTCGTGGTGTCAGAACCTTGTGACCCCCTCCTCCCCGTCTCTATTACAAAATCGTGTACGAGAAGGTCGGAGGGGAGGAGGACGGCTCTGTTTCCGCTGGCGATGCGCGCGGCGCGGAAACGCGGCTGTCGTCCGCGCCTGCCGGGCCCCGTGGCCGCCCAATTAGGCCGCCGTCGCCTGCGCCCCTGACGAATGCGGGCCGTCAGCGAGGCTGCGACAGACGGGCCGCGGTGGCGTCGGCCAGCAGCGCCGGACGGCGTCTGGTGCCCGTGGCAGGCGCTATTAATGGGCCAATCGATGCACGCGGCCAGCTGCTCTCGAGCACGTGCTCCAGCAGCCCCCAACTGGCCGGAAACGACGCCGGGCGAGGCACAAGGAGCTCGCTTCCGGCGGACGCGCTGCCCCCCCCTCTCTCTACTGGGAAGGCCACGGCGGGATCGCGGTTAAGGCGACCATTCGGGACATCGTGTGACAGCCGGTCTGGTGGGGGCCGCCTTTTTTCACCGTCCAAAGATTTCGCTCACGGGCCTCTTGTACACGAAATGCACGACGCCGGAAGAAGTCAGGCTTGTGCGCCGGAACGAGAGGATTCCCGTATTGACGCGAGTCCTCCTAGCGATCCCTTGAAACGACCCCGAATGTGACAGGCAATGGAAAGAAAGTTTTGCTTTTGAAAATAAGGCGTTGGAACAAGCCCTGGTAACTTGCTCTTCGGAGAGTCTGCACAACGAGTCATGTCACATTGCCTCTGCGTGCTTTGGGCAACGTATGTCGACGGAAGGGTACATCTTGGCGTCGCCATACCATGACCAGACGGCTGAAGCCTTTATCCTTAGGGATGTTCAACTATATTACTGAAGCGTTTTACAAAGGGGAATGCGTTAATGAGGCAGGTAAGTGGAGTCATTTCTTCGTGCGCGGTCACGCGCGGAACGACCGATCATTGCCGCTGTGGTTTCAGTGAAGTTAGCGCGCTCCTAGCGTGCGGAAGTTATTAAGCGTGAAATAAGCGCTACCGGCACCTTTGGGAGCTTCTTACGTACAGACCTCCGAGATATTAGTGGAAACACAGGTTCGTGAAACCAGCGACATCTGCATCACCGTCTCTTGGCGGCCACCTGCGTTACCGGCCAGGTTGCGCCACGCGAAGCGTGAATCAGGCAGCGCTGATGAGCCACGTGGCGGGAATCGCACGCAGTCTCATCGGCATGCCGGTCACCGGGATTCTGAGGAATGCGTCAGCTCTGATGATTAGAGACGCGAACACTCGCACGGCACAGCTGCCGCTGTTTCCTTCATGGGTCGCGCGTACCGCCGTTGGTCCGAAACTGTCACTGGGAAGGAGAGGGTGTGTTGCACTATTTCATTGTTAGCCATTCTCCCGCTAAGTATGGACGCTCTTGCGGCCCATCGTCCCTGCTCGGATCGCATGCGCTAATCTCGCCGGTGTGGAGAAAGCAAGCGGCTGTCACAGGGCGCCGGATGTTGGCATCGCGGGACGCGCCACCCCGTGTTCGTATCAAGAACTCGAAATTCCGCTCTTTCCATCTCACGGGCATTCGTTTCAAGCATAGTGCCTACTTTAATTCAAAATCTTTTTTTTTTCTATCTCGAAACGTCGCTTTACCCGACCTCTTTCGTGGTCAAAGGACACCATAACTGACTGCCTGTAGTATTTCGGGCCCGTGTTTCCTAGATGTATGGCCTGTAACAGAGCAGCTTTGTCGCTCCATTCACTTGGGTGTAAACCTGGTATGCCGCTTTAGTATGCCTTCATCGTATGGCCCGGGGAGCCTTCCTGCCCCCCTTCCCTTTTTTTCCTCTTTACTCTCCCCGCTTGGAGATCCGTCGACATTTAGCCGCGTTTTCACTGAAAACTGCATTAAGCATTCGATGCATAACGCTCCATGCACTGTGCATAACCCATTGTAGATTCCGGGCATAAGGCGGGACAAAGCAGCTTTCCTTACTCGTTCATGCTATTCGTATGCGCGATGCACGAAGTGTTCCCGCTTTCCGTGCTTCCCGCCGCTGCTGCCAATGGAGAACTCAACTGCGCCCGCACAATTGGTGCCTTCTCCTATCGGGAACAAAAATCAAATTTCTGACTAGTGAGTTACCTTGAGTCATCTGACTAGGCTGTTCCCAAGAAATTACCCGCCAAACAGCAACTTATTGTCCATCCGAGTGGCCGATGGACAACTAAAGAGGCGCAGGAATAGGAACACAACGTAACTTAATCTGTCTCTCTCTCGTTCTTCGGGACACGGGCTTACTTCCTCAGACGATTTTTCAAGAAACGACGACACCGGACTGTGCAGTACCTTTCTTCCTCAGAGTTAAGTGAAACTGGCGTTTATGAATTTAGAGAAAAATTCATGTTGCCGGCAGTCATGACTGGCGACTTCAGCGACTTCTTTTTCACAAAACTGGGCTGCACACGATCAGCTGGAAGTCGAGGAAGAGTGGCAGTGGGTTCGGCAAGCTTTCCCCAAGAAAGAAAAGAAGCACACGCGCAAAGCCAGAGCAACAACAGTCACCATGGCAACGCGGTTGAAACAAAGCTCATAAAATGATGCAGTCTAACTGTGGCGAGCAGGTGCGCGGAGACGGATCGAATGGAGCGCCACCTGCAAGTTCCCCTCTTCGATGAGCTTCCCCGGCTCTCGCTTTATCTGGTCGGCCGCTTTCCTCGCGCGTCCGGGGCTCTGTCTGCGCGCGCTTCGGCCTCGCTGCGGCGTGCACGCTCTCGCCACAATTGCACCCCATCTCCCCTGCCTCATCCGAAGTGTCTCGTTTAGCCCGCTTTTGCCCCCCTTTGTCTTAGGGGAGTCGACCCTGGTCTAACAATCTGGCTTCCTTTCCTTCTGCGGCGCATCGCCTCTGCATCCCTTTTGCTTTGCTGTTCTCCCTCGCACCCTGCTCCAGGAAGAGCGCGCTCACTTTGAACACGGAAGGCGCAGGTGTCCTTTTGCAGCAGACCGTATCGGCCCCCATCCTGATGTGCCGCCTTGGCGACCTGCGCGCGCACACTGCGGCAGTTGGGGCGCTGACGAATGGCTGACGCCGCTGCGCGCCCATACCGGCGACCGACGCTGGTAGTCCGCGTAGCTGCCGCAAAAAAAAAATAAAAAATAAATAAAATAAGCCGGCCTCGTTATTGGTCCGTAGCTGCAAAGGGTTATCTGCTTCTTCCGGCTGCTTTCTTCCTCGGCGGGGGAAAACAGACTGGCAGGAGCCTTGCGCCAAAGATGCCGATGTCGAGGGCTGTGTTGGCTAGCTCACCGCGAATTTCGGGCTTCGTGGTGCTCTGCTACGTAAAGTCGGCCGTCGCAAAGCTAACCGCATATCGGTGGCATGCCAGATGCAGACCTTAGGCGAGAGTTTAATCCGGCAACGTGTCACAATGTACCAGCGCTCTTATGACGTTCAGAGTCTGTGCAGGCTTCTCAACCTTCGGACAATGGCTCCACTTTCTTTCTTTCTTTCTTTCTTTCTTTCTTTCTTTCTTTCTTTCTTTCTTTCTTTCTTTCTTTCTTTCTTTCTTTCTTTCTTTCTTTCTTTCTTTCTTTCTTTCTTTCTTTCTTTCTTTCTTTCTTTCTTTCTTTCTTTCTTTCTTTCTTTCTTTCTTCCTTTCTTTGTTTCTTTCTTTGTTTCTTTCTTTGTTTCTTTCTTTCTTTCTTTCTTTCTTTCTTCCTTTCTTTCTTTCTTCCTTTCTTCCTTTCTTTCTTTCTTTCTTTCTTTCTCTCTTCCTTCCTTTCCTTCTTTCTTTCTTTCTTTCTCTCTATTGCCGTTCGCTTTCCGAATCACGCCGCGTCGTATATAACTTCGGCTGCTCTGTAGTTTCATCTGACACGTGACATTATTTTAGTAGTAACAGTCAGAGCTGTAGCGAGTAAGTGAGTAAACGTCTATTGACGAGGACTGTAGCTGAACCGCTTGTGAGTGAACCCTCAGTCCAGGGCTCCGAAGGCTTCTGCCGACCTTCTGGCCATGACAGCTCTTAATGTATCGAGATGATGTTGTTTAGGCATAATGTCGCCCCGAGCCATTTACTAACTTAGTGCACTGCATGCGGACACCAAAAACAGTAAAAAGATTACATGTCCCCATTTATACTTGCAATACCTTCACTTCTTTCCATCGCTTTTTTTTTAACCACACAGGGGCACAATAGGCGTTTTCTAGCTGCCTAGAAACTGCCCTGGCATTGTGTGACAAGGAAGGGTCCTCCATGATAGCAGCTGCAGCTGTCGCGTCCTTTCTGGTCTAACCTATAGAAGAGCGTTCTTAATGTGTCAGCTTAACCCCCCTCGTTAACACACGCATCAGTTATCGACTCCGGTGCACGATCGCGAGAAAAAAAAATTGCACTGGTCGCGCGTGCTCTGCTGCGAAAAAAAAAAATGATCTTCATCCGCTTTCCTCACCCGAGGTGCTGGCTGTACGAGTTGCGCAACCTAACAGAGCATTGTTGCGTTTTTTAAGAAACCGCCAAGGCAGTTTGGGACACGTATGCATTCATTGGCTGAAAGTGGTGCGTACCTTCCAAGCCAAAAGGATGCAGCAAAACGATCGCATGTTATATAAAACTTGTTGCCTGATTTAATCAAGTGCATGCTCCGCTAAGAGGTTCTACAGTATCGGGACTTTCACGGTGCTCTCTATGTAAACTGTAGTTATGCGGCGAAATATTTTGCTCCCCCCCCCCCCTCCCCCCTTCGAATTCAAAGGAAAAAAAAACGGAAAAGCTCGCCTTTCCCGTTGTTCAGAACGTTTTCGATTGGACAACACTTCCGTTTGTGAGAACAAAGTTTAATGATGCATCATCGCATTACATCACTGTGCTTTTTTAATTTTCTGTTTCATATGGCTGGTTGCTTGAGGAAGAAAGAGGACTACGCACCACTCAATAGTAAATAAATATGACGTTTGAAAAAACAAATTAATCTCTGGAGAAATTCTGCAGGCCGACTAATTGTAGGGCGCCCACTAGCGGAATGCGGATTACGATAACATATGGAATGTGCCGTAGTTAAGCACGAAAGTAGCAAACACCTGTCATCTCGCTCGTGTCTGCCGGAAGGCTTCGAACTTTAATCTCGAAAAGAACCACGAACTTATCGGTGACAATCAATTTATTGTCACCTGTAAATTCATGGGTTTTTTCGAGAATAAAGTCAGTTGATGTCTAGCGCCTGTGTTGCCTTCGTCTTCGGACTTTAATATTAAGCGACAAAATGCCTTCCTTTAGTGCAGGTCGACTGTCGTATACTCTTTCGTATCTCGACGGCTGTCACGGACACAGAAAACCTTGAAATTTCTTCATCGTTTCCTTTTCCGTACCAGCAGCGTAGAGAGCCCACGTTGGTCACTAAGACGTCTTCAGTTGATCGTGTCTGAGCATTCACATAGCGATTCTTTCCTAGAAACCACCTCGCATCCAATCAAAGTAATACTAGACAGTTGTTTTTCTTATCTTATTCGTTTTTGTGTGCGCACGCGGAGAGGTGAGGAAAGTACTTCCCCCACTGCACTTCTCTAGAAAAACTGAAGGAATTGAATGTAAAAGGGGGCAAGGGGTTCGAGGGTACAAGTGGGGAAGGGGTTAGTCAAAAAAGTGGGTCGCCGCGGGTCGTATTTGTCGCCATGCGTCCACCAAACCGCCCGCGCAGTGGCGAACACATCCGCGGAAGAGGAATGCTACCCGAAGGTCGTGCGCGTTCCACCTAATAAAGACCGTCTTTCCCAAAAGTAAACACAGGTCTAGGAATCTCAGAGAGAGAGAGAAGAGAGAGAGAGAGCGTATAGCTGTAGCGATTCGCGGGCAGCGGACGCGTGCTTGGCCCCGACCATGCCGGTACCAGCAGGCGAACAGCGTCGCGTTGACGTGATCGTCCAAGGCCGGCGTCGCCCACGGAGCACGTGGCCCGCGCCATGCGGGCTCCACTGCGCCTGCGCGGAAGTGCAGCACTGGGGCCTCAAAGGACGCCGCGACAGCACCGCCCGTGCCCCCATAGCGAGCCCCCATGGCGCACCCTTCTTAATGCGCCTCTTTCCTCCGGAAGGCTCGTCTTCTTCGTTACGGCCAAGTTGTTCTCCGGGCCGAGGAACAACTCAGGTTGCCGGTATTGCGCAGCCCGACTTGTTTGTACGACTCGGACCTGAGTGGCCCCTATATTATCCCGCAAACAAGCCCGACCTGCTTCGCGCGTGGCCCACCCCCATTACGAGAAAGCTTGCCTGTATGCTTCGTGGCGGAGCCCGCGATGGTCGCATTCAGGCAGCCGCCTGCTCTGCTGTTGCCAGACATCTCGAACTTTCCGCACTCCATTCCCTTCTACCCGCGCGGCTCTGCTTCTGTAATGATGCCGCAAAACTTGCGGTGCCCGATTATTCGTGACAAGCGGGTCGGAGAAGTACGGTTCGCAGTTGCTCGTCAAGATAGAAAGTTGGCGATTCAATTAGCCGGCCCGCATGTGCGCGTGTTCGTGCGGTGCCATTCTGTGCTTTGGTTGCCCGTCCCAGCGGGCGCTGGTGCGCTTAGTTTAACCAGGGTGGTTTGATTATCAAAGGTTCCTAGCTTAACTTTGTCGGAGCGGAAAAATGTGGTTATTCCTTTGGCGACGACCACTCGATCGCACAAAGAAAGAAAAAGAAGGTTGCATTCTGCTCACTAATCCGGCGCCTATGAGAAAGTTTTGTTTCAAATTTTGATTTATAGCCGGAAGTGCGCAGTGGCGCCACGGCAGTAATACTGGAAGAAAATAATAATTGTATAGTCTCGGCAAATGTTTTCATCGAGGGCAACCCACTTTATCGAAGATTTGAAGAAGTACCTCGCCGAAGTCTCTCCACTTCTGCATCCAAGTTTAGGGTAACCAAGAGCCCGTTGCTCTTACTTAGTAGAGATCACAATCTGGGGAGCGTATCTTATAAATCTATCCCTTTCTCAATTCATTATTCTGGCGCTTTGCCTTCGGTCAGGCTAGATATCAGCACCGGCAGTCGACATTATTTCCTAGCTATGTCACCCCTGACGCACGCGGTACAAGAATGAATTGGATGAAGAATCACTACAACAGACAGCCTCTGTTTTCTCATGACCACCTCGTCTCTGTCTTGAAAGGGAAGAGGTTCAAGCTGAAGTGACCTTTCACTTCGTAATTACTGAGTATGAAAGGCTTTGCTGCGTGTTTCGTTCAGTTCGGTGCCACGCGAATTGCAAGGGAATGCGGCACTCCCGAACGCTTTCTCGCAATTGTCTTACCTGCTTTCGCGTTTCCTTCGCCAAAACTAAACCCCAACTTACAACACCTCCCGTACACACTGCGAGGGCATAAACGGAGCAGTAACAGTCTGCGGATCTTATGTTCGCAGTTAGCACAACCACCGAATGTTTTGGTCGCTTCAAGGTTGCCAATTCTGCAATGAAAATGCAAAGTGGTTCATGGCGGATGTGGACAACTTCGTCTTTTTATGAGGACTAGGACTCAAGCGCCGTGTCCTAGTCTTTTCTTTGTCCTATGCTGCCTTTGAGTTTCCCGCTATGTGAATATCAAGGCACAGTGTGGCTATCGAATTTCCAAATTTACGTTCCCTGAAGAGCAGTGCCGTGGGTGCGAGGCTCATGAACATGACTGACACGAGCGTTTGCTGCCTGCAGTGTCCAGTCTGAATCGAAGTTTCACTGCGGTGCTTAAGCACTGGCCGGGGTTTTTTTCTGTCTGTGCGTGTAACATCGCAAGGAATGTCAGAGATTTCACTTCGAAATAAAAGTTAATTTGGCTCACGAGGTGATATGCAAAATAACTACCATGAACGCGCTGCTATGATCATACAAAGTGCAGAAGGAAAAAGTTCCGACAGTATTATGACAGACTTCATAAGTACGCAACATGGTGTAGCTATTGACTGGTTACATTCGTTGCCTATATTACAGCAGCTCCGCCGAACCCAACGCTCGGCTTCGGGTCAGCCGCTCTCATATGCCAATGATCGCCGAGCATTGCTTCTTGCAGACCACTGCGTTGGTCATTCCGAATTTACCGCTTAGTGCAGAAGAACTGCAAGACAGCTTTCGTTTTTGAAAAATGCCGCTTAAGTAAGGCGCTTCTTCGAGTACGCGCTGGATACTTAAAAGTCCTGGGTTCGTGCCCTTTCTCACTTTCGAACAGCGGCCAGATGAGGACCGTTAAGCGAAGCCTATAAGCGAATTAAAAACCAAATAATACGCAGAAAGAGCTGGAGAAGAAAAAAGCGGCTAAACTTTACCAGCGGCTTCGCAAAGCAAAGGAGGCTGCTAGAGACGAGTAGGGCGTAAAGCGTGCGTGCGAAGAATGATGGACGAGAACAGACCGAACGCACCAAGTGCCGAGGAAAAAGCGGGACAAAAGGAGCAACCAAGGAAACTCGCGCGGAAAAGAAAATAAGAAGGAAAGAAGAGCGGTTGCATTAGCTGCGAGAAGGCAGCAGCATAGAGGCGACGGCGCAAGCGGACCGCCGGCAGCAGCACGGACGCGGATGCATATCGGCAGTGAGGGGAAGGGGGGGGGGGGGGGGGGGGGGGGGAGGCGCCGGCCCGCGAGACCAGGGAGCCATCCCGAGGCGGGCGGAATCTGCCGAGAGCCCGGCGCTCTGCTGCTGGTAGCAGGTGCGCGTCTGGGGATCGGCGACGGGACGGCCATTGAGCGTCTTAAATAACACATGGCTCACCCGACCCTCTCCTCTTCTACACACCCTTCTCTTTCCGGCCGCCTGTCTCCCCTCTCCCTCTGCTGCTGCTTCTTCTCCCCGGGGGCTCTTTGTACGCTGGCTGCCCGCTCTTCCTCCTCACCCGGCCTCGATTCATCCCTCTGCTCCCATACCAACCCTTCTTCCTTCTTCGCCTTCAAAACTTTCTCTCTGCTTTCAGTGAAATGACCAGCAATGCCTTTTTCTTCTTGCACATGCTTTCGCTGTCCCCCTTTTTTTATCCTTTCGTTTACCAAGTTTCACTGACCTCAGCTTTCCTGCTCGGTTGTTGTCTAAACTTGTGCTCTTTTTTTTAATCGGGCTCCCCATATTGCTCTCTGCATTGCTTTACTTTGATTTTTGCTTCTTTTCCCATCGTTATTTTAACGCGCGCATCTGTTTACGCGCAGGCTGCTTTCTAAAGGCTCAGTCTGCGGTCAATGTATCTGCCACTTTTATGCGCGTCTGTATCCGTTGAGCAGTAATTAAAGAAAAGAAAGCCAAAAATATTCTAGCACACTTCTATTTTCAGGTTCTGGAGCAACGGTCTTTTCCCTGTTGCTCGAACAGTTTTTTTCTTCTAACAGGAATTAACGAACGACGCAGAAAAAAGACCTACAAACAGTTAGCGTGCCTGCTACATACAATACTAATCACGACGCGTGACTCGCTTGCAATCTGCAGTTGCGTATGCACAAGCTCGGCACCATTACTGCACGAAGCTTTTCATAAAAATCGACCATTTTGTTGTGCATATTCTGAGACGGCGCTTGTCAGCACAACTGGCGACCTGGAATAATTATCGCATGTTTTCCGCTTTAAAATGATACCAATCTTGAAAAGCGGTATCCCTGGTGTGCTAGGAATATGTTCGTCATGACAGTGCTAACAGAGCACCTTAATACGGTGGTGGCTGAAGTGCCGAGGCAATGATACACTCAAGCGTCTAGCATTTACGACTCCATTAGATAGACAGATGTCGTTGGAATCTTGCTGAAGTTGTCAGCCAGGTCATATATCGACATCCGTGGTGTGTTGTACGGTTTAGTTGCTCTTACTTGTTTTGTGTCATTCAGCGTGCGCTCTAGCAAACTACAGAATGACGCCAAAGAAACTTTTGTGGTCATAAGCGTCAGTATATGCTTCCTGCTGTTATCCTGATCTTATTGATAAGTATATAATGATGAAGTCTCTTATTGATTCACTTCACCTCAGAAATTCCTTTCTTCATGTCACTGCCGTCGCTTTCTCTTCATCGGCACTTGTGTGGTCTTCATTAGTTTGCGAAACAGAGGCCTATCACTTCCGCAGCCTCTTTAACCGCTTTCTCGTGTGGTTTTGCAGTAACAAAAATCGCGCTTCGAAGGCCGGCCTGTCAGCGCAGGTCGTCTCAGCATGAGCAGCTACCCACATGATGAATTCAGGCGAGAAGAGGCGAGCATTGTCGAACGAACAAGCGCGTCCTCCACGCAAACACGCAACTCGCGTCAATTGCGCGGTGTTCCTGCGAGCTATCAGCTTTCCATCACTGACTGGAGTGCCAGCCTCGGTGACTGATCTCGACTGAAATTTTTTTTTTTTTTTTTTGTCTCGGCAAGTTAACTGGTAGTATATTGAGCGAGTTTTTCGCCAGCGACGGCGCATGTACCCTGCAAAGGGCAAAAAATGACAGTGATTTCGCTATACTAAGTCTAGAACTATTGCCGTTTTTACCGACCTGGAGGGGCCGCCTCAGTTGATCCAGCATGGCGGCGCTACGGTGGACTGCTTGTGGGGTCACCCTGTGTGGCAGCGTGCTTGTTTTAAAACTTAAACGACATACTCGCGCTTGTTCGTCGATAGTGACAGCTTCGGGTGAGCAAAACAGTCTCGTTTTCTCGACTGTATAAAGGAATAAACGAGAGGGAAGGAAAAAATCGCTGTCTGATTTGTTTCGCACCATCCGATGTGCAAGCGGAGCGCTATAGACAGACGACACGTTTTTGATAGAATTTCCAATCTATGACGTCGGCTATGAAGACTTTTGTAAAACGGGCAAACGAAAGAACTGGACGCGCAATTTAGTGAAGTAGGTTTCTAATCCGGAACATTAGAAATGTGTAGCATTACAGAGGACACTAACCTTTTCTTTTTTTTTTTCCTTTTTGCTGCCTGCTCGTGGCTCCCAGTGCAGCGGTGTCTGAAGATGTAGGGTTTTTTTCGAACAGTTGACCCGGGCCGAGGGAGGCTTTTACTCGTACCCGCGAATGAAACCGGTGAGCGACGTGTGAAACAGCAGTCTAACCTACCAACTCCCCAAGCTGAGGAGTGGAAGGTGTTGGGGTCCATCAAAGAATGCCCTGCGGTATATTGTTTGTTCAAGTGCGCTACATCTAAAAAGAGTGTCCGCAAAGGGGCTGTCTATGAGTATGCCAAGATTTACCGCGGTGGTCTAAGCAGCAAAATACAGGTCATGGTACCTGAGGTATTCTGTAGTTCCTTTTTGCATAAATATCAAACTTGTACCCCCTCCAAAGTCTGGATTAGTTTTCCTGATGGAATAAAATTTCTGCAGGAGGAAATGCGCTCTAATAAAATGAGGGCGCGCATGTAACAGACCACGAATCGCGATTCTCGTGACACATACAGTGCACTCTAAATAAAAAGAAATGGGTGGGCAGTAAAACTTTATTTACATTGCGTGAATAGTTCTGATTGCTTGAATTTCGCTGAGACATGGAAAAGAAGAAACCAGATAGCAAATGACAAGTGTTTTCAACGTCCTACTAGGCAGACTGTTTACAAACCTGATCACTAAAATGTAAGAGAATTACTCTCTGCCTGTCCCTTTGAGGGATATAACTCAAGGTAATACAATGAAATGAAATGAAATGAAATTTGAGTTATCGGTCTACCGAGGTCGCTGGGCCAGGAACAGTTGCAGGCGAACTTAATGTACATATTTCTAATCTTAATGATTCTATTTGTAGTATTTATGAGCTAGAAAAATGCCCTATCTCATTTCGCTTATCTCCCCGATTATAATTCCATGCGTAGCGAAATGATAGGCTCTGGCGCTGTTTTTAAAGCGCAGGAACATTTTCATCGTTCTACAGCCCCGGACCTTAAGATTAAAAACCTCTTTAAAAATCTCTCGAGATAGAGCAAGCGGAACACCCTTCTGGTTAACATACCTGTCTTCCTTCTTCCTCTTTATCTCTCTCTCTCTTGAGATAGAGTTGTCCCAGATGATTTCAAGCTAGATTTCAATATTGAAAACTGGTTAGGGGAATGGCGACGTTGAGTAGATGAGTTTCTACTATCTTTTCCGAGCCTCTCCGCTTTCACGGAAATAAATCATGTTGTACTTATCTATCAATCTGCCTAAAAATAATAAGGTATTCCTACTATTAACATTTGTTCGCCGCAGATTACTCGTGCATATCCTATGTCCTGACATCATAGACTCCATTACAAACGGCAACATACTGATCGCTAATCAGCGTACAGCTTGATTTTGAACGCGACCACTGATATGTGTGCCACCTGTTTGAATTAGCCACTGGCATTCACTACTGTTAGCACAAATTAGAATAGATCGATTTTGAGAAATCCTTTGATCGTGTTGCGCACAAACGACGAATGCTGTAAGTCGGGTAGAGAAATGCTGTGAACGGCTTATTTTTCTCTAAATCGACTGAAGTCGCAGTTTCTCAATATTTCTTGAGCACTAAATTTCCAGAAGCAGAAGTGACAGACCCTTTAGTTCTCTACTCTTGCCTGAGGTCTGCAGGCTTGCAGGCGCTGCAACGACGTGTGTGTATCTGATCACGTCTCGTGATGTCTCATTACGTTGGCTACATGGTGTCCCACTCCGGCGGACCTACCTTAGCAGGAATTTAACACAAGAGCAAACCAAGAACGTCAGTTTGGGCTAGGTAGTGCGTATTATTTGAGACACAAAAATAATAGCGCTAAAGGGAGACAAACACAAGACAGACCGACGCATGTTAGCGCATGTCCTGCGTCTGTCTGTCTTGTGTTTGTCTACCTTTAGCGTTATTATTTTTCTGCCTCAAAGCAAACCAAACACGCTGATGGCTGCAGTTCTCTCAAGAGTGCATTGAAGAAAGCAATTCGAATGCCTGCCGAATTCCGCATCCCCATTCAGGATCCAAACATTCTTTTTCTGCGTAAACTAACGTCGCTCATAGTGAAAATACAGAAATTTACACTCAGAAGTCTTAAAAGCTGACAGGCCTTTTGCACTCTTGGCTGTGTTACTGATTCTTCCGTTCAAATTCAGTGTAAATTTCATGTAGGTATTTCGACCTATGTACAGGATGCTACAGATTTCTGTATTATCTTGCCCAGCTTACGGCGTTGCCCCCGTGTGGTAGGCTTTGCCCCATATACGGTGTGCAAGAGGCTGAGTGGGATTTTCAGGGACGTTAACAGCACACAGCGCGAACTGCTGCCGTTCTACTGATAGCACTCGCTGGCTCTTCTGGTTTCATTCCGAGAGATGACATTTAGCTCTGCTCTGTAAAAAGCCAGAAGAGGGGAAGGGGGGGTGTAGCGTCGTGGAGTGCGTGCACGTGTGCGTTCGTGTGCGAGAGACGCATAATCAGATGGCCAGGGTAGACCTTCTTCAGCCATTATTAAATGTCGTTTCTCCATTGCTTGCAGCTTCACTTTTTCTTCTTCTGCCCATCGCTTTGGGGTTCATACAAAAGTATTAGCGATGGACGGATATATTTTTCTTTATTCGACGCAGGACAAGCAGGTACCGCTAGTCCTGCGTCGTTCTTCCGTTGTGTACGTCTTTGTACGCGGTATTGTTTCCTCTCTCAAGTATTCGCTTGCCTGCCTGCTCACTTTGTTGCTCACGTATTGTATTCTGATGCTGATAGCTGAATCAGCGTCTCGCTGGTATTGCGTTTATTGCTGCACTTGCTCCTCGTAGCTTATAAAAGCGCTACCATGTGCTTCGGGGGCTTGCTTCTAGTTGAGAAAATTTTTACAGCTTCTCAATGGGCCGTCCTGCATGCTATCCAGAGTGGGAATGTGTCACACAATATTTCTTTTTCGAGCTGCCTTTTTTAGTTTGGCATGGTCGTCGCGTGAGCGCACACGAATATTCGATTTGCCCAGTGTGACTACATCGCTCTTAAACGAAGTGATCGCACTGCCTACCGTCTTTGTAACCTTAAGGCGCTGAGTGACGGTTGTCGGACATTTATGGGTTCACTTGAACGTGTGTACTGCTTCAAACTTTTATCTTCCTTTCTCCGCGGAAATCATAAGTACGCAGCAAGGTCCAAGCACGAGTTCCTGCGTACGCCGCCGCGTAAGCAATACAAGCAGAAGTCATTAATCGGAAACAGTCCAAATGTTACACTACACGATCTTAGTGTTTCTCTGGAGCTCGCATTTTGAAGGCTCTCGCAGCTTGCCTCGTGATTCTCAAGAAGCGAATTCTGAAGCGCGACGGTAGGAATAAAACGTTTCTCATCAATTGATTGCGACGAAACAAATCTCGATGAAATTAAGGTGTGTTGACGCGTCCTTCTCTCATTTTTCTCGGCACGAGAAGAATCGGTTTTTTTTTCTTTCTTCCTCTCTCAGATGAACGTGAGAGCGGCGGGTGTGAAGGGAAAGCTCTGCGCTGCGTGGGAAAAGATTAGGGAGCGGCGAAGACGAGCGGGCAAGGGGGCGGCGGGGCAGGCCCCTTATCACGGGGCCGCAGACGTAGAGAGAGCGCGGCCAGAGCTCGCCATCTCTTCCCCGCCACCCTTCGGAAACCCCACACTGCCCCCCCCCCCCCCCCCCCCCCAGCACACTACCCGTCTCCCATCCCTCCCGTTTTTCAGCAATTTGCTTGCACGTAGCCGCACCCAGGTCTCGGCAGAGTAGGGGCCATCCTTTTGCTTTGTTCTCTGCTCTTCGTTATCTGCGTCTCTCACACGCACAGCGGCACTGCTTTTGTCGTGCCTTCTTTTTCTTTTTAGTTCTTTTTAGTTACTCCCCCTTATTTTTGGTCGGCCGCGTTGTCCCGTCTTCGAATTCGCTGCCTTCTGCCGGCCCTGATGCGGCGGCAGCGGTGGCGACAGAGCAGAAGTCCTCACGCCCGCTAGACAGCAATGGCAAAAAAAAAAAAAAGGATATTCAAGGATTTTTTTTCCCTTTTATTCTTGGGTTTGTGAGCTGTGTCCTGCTATCGTCGTTTCACAGGAGGGTCGCCTGACGACATCCGCGGGACACATGTTGCGTCACCCTACCAAATTTCGTGTCAGGAGTGCTCCTGCCTGCAAAGCTCGCGCGCGCCGACTTGATCAGGCGTTCGCAGCAGGCAGATCATTGCACGAACGAAAAAAAAAATTGCAGCTGGATTTTGACGCAACTTTAGAACGAGGGTTATGAGCGCGTTCGGAGAAGAATCCTATCAGTATTGTTCTTACGCTTTAAAATTGCCGTTGTGACCTACTTTATCTTAGTGGTCCCATCCGTCTTACTCGTTTCCGTGACCAGAAGCAGGAACGCATACGCTTGTGACGGGTCAACAAAACCCAGCGAGAAATGCCGGTAGAAAAATTCAGTTTACTTTTGCACATCGGCGTTTCATGTTAAGCAACGCGACGGGAGGGGAGCAATGCCCTCTCATCGATTGACTGCGGTGAAATTGCACACGTCGCGACGACAGGCATGCATGAGTTCCTTGTGAGGCAGTTCTGTGATTCCTAGCCGCCTCCGCAAGACTTCGAGGCAATTTGAGATCTTTCTCGCTATTCTTTGGAAATAAACTTAGTGCGTTCCGTCGGCATACGGCAGCCAGGAAGAGGTACAGTCTTTGTCAAAAGTAACCAGGCTCCATGGTTTGCTTCTAGCTTGTATAGTGGAGCCCTTGTGGCTTTCCTAAAGGTCAAAAGGTGCTGGAAGGTAAGAAGACCCCCAGTCCTTAACTTTAACGACCAATTCAGCTTCAGAGAAGCTGTAAGGGCTCCACTGCGTGAGCTAAAAGTAAACCATGCAGCCTAGTTACTTTTGATAAAGACTGTACGTTTTCGGAGGTATGTTTCCGGGGGAGCAGCTCGTCGTTTGCGGAGAAGGACTATAGTGCTGGCCTATGGCGTATGTGGCGATACGGCTTTGGGATGCTGTAGGAGCACAGCACAAAGAAGCCTAAATGCAGCCCTCGGAAATGTTCTCGTCTCGGTGTGTCTGCTAAGGTACACTTGGTCGTGCTAAGCAGACGCGTCCTCGCGTAACCTTACTGCGTGGACGCGTTTGTAAAGCCCCTCCAAGGATCTGATACATTAGGACGTTGTCAAGTCATTGCACGTAGCTTTAAGCCTTACCGGAGTCGGACCCATCGCTGCATTCAAGCCAAGCACGCGTCGATTTGAGCCCGCGCTGCATGCACTGGCTGGGAGTCGACAGTCGCGGTATCGTTTTTTCGATCCCTAAGGTATTTATAACGCGACGCTCGCATGGCGCTCGCACGAGCTCCTGTCATAGGCTCAGGTTTTTAAGCAGAGGCCCTGAGACCGGCTTTGGTCATACAATATATGTGCATACCGCTGCCACAGAAGCGTGTTTTTGACAGCGTGGAGCCGTTAGCTGGATGGCGTATTCAGTGCCGAAATGGTGAGCTCTACAGGTATGCCACAGCACATTTCTTTTGTTGCTTCGTTTTGTTTGCCGTTGAGAGCACGCCACTCATATAGCGGAGACGCCATGACAGCCGCACTCAGGACGCGATCAGTGCATGGGTTGACCTGTCCCAGCGTTGTGTCAGTATATTAGCGTGCAGACCAGCGCCCTCTGGCGTGTACATTGCCAGTCACGACATTGTCGACGACCCCTTGGGAGGTGTGCGCGCGCGTTAAGCTGGGCGCGCCTGAGGACAGAGCAAAGTGTTAGAGGCGGCCATCATTTGCGCACGCCAAAAAAGCACACAGAGAAGGCTGCTTCAGGGAGGATGAGGAAGGGCGGGGATTCGAAGGCGTCACTGCCATTGCAGGTGTGCGCTCTACGTCTAGATGTCGCCATCCGTGCTTACAGATGCTGTGTAAGGGCCTCGGAAGTACTTATTGTCCTTTGTTCTTGTTCTCGATATGTAGTAGTCAGTTTATCTAGGACGAGCTAGCTCGAGAACTGCAAATTGCATGGCTAGAAGGGTGGATTAGCGCTCGTTTTATTGTTGTACCTTTCCGTTTGGGAGGCTTTCTTGCAAGCGCCGGGATATGCGGGCAATCATACTATCGCTCATTAACCTTGACAACAGAATTGAGATCCTGAATAACGGACAAAAAAATGTGGCTGCAGTGCAATGTTCGTCGCATAGTCCTGAGAACGCTGACGTAATGAAGTATTCCAAAAAGGTTCAAGGGGAGGACATTATATCCTGTTACTGCATCCGATTTACCAAGATGGCAAGAATTGAATGCCCTCTGGTGCCACAAATGAGTTGAATCTAACCCGTGACGTTGATTATTCCTCTTGTTTTTGTCACCCCTGCGGAATTTCCCCGCGTATGCAGCCCACTTTTTCATCAGAGCACCGAAATTCTTCACGACCGAAACTTTGTGGTTTGCCAGTACTGCTACATAAATTCTTTCTCTCTCCCTCTCTCTATCAAGCTCTTGCCGAAAGCGCTCCGTCGAAAACAAGTTGCACACGGCGACCGCCTTATGGAATTTCTGGTGGGCGTTTTCAAGCGAAGCGAAAGCCCTGTACGGCCGACCTTTGGCATCTGTAAGAGCTCCTACCCACTGCACAGCGCGAGAAAAGGGAGGCAGCACAGAAAAGACAACCCCGCTGTGCGGGGCTCCCCTGTCGCAACGCGCAGAACCCCGTGCCATGCAAAGGGGCGCAAAACAGAGCCGATCAAGTTGTGTAGCTGCGCCTGTCAGGGCTCCTCCAACGGTCGCGGAAAGCAGGTCGTCAGGAGAGGGCGACGCTGCGACCACCTGTCCGCCGGAGAGCTGCGGCAGCGCCGGCGAGTCACGCCAGCCGGGGCTCAGGCCGCCGGCCGAGTTCACGCCCCGGGGTGAGGCCCGCGAGCGGAAGAGGTGGAGCCGCGCACACCGGGCGGGGTGGCCGGCTGGGGACACCTGCGCCCCTTGATGAGGCCGCCGCATTGATCACGCGCCGGTTACCGCGTCGCCGCTGAGACGCGATCGCCGCGAGCGACGCTCAGGGCCGCCCCCGTCAACCGCGTCGTCTTCCGCACGACAGGACGGGCCGCGCGACTGTGCTCCAAGCTCGCTTCGATGGAGGCGCTGGACGATCGTCAGCGGCTTACGTACCACACACGTCCCCTCTTAACGATAATGGCGCCAGGTCATTGCCGCGCCCCGAACTTTGGTCCCGTGATGCCCCGTAGACGAGCTTAAAGGCGCCGTCACATCCCGCCGACCATCTCCTGACTACAAGTTCGCTCGCCTGCTTCTTCTTTCGAGCAAACATTTCGTTGCGCAATTTCAAATTTCTTTGATTATATCCGGGTCCTGAGGCCCGTCTGTGGAAAATTTCTCCCGTATACTGGACAACGGAATCGCAGGCGCGGCAGTCACGCAAGAGGTTTCTTGCCGAAAAAAGCTCCTTACCGGAATTTTTCTTTAGTGCGTGTGACCATTTCAATGGTCAGAGGTGTATTGTTTCTCTGCTCTTGAAGACCTCTCAAAGAGGTGGGAGTCAGGGGGATCATTCACGGTCGGGGTACAAAAAATGCAAGCGAATTCGCTCCGCTCCAGAAGGCGGAGAAGTATACTTCTGAGCACTTAATACAACTTGTAACAGCGCAAGCAACACAGCTAAGCACACACTGACTCTCTATCCCTCTGTGCTTGGGAAATGTCATGCGTCTCTCCATACATGGCATCTCCCAGCACGCAGCCTAAAGTCGAAACGCAGCGGATGATACTTCAGGGATGTTTTCAAACTTAAATTATCGTATCCTAAGCCTTTGCACTGAACCAGAGACACAAGTTGCAGTCCCAATCTAAGAAGGATATATAGGCCACAACTTCTGCTTTGCGCGCGAAACAGTGCTCTCGTGAGCTTCTGACGGCCCGTCGAAGAGTTGGCCGCAAAAAAGCAAATTAGATTGGATCAGGTCAGTATGCGTATTAGACGAAACCGTGCCATGGATGAGTTGGTTCGTCATATCGTCAGCACCTCTACCTTCTCTGGGCGTCTAGCATAGAAGTGACGTCATGTAGCCAAGTGTTCTCCTTGACACCATAGACACTGGATGGCGCTGGGAGTCGCAGCGCACCAGCCCGACACTGAAGTATTACGCCAACTATTTAGAAGCGAATCAAAACGCCTCTTGTGGCAATTTCCATCGTGGTACAGCTTGTCTTGATCTCAACGTGTCGTGACGTGAACTCCGTGATGCCGCATAGATCACTGCGCCCAAAAGAAAGTCATCGGAGGGCTACGCAGGAGGTTTGGCAAACATCGTGCTTTGGCGTGACGGGAAATCACAATTCACCCCGATAAAAAGAGTAAACGAAGAGGGGCTTCGCAGTCGACTGTTGCTGCAGGTGGGACACGAGCGGCTGCGCCAAAACCGCCGGCACGTGTGCGATCGCGGCATGAGCGCGCAGCTGCTTCTCGCGACTGCCTGCTGCGTTCAGCGCCAACTAGTAAAGATAAAAAAAGGGGGGGGGGGGGGGGGGGAGGTGTCACAGGGTAAAAACGAAAGCTGCTGAAGTAGGCCTAGCGTGAAGAATGGCTCACAAAAACACGCCGGGAACAAAGCAGCCTGGCCACTTTTCAGGCTCTCATTTCGTCTGCACGCTGGAAGAGCATATCAGGGCAGCGTGCGAGAAATGGCGAAAACGAATTGGGGTATAATATTCTAATCGAGCTAACCTTAATTTGATGTCGTGTGACAATGCGGCGAGGGGTTACGGGGGCTTGACTTCGACGAAACGCATCTTCATATAGCTAATCACGCGGCTTAAATATCGCCCTTTGTCGAACACCCAGCTTTCATAAGAACACGAGAGTTTGTTTCAACAACGGAAGTGCTTTTTATATGGCGTCTTCAATATTTCACAGGCATGGCCGGATAATAACTTCTTTTCCCGTCAGCATGCTTCAAATATTCGCTAGTTGTCCACTGCTCGCTATATAACTTAAAGGTTAGTCTAATCAAAATCCTCAGTCTCCTACGGAAATACGCCGCTTGTAATGGCGCTATTTTACGCTTACGGTGGGAGAGGGGGGAGGGGGGGGGGTGTAAGGGGCGAACCTCAAATCCACCCTAGCAGCTTTGTTTCATTCTCAAAACATGCGGAGTAAGTAAATGAGGCCGATCACTTTCCGTCACAACAGCGTGCCGCTGCCGTGGAGAAGAAAAGATTCGCGGTCGCTGACAGGAGCGTTCATTTTTTCCCATCGACGTCTCTCGTACCAACGCGCCGGCGGCCGGGACGCGCTAATTCTCCGTTAGCGAGCACGGGAGTCGACGTGCGCGCAATCCCGCGTCCCGTTCGACATTAGCATAGGCGGGCAGAGCCGTGGCGCAGTTTTGCTGCAAAGCTGCCTATCCAGCCTGATGGCACCACTCTGGGCCCTTCCCGCAGAAGCCGCTCGTGCGTGAGCGCCGGCAAAACGTGGCGATACGCGAAAACCGGCCGCCACTTTTCTCCGTTTTGCGGTCGCTCGCCGTTCCAGGGCGTCCGTGAAGGGCTGAGAATTTGTTTGGATTCAAGTGCCCCCTCGCCTCTGTGTGTATCCTCACCCGTGTCCAGGCGGCGTTTGCTTCGTATCAGCTCTCCGGTTTTTTTTTTCTTCTTCGACGTTATTGTTTTGCTTACCTCGGGAAGATGTCGGAGGGCGGCCGCCGCGCTCCCTCCGCTGCATTTAGCGCTCCGGGGCGCCCAGGGGCTAGCGTAGTTAGCTCGATAGCGCAGCGCCGAATACGAAAAGCTCGCCGAGCTCTTTCTTGACTAGCTGAGTCGGCGTTAGCCCCAGAATGGCTATTTGCATAATGGCTGGGGTTTCTTCTGCTGGCGGCCATTTTGCGGATTTCTTTCCGTTCTCTCTTTTACTTTTTTTCCTTTCGGCAACTCAAGTTGGTAGTGTCGAATCGTTTCGCTTGCAAATTGCATATTTCTGCCCGATGACGCATGCTATTGCTAGGGCATGACAAGAATGGAAGCACGTGAGCGCGTAGTCTGGCGGAGAGCGTGAGTGAGGGGTTGGGGTGAGGATGGTGTAACTCTGTACCCCTACTTTGTGCGAAGTGACGACGATTGCTACATCACCTTTGTCACGGCATGATTTCGCACACACGGACGCACCGCTTCTACGATTGCTATAACAGTCCTGCCTCGCTAAGATGGACACTTTAGTTCCGGGTAGAACTGCGCATAAAGCGAATCATCCGTAACGACGAATTTTGAAGAAAAAAAAACACAAACCAGTAAAAACACTGCAAATCTTGTAAATTGGGGGCTTTTACTTCGCGAAGCGACACATGGGGCTATGAGGGACTCCGTAGTAGCGGGCTCTGGACTATCTTAGACCACCTGGAGTTCTTCAACGTGCGCTGACATCGCAGAGCACACGGATGGTTATGAATTTCGCCTGCATCGAAGTGCGGCCGCCACGGCTGGGTTTCGATCCCGCGACCTTGAGTTACAAAGCAGAGTTCCTTGAAGAAGTTCCTTGAAGAAGACAGCTGCTGAATGCGGCTTGCAGCACAGTGCAAGCTGCAGAGAGGGATTTCTTGACATCAGTTCATGCAATACTGCAGAATGTAACGCCCGTCGACTGGGCACCTTGGCAGTCTATAACATAAAAACAGGGAAAATGACGGCCGTCGCTAAGGCATGCGTACTTTCGCTCTGCCTTTCGCACTGCTCTGCTTTCAAAATACAGGAAAGGAAATGTCAGGTTGGGGCAGTCTGTACTTTGTTCTCATCGCTGTCCATATTAACGTGGCAGAAATGCATGTGCCCCGATGGGCTCTGTGCATTTTCACCCAATCCATTGAGCTGACAACGAGTTTCGATATTAACGAGGCGTAGAAGCATTTAAAAAGTTTGGTCCCCAGAAAAATTCTCCATTATTCTAGCCGTCTATAATAACGGGAAACGAGGGGGGGGGGGGGGGGGGGTGTATTAAAGGGTTACGGCTCTATTCGCCAGTCAGCTCGCGCGCGCTAGCCGGCTGGCTGGCTTGCTCACACATCCGTCA
Source organism: Amblyomma mixtum (assembly GCF_055824585.1). NCBI lineage: Eukaryota > Metazoa > Arthropoda > Arachnida > Ixodida > Ixodidae > Amblyomma > Amblyomma mixtum. The sequence continues at coordinate 204,765,614 of NC_143014.1, forward strand.
TAAAACACTGGTGTCTTCCTCCATTCATTTTTTTTTCTCTGTTTAGTTCAACTCCTCTGGCGAGGCAACATTTTCTTCAGTAGCCAACTCTTCCCAGTAGCTTCTGAATGTTGCTGGCCGCAAGTTGTGGCTTCGTGTTTATGCATGCATGTGGTAGATTCAGCCTAAGCAGTATAGTTTTCCGTGTGGCGCTGCAAAACCTGTTTTTAAAACGCGGGTGTGCCGTCGACACTAATTTGGCTGCCAGGTGACGCACTGACCCTGCAATAATCCCGCAGTTACGGTGCATTCCGCAGTCACCGCATTTCTCTCTTGGCGGTCAAGTTGTCATGTATTGAGTACGGATATCTGTTTGCCTCACGCCATTGGAGCCATGCGGCTATGCTGAATAGGCTGCACGGATACTGTTATGCATTTCGTTGTGTTATTCTTTGATATATCTGAGAACTGTCTTCCTGGGCGTCACAAACATGGTTTTTGCTTTCATTTTCTACTCAAGAGGTTTTAATGGTGGCAGAATAAGACGCATCTCGTACAAAAATAAACAAACAAAAAACAAAGCTTACGTTACCATTGGAAGCTCGTATGAATGATTCAAGCCCTCATGACGCGCGGCAATACGAATACAGCTTGTTTCTAGCGTCTACGCTTTTAATTTCCCGTTTGCCTCGTGTTGAATTGTTCACTACATTATTTCATGGCCGCTGAGTGAGGCAACGTGTAGTTTATATTTGGTGACCATCATATTACTACACAAGAACACAAAACTTCGTTAGTATGTTGGCGAAACTGACGAAAAAAGCACAGAAGCCTGCCGACTTGCGAAGATTTTGATTACGGTGTAACGCCCCGAACCGCCAAAACAAATGAGCATATTAGAGTCCCTAGCCGTACCTATGAGGAACAGGTAGTTCTAAGCACTAAGTTGTAGACGTAGTGTCGTAGGGTTGTCGCCTTGTCGATGTCTTTGGTTTGTTCTTGGCCGAGGACGGCAACGTTTTTTGTGGCAGAGGCAAGACTTGCACCTCCCAACCGCACTCGTGTTATTTAGATTAATATTAATACTATATTACCCACAAAACAGTCAACTTCTGGAAGTAATTATTTATTTACACAATTGTTCCCATACCCCGCTTTCCTGCACACTCAGTAACTAGCGCCATCTGTTAGGCGCCGGTAGCGAACACCGCATAACTGAATAGGGTTGCTTTAAACGTGTTATTTTGATAAAACAAGATAGTCCCTATAGGTTTTGCGTGAACATGGTGATTATCATGGCCGAATTTTTCTTTCTCGCTGCAAAATATGACCTATAAAATGCTTCGTGCGCTCACACCAACTATTCCCGACAGTCGTAGAATGGGGTGTACCGAACATTCGAAATTCCCGTGGTGATTTTGAGCGTTCAGCACCACGCGGCATATGGTAGTAGCTGTGCAAATTAGAGGGTTTTGTTCAGATTTCATGGCTTTGCGGTATGACATCACGTCAGTATTACTGAAGGCGGGGGTCTCACTCCAGCAGCGCGAATGCTCCATTTTAGGCTATGTTCGCGCTATCATTCTGCCCGTTGTCATTGTTCAAACAGCACAATATAGGCATCAATTTAAAGCTCAATGTACACTCTGTCGATTGGTGCACAGCACTGTAGTGTAGCTGCATTATTAACTACACAAGAGGTGGTACTGCAGATGACGAACTTGGTAGCTTCGTTGACATGACCTACTTCAAATAACTTTTCTGAAGAAACTGCTTACTTAGGACAGCTTTGTTTGGCCTACATATGGAGTAGGTGTGTATCTACTGCGATATTTCTCAGAATGTGCGTTAGTTGAATTATATTTGATCGGCAGCCTTTTAAATATAGTAAAATTCGGGTGCTTTCGGCAGGAATATCAGCTGAATATTGAGGTGCACAGCAGAAATATTTTTACCATTTGGGCAGAGAATATACTGGTGCAGTGTGCAAAGTTTAATCAACTTTTCATTCGTTCATTTTTAATTGCCTTTCCAATCTGAAAAATTCTGATCGTGAGGCAGTATTACTGAAATCTTCAATTTGGAAAGACTGTTAAGAATCAACTATTGAAAGGTTGATTAAACTCCGCACACTGCATGAGTATATTATCCACCCCAAGTGGTAAAATTATTGCTGCTGTTCATCACGATATAGAGCTGGTACTCTTGCCCAAAATAGTCAAGTTTTGCTATTTTAAAAGGTCGCCGATCAAATACAATTCAACGAACGCACTTTCTGAGAGGTATGCCACTAGATACGCATCTACTTTAAACGTAGGCCAAGCGAAACTGTCCTAGGTGAAGTAGTTCCTTCAGAAATACTCTCTAAGTAGGTCATATCAACAAAACTATCGAATTCGTCATCTGCAATATCACTTCTTTTGCAGTTGATAATGCAGCTACTTTATAGTGGTATGCATCAATTTACAGAGTGTACATTAAGCATTCGAATGATGCCTATATTTTGCCGTTTGAACAAGAAGAACGCGCAGAATATTGGCGCGAACATCGCCTAAAAAGGAGCATTAGCGCTCCCAGAGTGGAACCCCCGCCTAAAGTCGGAACCGTGTCCACCAACTCAGTGCAACTAACAGTTTTAGCTGGCTGCACGGCATGTTCTCAGAAGCCAGTGCCGCAGATAGTACGCAGTGCGAATGATCCCTCATACTGACAGGCTGTACCATTTTGTAGGCTATTATTGCAGCAGTAATGTTCACGTAGCGATGCAGAATGGCGCGCATGCGTGAAACTATCTAATGATCGAGTGCTAACGAAACAGTGCTGCTTATGCATTGCCAGCTGGATGCATACATCTGTGCCTGCACCCCGAACGGGGTTGCAAGCACGTCTATCCACGTTTCATTGGCAAGTGTTTAGCGCGGGCAAAAATTACATGCCCGTCGTTGTGCGCAAGAGACACATCAATTGCAATGACGTGGCTGCTACCCCACGCATTTGACTCGGGTGTCTGAGCCAGGATCCTGGTGACTACTTTGTTTACGCTTGCTAGATCAACAATAGAAGCTGCAGTGCATGAGATATCTGAGTTTGCTCCAGCACAAAGCGCAAAGCGTTCAAACTTGTTTGTCGCTTGTCCGCACCACACCGGTGGTTGGCCAAGCGCTTGCGCGGTTCACTCGAACATCAGCGCCGTCTGCGCCATGTGGCGCCGTATGTGTGCCGTATGTTGCGTAGGAAATGTGTGCCTGCGAAAAGCGAATGCAGCGCCCCCTAGTTTCCAAATGGGAGCAAAAAAAAAAAAATGCAGAGAGAAATGACAGCGTGCAAGTGGCGTCGAGTGTGCGACAGCAGCTGTCGCAGGGTCACAAGTAGGCCGCACGCAGCTTTGCGATAACAATGCGGCGAATGTGGTCCTCCATGAACTGGCTGCAAGTGCGGCTTGGTTGACTTGCGGTGCTATGTTGTTTACGGTGGTTGATCTTGGTATCTTCCAGCGCAGAAGCCGTGTAGGCCACACTTAGCTAAATTTGTAATATGTCCCGAGTATCACTACAATTCCGACTGTTACGACGACAGGTAGGTTACTTCTGCTCGGAAAGCGATGTCAAATCTTCGCTGCATACTACGTAAACCACATTTCCTGACCTCTCTTCTCGAATGAAAGCCAAAAGTGCCAGAGACGCAGAAGGCAAGAATACTCACTGCAAAGGCTGACACTCCCCGCGAAACAGCCCAAACTTTAAGTGGGCTTATATGCTTGAACACCTATGGGGCAGAAACGTGGAGGCTAACGAAATGAGTTGAACCTAAACTAAGGAAAACGCAGCAAGCTGCGCGGAAAGGAGAATTTTAGGTTCAACGTTCGAAGCCAGGAAAAGAGCAGAGCGGGTTAGGGAACAAACGCGGGTTAATGACAACCTAGCCGAAATCAAATCAAGAAGAGTTTGGTTTCGTTTGGTTTATTGTGGCTTAACGCCCCAAAGCAACTCAGGCTATGAGGGACACCGTAGTGAAGGGCTCCGGAAATTTCAACCCCCTGGGGTTCTTTAACGTGCACTGACATCGCACAGTACACGGGCCTCTAGAATTTCGCCTCCATCGCAATTCGGCCACCGCGGCGCGGCCTCAATTCAAGAGGAAGAAATGGGCTTGGGCAGGGCATGTAATGGAAAGGCAAGATAATCGAAGGTTGTTGAGGGCAACGGACTGTATTCCAAGGGAATGCAAGCCTAGCAGGGGCTACAGAAACTTAGGCGGACGGATGAGATTAAGAAGCTTGCGGGGATAAGGTGGTCGCGGCTGGCACAGGACAGGGTTAATTGGAGAGATAGGGTAGATAGATGCCTTTGTCCTGCAGTGAGTGAAGTCATGCTGCTGCTTATGCTGCTGATGATGATGATGTTGCTTCAACGCAAGGGATTGAATGATTGTTGTTTAATTTTGATTTTGATTTTTTTGGATGCGCGTGAGTGCGTGCGTATAATTTCTTTGTTTTAGTTGTCTAGAAACCAGCCTGCTGTACAGTATCAAAAGTTTTCTCGAAATTAGGCTGTTTTTTTTTTTTAACTACTGCAATTCTGGGAGCAGTAACGACGAAATCGTGCATGTTCGGAACATTGATCCTGCATTCTAGTTTTTCCTATAGGCATTACAGCGCCAACAAGCAATATATCACAGTGCTGTTCCGCCTTCGCAGGCATTATCGGACAGTCCAAGTTCGCCACGCACGTGCAGATCAGAGACAACTTTGTAGGAAGTATGATTCGGCGTACGTCTTACGACGGCCTGCAGGTCTGCAGTGGCATGTCTTGGCCTGCGGTTCGCACCGTTTCGCGAACTTTTTTTTTTTTTTCATGCAGCTCTCGAACAGTTCGCGTTTGGCTTCGTCTGCAGCAGCAACTATTCCCGTGCTCCCAAAAGTGGAGCTCCAACGAGTGGGGGTGAGTTTTGCTTAAAGGTGAAGATGTGCGAAGAAAGAGTTGGGGGGATGGAGTTGACCTACGCATGTAGGTTAATAAATGGCTTCTGGTTTGTTTTATGGGGGTTTAACGTCCCAAAGCGACTCAGGCTGTGAGGGACGCCATTGTGAATGGCTCCGGATATTCCGACCGCCTGGGGTTCTTTAACGTGCGCTGACATCGCAGAGCACACGGACCTCTAGAATTTCTCCTCCATAGGAATTGAGCCGCCGCGGCCGGGATCGAACCCGCGTCTTTCTGTCCAGCAGCCGAGCGCCGTAACCACTGAGCCACCGCGGCGGGGCTATAAATGGCTTCTATTGCATTTTTATGCGTAGCATATTGCAATCACTCAGTTCAGCCCTTGGGCGCGGCCGGGCAGCCACCAAACCACGTGACGTGACGTCACGACAGCCGGAGGAAAAACCGTAGGTAAAGATGATGGCGATTCTTGGTGAGAATTGCAAACACAGTAAACAGGAAAAATAAAATAAAAAACTTAAAAAATAAAAAATAAATAAAAACGGGTGAGCATGGTGGCGGTTGCCACCGCCCCGTTTCAAAGGGGGCGCTCCTGTCCATCCATCCATCCATCCATACGTCACGGAGGAAAACCTGCTGAGAAAATCGAGTGCCGCCAAGCAATACCTCGCGCAAAGAGACCGCGCAATATGCAACGCATTCTTGGCTTAACCAAGCTAAGCCTGGGCATCATTTTTTTTCCCTTCCATCTCAGTGTGACACGGCGAATGTGGCTGGAAAAATTAGTTTATGAGTGACAGCGGAAATACCTGGGTGTAATCACCTGTGTCATCGTACTGAACTGGAGGTCAAAACATTTGCGGAAAAAGTTCAGTTCTTACATCCTGACTGTGGAACGAGGAGAGGTGCGTATTGAAGCCATGTCAAGACTGCATACGTGAGCAACGGTGTCTACAGTTTAGCGATCATACGTACAGAGGGCAAAACACATCTCTAGAACAACCGAACTGCGATTTCCGCAGGTACCAAAGCCGCTGCAACCAAGAAGGTAAAAAATGACGATGAAACCCTATGAGTTTAACTGTACACGCTGTTAAGAGTGGACAACGAGGCCTGGCGCCGGCGGCAGAAGCATAGACGACGACGGACGGGGGTTGTTGCTCTCCAAATCACCGAACCTCCGAACCGATCGAAGGACGCTGTCTCCCACGAGCCTGGGAGAAATTACTGTCAGACGAGTGTCGTCGTTAGGCAGAGATGCGGCGAGAACTTGTGACAGCAGCAACAACGCTGGAAGCAGAGATGCACAAGAAGCAGCTGTATACAGCGGTATACGTTGGCCGAGTCGACCTTCGGGTCACCGGACTGGATGATGCTACGCAAGGTCACGCTGAGCGAGGCTGCTAATTGAAAGACGCTGTGTCGAATGGGTCTCGTGCTTCGGCCACCCGGCGGGGGAGTTCGAGAAGGTTCAACCACCTGCGAGGAGACTGCGGGATTCTGCTTTCCCACGGAGGCAACGCACAGAACACTTGCGGCAGTGGTCAAGGTGACGCATCTGTGTTTGATGACTGTCTTCCCCTTCTCATCCCCCGAGCTGTGAGAGAGCGAGAGAGCTTCAGCACCGCCCCGTGCCGTGGGTGGTACCGCCAGCGTCATCAATGGCCCATCCGATTGGACAACGTTATTCGAACCAAGTTCCCCGGTCAGGGATCTGGGGAACGCGAACCGTATTTAACGGGATGTTGTTGTGTGATCGGAGGAGCATTCGATTCGCATTGCATTGCATTTGATTCGATTCTCATCTGTAAATATGTAGAATAAACCCTCTTGTACAGTTTCCTCGATAACGCAGTCCGACATCGTCATTCGGAGCCGGTACCTGCGAGGCTAAACGAGTTAGTCATCTCCAGGACCCCTCCGTCTTCAACTCTGGTTCCAGCGGTGGGCTTGCGGCCCCACTTCTAACACTGGTGGCAGCGGTGGGATAGAAGCCCCATCTTTAACACTGGTTTCAGCGGTCGGTGTGTGGCCCCCCATCTCCAACACTGGTTGGCAGCAGCTGGGATGGACCGTGCGACATCGTACTTTCTCCACGGGTGAGCGTTTTGGCTTTTGCTATGGGATTCGCCAGGCTGTAAGATTCAGAGAATAATCTTGACTGGGAATCAGGGCTTTGTCGTTTGAGAGGGGTTATTCTCAAGGCATTGTGGAGTTAGCAGAGCCAAAGCGGAGAAGGCGTTGTCATGGAACTAATGGAATTGTGGAGGTCGGACTTGCTGTTGATATGCGAGGAACTGTCTTTTGAAGTGCCTAGCAAACTAACCAAAATTGAATTGGGCGAATTCATTCTTAAACAAGTCAAGCATAACGATCAGTTGCTGGTAGATACGTGGAACTTGATACAGGAGGAAGAAGCCCGTAAAGAAAAAGCCGAACAGGAGGAAAAAGCCCGTAAAGAAAAAGCCGAACAGGAGGAAAAAGCGCGCACAGAGGAAAAAGCGCGTAAAGAGGAAGCTGATCGAGAGTGGGAAAAAGAGAAGGAACGGCAACGGCAACAGTGGAAGGTTGAAGATGAAATAAGGAATCTAAAGCGTATACAGCTTGAAAACGAACTGCGAAGAAAAGGCGGTATTGTGAGAGCCGGAACTCCTGAAAGAGCAAGCGATGCTTATGAAATAGGTCCGCAGGCAAGACCCGCAAAGTCTGTGACCGTAGGCGAGTTGGTAAATCGCGACACCACGAGGGAAGTGGCAGAGAACGTGTGCAACCGGTACGGTAGTCCAAGGAAAGCCGCAGAATCCGAGACCGTGTCCAGTGTAGTTGGACGTAATGCTAAGAGAGAGCATTCCGAGATAGCGTCTCAACGACACGAGTGCGAGGATTCTCCTCCAAGTGAGGTAGGAGTGGCAACGGACAACTTTGTCGGGACAGTTGCGAGCGCGACACTTTCAGTAGAGTCGATACAGGCGTCAAACCGGCAGAACCGCGAAAAGGGAGATTTTCCTAGCGAGAAAGGTTTCGAAGTTGAAACAGCGGAAACCCCTTTTGAGAGTAACAACCGCGGTAAGAGCGAGTTGGGATGTCACAGTGGCTTCAGTGACAAAGGCTCCGGAGAGGCTACCTTGGTAATACTGGCACAAGAAGAGTGCGAGGCTGCCGAGGAAAAGGATAGCCATAAGAGCCAGGCGGGCTCAGTTGTAGCTGAGCACTGCAGTTCAGGGAATGGCGCGCAGAGCGACAGCCAGGCGGGCTCAGTTGTAGCTGAGCACTGCAGAGTAGAGAATGGCGCGCAGAGCGACAGCCAGGCGGGCTCAGTTGTAGCTGAGCACTGCAATGTAGACAAAGACGCACAGAGCGACAGCCAGGCGGGCTCAGTTGTAGCTGAGCGCAGCAATGCAGAGAATGGCGCGCAGAGCGACAGGCAAGCTGGAGAGGACAACCCCCAAAGGAATGAGCTAGGGATCTCAGGGGCAGATTCATGTCCGTCTGTCAGCTGCGTGGAGCTGGCACTCTGCTGCGAAGGCACAGAGGCCAGTTTGGAATTTGAGGAAAATTTCCAAAGTGCGACTGAAAAACTAGAGATAGCTAGGTATGATCAGGAGACGCATGCGGTACAGTCTAGGCGCAGAAAAAGAAAAAGGGCAAGAACCAAGAGAAAACGAATCAAATTCAAAGCCCTAGATTCGGTTGCGCACACAGGTGCGAAAGAAAGAAATGCGGTGGAAGGAAAGGCGAAGCCTTCCCGCGTTGCGCCTCGTAAACTTACGCTTGCAGTTACTGGTCAGGCGGGACGCGAGTCAAGGGCTGACCGCAGTAATGAAAAGGGGAGAGCGCGTCTTCCAAGCAAAACAGGCGCGAAGTGCATCAAGGGGCATCGGCCTGCAGGAAAACCTAGACCGCGTCGTCCTGACAAAGGGCCCGTAAGAGAAAGGGCAAGGCGGCCCGACAAAACAGGAGGCGCCAGGTTGCACGGTACTCAGCGCATGCAAACGCAGGCGTCGAACAACCGAGACGACGCAGGCAGGCGGGTTCGGCGGGCGCACTTGAGGGGGATTCGTCCTTCACTTTTGGCACCCCATTCTAGGAATCGCGCAGGACGAAAGGGTGGCCGAGCTTCGTGCTTGTGGCGAGAACAGGGAGCAGCTTCTCGCGCTGGTCACTGCTTGTCGTCCAGAGTCGGTCATCGACATTGCATGCACTGCCAAGGCTTTCCGAGCACGTCGAGGGGGCGCGGATGCGAAAGCGGAAGTCGGGGATCGTTTTTTTCTGCAGCCTTTTGTCACGAGTTGACCGCAGTACAATCAGTCAAAGCGCGACCCCGGCGGGCGCGTCTGAAAGACTAATCCTTTCAACTTGGCGGCGGGGAGTCAGCATTCCCCCCCGCGTGGCGACTCGAAGTAGCTGTTTCGTTTTTTTTTATTCCTCTTTTTTTTCTGTGTGTGTTTATGAAATCAGGCAGGGAAAGGCTACTTTTGAGTTAAAACAAGTTGATCGGAGGTTACTGTTTTTTTTCCTTACCTTAGACAAGGGCTATGGCGTCACTGAGTTAGAAAGGCTAGGGCGTCCCTGAGTTAGAAAGGCTAGGGCGTCACTGAGTTAGAAATCACAGGTGTCGATTTCCCATGCTACCAAGAGATAACGGCACTCACAGGAGTGCAGCTCGCGTAGAACTACGCTTAGAGTCGCGTAGACGGAGATTTGATCCCTTAATTGTCTGACACCTTACCAAAGGGAGCCTCACTGACATACACTGAAATGACCGAAGAGAAAACTCGTCTGGGGGAAGCGCTCGTGTCCAGACCTTTGATTCGGGCCACTTATTTTGTTAAAGAAGTTCAGTGTGACGCCAGTGATGGAGGACTACGTGTTATTTTAAGTCACGTTGGCGACGACCACGAAGAGCACCATGTTCAGTACGTCAGCCGCAGGCTGACCTGTAGAGAAGAAGCGTTCAGCGCTTTAGACAAAGAGCGCGCGTTTGGTTTAGGCGGCACAGATGTTGTCGGGTTACCAGAGTTACTTGAACGGCGCAAAGTTCATATTTGAGACTGACCATCGTCTCAAACGTGCTTATGACAGTTTTGTCCCCCCCAAAAATGGTCGCTTGCTTAGACGGAGTCCTGCTCTCCAAAAACAGAATTTCTCGATGCGTTTCAGGAACGGAAAACCGCACGGAAATGCTGATGGATTCAGCCGATTGTTGTAGACAGGAGTACTTGGTAGGACCACCTACTGTGTGTGGGTTTTTGTTTTAACCTTGGTCCAAGCAGTCCGTCTTTGGCGATTTCAATCGGGATATTTCGCGCTTTGTCCGCACAAAATTACGACAAAATCCAATCATGTGTTAGTAAACATTTGTTGTCATTGTGGGAAGCCTGGTGGGTCTTTGGCAAATTCCGAGCGCTTGCTTGTGGGTCAGTGCCCTGTCTCGTGGAACAGTCCACTGATGCCATTCTTTGTTGAATGTTCGAGCTTGGATGCCATTTCTGGAAACCCGCCCTTCCACCCGACTCCGGCCTCATCTCTTCCTGCCCAGCGGTCGTGAACGCTGGCCATTCGAGATTTTTCGGGCCGCGGACGAGCTGTTAAGAGTGGACAACGAGGCCTGGCGCCGGCGGCAGAAGCATAGACGACGACGGACGGGGGTTGTTGCTCTCCAAATCACCGAACCTCCGAACCGATCGAAGGACGCTGTCTCCCACGAGCCTGGGAGAAATTACTGTCAGACGAGTGTCGTCGTTAGGCAGAGATGCGGCGAGAACTTGTGACAGCAGCAACAACGCTGGAAGCAGAGATGCACAAGAAGCAGCTGTATACAGCGGTATACGTTGGCCGAGTCGACCTTCGGGTCACCGGACTGGATGATGCTACGCAAGGTCACGCTGAGCGAGGCTGCTAATTGAAAGACGCTGTGTCGAATGGGTCTCGTGCTTCGGCCACCCGGCGGGGGAGTTCGAGAAGGTTCAACCACCTGCGAGGAGACTGCGGGATTCTGCTTTCCCACGGAGGCAACGCACAGAACACTTGCGGCAGTGGTCAAGGTGACGCATCTGTGTTTGATGACTGTCTTCCCCTTCTCATCCCCCGAGCTGTGAGAGAGCGAGAGAGCTTCAGCACCGCCCCGTGCCGTGGGTGGTACCGCCAGCGTCATCAATGGCCCATCCGATTGGACAACGTTATTCGAACCAAGTTCCCCGGTCAGGGATCTGGGGAACGCGAACCGTATTTAACGGGATGTTGTTGTGTGATCGGAGGAGCATTCGATTCGCATTGCATTGCATTTGATTCGATTCTCATCTGTAAATATGTAGAATAAACCCTCTTGTACAGTTTCCTCGATAACGCAGTCCGACATCGTCATTCGGAGCCGGTACCTGCGAGGCTAAACGAGTTAGTCATCTCCAGGACCCCTCCGTCTTCAACTCTGGTTCCAGCGGTGGGATTGTGGGCCCCGTTCTTAACAACGCTTACATCCAGACCATTTTTAACCAAATGTTATTGATAGATATCGCGCATTCAGCCCGAAACACGCCCATAACGTGTTCCAGACATGCGTTTTGCCCTCTGTACGTACCTGCAAGCGATCACCAGCACATGTCCGCGTACACGCTTGTGCGTGCCACCGGCGTATCGGGAGGTTCTTTTCACGAGGGTTTAAAATTTGTCCATATCTTGGGCGAGAGAGTAAGGCTGGTTGAGGGGAAGCTTCGCCGTTTATGCGCGACCGATAACATTTCTGGAAGAAGAGAAAGTTTCAGTGCGGTTAGCCGCCCTCCTCGCACCATGACCCTTGCGTGTGTCCTCGCGTATATGTTTGTGCAGGTGCTGCTCGCGAGCGCTCATTCCTTCAAGCCGAGGGAGAGCGCACTTCTCCTGCGATGCTCTGCTCGAGCAACGCGCACGAGTTACTTCGCGCGCGTAACTCATTAGAGGCGCTCAATTGTTCAACGCAACGCCAGGGTTTCCGCCGTAGCACAGCGGCCGACCGACTACGGCGTTCTTCAAGCGCTGGTACGAGCGCGTGCGTAAATGAAGGAACGGGCTGAGCAATTGTGAAAAGGAGAAAAAGAAGAAAAGGGGGCGCGCGCCGCCGGTTGGTGGTGCGGTGCACCTTCGCTAAAAACCGCGGACCCAGTTCGCTTTACATTTCACTCGAAGGTTGCGTGACTGGTATATGAGCGTTAACCGCTGCGCGCGGCGAGGGCGTTTGTTGCGCGCTCGGGGTTTTTGTTTTCGTGCGATGCTCGCAGAGGGCGCTCGCAGGCATTTGGGGGGGGGGGGGGGGGGGGGGGGGGGGGTAACTCGCTCCAGCGCGCGTCGGTTATCCCGCGTCGAACGCGCAAGTGTTCCAGCTCTCACGCGTCGCGGCGGCGCAGCGGCGTTGCCGAATGCCCCCCTCCCCCCGTACCCCCCACCCCCTGCTGCTGCGCATACTCCCACGCTGCTGCCTGCTAGTGCTCTCGACGCGGTCTCTTCCGCCCGCCTTCGTTGTCCGCTACTTTGTCGGCAGCGCTCAATGACCCTTTCTGTGTGTGTCGCCCCCCGTCGGGTGCAGTGCACGGGCCGGGCTGTCTGCCGCCGGCCGACCACCGTGTGCGCGGAGTGCCGCATGAGAGGTAACCGGGGTACCCCTCGCCTCCGCCGCCATAACTGAGCCGCGCAGTTTGTTTTCGGCCGGCCCGAAGCGAAGCCCGCGCGTCCTGTACGCAAGTCTTGGTGGATTTGTATCTCCATCCGGGCGGAAGTAGCGCTGAAAATGCCAAGCTTAGCAATCGCGAGTGCGCAAGTCCATGTTTATGGCAGTCTTTCTTCATTTTGACTTACAGCTGAGATTGAGTAATATCCGACTGCTTGGTGGTTTGCGGACGTTTTGTCGATTCGTCCTAAAACGCGTCAGGTGCTCAGAGAACAAAAAAAAAACACACATTTCAGTCAGTGGCTAGTGATCACAGGTACTATAGACAGCAGTAATTAGCCCTCGGTGTCCTCGTGTTATTTGCATTTCAATTTTCCATGTGGACTTATTTCCCTGGTGCTCTGGGCGTCAACGCACGCCTGTCCTACATGAGCATGTATGGTTAAAGTTGGTTCAGATAGCTGTCTGAGAGTGGTTTAGTGAGATTTCGGTACCCATGACAGGACCCGTGGTGGTTAAAATTAATCCAGCGCCCCCTACCTGGGCATGCCTAATAGCCCACGATATTAATCGGTAGATAACAAGTTATTAAACAAATTGATCAGCTAGTGCAAAAAATATTACCTCGAGGTCAATCAGCTCTCCTCCTCACCCCTCCATTGCTAAGGAGTGCCGAGTGTGTCACTACAAGGCCCTGCAGCAGATGAGGTGGCCTCTGTATTTTTCACCAAGGCTGGAGACCACAGTGGGTTATCATCCTGTCATCAGATTAACTACGTTCACTGCAAGATGAGGGCCTCTCCCACATCCCTTCAATTGACCCTGTTCTGTGCCAGCTGCGGCCACCATATCGACGCAAATTTCTTAATCTCATCCGCCTGCCTGACCATCTGACGCCCCCTTTTACGCTTGCCCCCATCTTGGAATCCATTCCATTAGCTTGAAGGATCATCTGTTATCTTGGATTCGCATTACATTTCTTACGCACACCCATTTCTTCTTCTTGATTTCGACTAGAATATTGCCACATTCCTGGGCACTCTCGTGGCGCCGTCTGCCGGCTGAACTGCCTTCCCCGCTATTCTGGCTAGCCTTAGCCATGGTGGCGGGGAAGTGAAGTGGCCTTGTGAAGTGGCCGACTTCACAAGGGAGGCAACGGGTATCGAGCGCTCTCTGCAGGAACGAGGCGCGCACTACGGACGTCAGGCTACCGTAGCAGCCGCTTCCCAGTACATGCCTACGTCGCTGCCCGCCGAGGAGCTTAGGGAGCTTGTAAGAAGCCTCGTTCGCGAGGAACTGGCGAAACTTCGCCTTGAAGTTCCACAGGCCAGTGTCGCTGCCGTAAAGGACGTGGTCCGTGACGAAATCCGACGAGCTGTGCAGCCGCCTCCCGCTCCACACCCGGCGCCCTCCGTTATGACGTACAGCGAAGCACTACGATGTCCTAGGCCAGCGATGCAAGCCTTTTCCCCCGTCGTTCCCGTGCCCGTACCATCCCTGCCAGTACCTGCCATGCCAGTACCACCCGTGCCGCAGGAGTACAGGCCCCCCATGAGCAAAGCGCACGTGTGGCGTACGCCAAACAATCGGCCGCTCTGTTACCACTGCGGGGAGCCCGGCCACATCCTCCGTCACTGCCCCTACCGCAGAATGGGTTTAAGGGGGTTTTCACCTGATGCACCTCGACCACGCTACGGTGAAAGACCACGGGATATTGAGATGTGCCTGGCTGATAACGTGCAGTCCTCGACCCCGCAGCGACGCCAGTCCCGATCGCCCGGCCGCCCGTCGTCCTCTGGCCAGTTCAGAGGCGCGTCCCCACATCGGGAAAACTGAGGACGGCGTCCTCCGGGGGTAGGGCCGCCGCTACTGGAACGTGTCAAGAGCCTCCACCCGAACATTCGCCGCGACGCTCCGATCAACGACGATGTGACCCGACGACATCAACGACGCGCTGCGACCGACTGGTTTCCGCCGAAATTCCGGTATCCGCCCGACAACCATGACGTTACCGCACTCGTGGATACCGGCGCCGATTTTTCTGTAATGAGCAGTCGGTTAGCCACAGCCCTGAGGAAAGTTCTAACTCCTTGGTCCGAGCCGCAGATCCGGACAGCTGGTGGCCATGTCGTAACTCCGATTGGTGTCTGCACTTCGCGAATCCAGATCCGCGGTGTTACTTTCCCTGGTTGCTTTGCTGTGTTACCTGAGTGCTCCAAGGACCTCATACTCGGTTTGGATTTCCTTCAGGAGTACGGTGCCGTCATCAATCTTCAGGAGCTAATTGTGTCGTTTTCCACCCAAGGCCCTGTCGACGACGATACCGTGCCACGCAGGGCTAAGTTGTGCGTCTGTGATGACCAGGTGTTGATCCCGTCAAGAGCCAGCATGTTTGTTACCGTAGAGTGCGATAACAGCCCCAGCACTCGTGGCATCGCTGAAACCAACATCTCGCTGCTCCTGGGTCGGCAAGTGTGTGTAGCTCGCGGAATTACTGAATTGAACAGTGGGCGAACCGAACTTTTGGTGACCAATTTTGGTTCTGAACCTCAGTGTTTGCCTGGCAAAACAGCTATTGCGTATTTCGAAGAACTTTGTGAATTCGCGGAACAGCACGCGTTGTCCGAAATCCCGGCATTAGTGGAGGCGCCGACCACTCCCATAAAGACCGACGTGAACCCGAACTTCCCGTCTCATCAGAAACGCTGCCTGGAGGGCATTATCGAATCTTTCCGTGACCGTTTTGCCTCGACCTCCAAGGTCAGGCAGACTCCGATCACAAAGCACCGCATTATTGTTGACGCAAACCAGCGACCGTTATGCCAGCCGCCTTATCGGGTCTCTTCGAAGGAACGTGACGCCATTCGCCGGCAAGTTCAAGAAATGCGCCAGGACGACGTGATACAGCCGTCGACGAGCCCGTGGGCATCGCCTGTTGTTCTTGTGGCGAAGAAGGATGGGACCCTACGGTTCTGTGTTGATTACAGGCGTCTAAACAAAGTCACCAAAAAGGACGTTTATCCTCTGCCACGGATTGATGACTCCCTGGACCGGCTACGCCACGCCACATACTTCTCGTCGCTAGATTTACGTAGTGGCTATTGGCAAATCGAGGTGGACGAGCGCGACCGGGAAAAGACCGCCTTTATTACACCGGATGGTCTGTACGAATTCCGGGTGCTCCCTTTCGGACTGTGCTCGGCTCCTGCCACCTTCCAGCGGATGATGGACACCGTGCTTGCCGACCTAAAATGGCAGTCCTGCCTCGTGTACCTGGATGACGTTGTCATCTTCTCCGCCACGTTCGAAGAGCACTTGAGGCGCTTGCGTGCCGTGTTCACCGCCATTCGTTCGGCTGGTCTTTCCCTCAAGCCCGAAAAGTGTCACTTCGCTTTCCAGGAGTTGAAGTTTCTGGGCCACGTCGTGAGCGCTAAGGGAGTTAGCCCTGATCCCGATAAGACAGCCGCTGTCGCTGCTTTTCCCATGCCAACCGATAAGCGAAGTGTGCGCCGCTTTCTGGGTCTCTGCGCCTATTATCGGCGTTTTGTGCGGAACTTCTCCCAGATCGCTGAGCCCCTCATCCGTCTCACAAAAGCTGCCGAACCGTTCTCCTGGGGCCAGGAGCAACAACAGGCCTTCGAAGACCTCCGCACTCGTCTGCAAAGCACGCCCATCCTTGGCCACTTCGACGAGTCAGCCGACACTGAACTGCACACAGACGCCAGCAACATCGGCCTCGGTGCGGTCCTTGTGCAGTGGCAGGATGGTCTCGAACGCGTAATCGCATATGCAAGCCGCACCTTGTCACGCTCGGAGGCGAACTATTCCACCACTGAAAAAGAATGCCTGGCAATTGTGTGGGCAGTGACCAAATTTCGCCCGTACTTGTACGGCCGCCCTTTTCGAGTCTTCAGTGATCACCATTCGCTATGCTGGCTGGCGAACCTCAAAGATCCCTCGGGGCGGCTTGCACGCTGGAGCCTTCGCCTTCAAGAGTTCGACGTCACCATCGTTTATAAGTCCGGCAGGAAGCACAGTGATGCCGACTGTCTGTCTCGTGCTCCTGTTGAGGACAACCGAGCTGATCCCGACACCGATTTTGTTTTTCTCGGCGCAATCTCCACGTCCGTCCTCACTCAACACCAAAGAGACGACAGTGAACTACGGCCTCTCATTGAGTATCTTGAAGGAAGCGCCGAGTCTCCACCGCGAATCTTCTCTCGTGGACTGTCGTCGTTCTGTTTGCGCGATGGCGTTCTGTATAAGAAAAACTACCACCCGACGCAAACTGTCTATCTGCTCATCGTACCTGCGGCCTTGCGGGACGAAGTCCTGCAGGCGTGCCATGATGACCCATCTTCTGGTCACCTGGGTTTTTCCCGCACTTTGGCGCGGATACGCCAAAAGTACTACTGGCCGAGGGTTGCTGCAGTTGTACAGCGTTACGTCCGAACTTGCCGCGAGTGCCAACGTCGCAAGACACCACCGACTAAGCCAGCCGGACTACTGCAGCCTATTGATCCACCACACGTTCCTTTCTACCAAGTCTGCATGGATTTACTCGGACCCTTTCCGGAGTCTTCGCGGGGTAACCGGTACATTGTGGTCGCCACCGACTACCTCAGTCGATACTGTGAGACGAAAGCTCTTCCCCGTGGAACAGCTGCGGAAATTGCCGCCTTTTTCATGCACAACATCGTGCTTCGTCATGGCGCACCCACGGTCGTTATAACTGACAGAGGGACGGCCTTTACCTCGTCGCTGACAGAGGAAGTTATGCGACTCAGCGGCACCAGCCTCCGACGAACAACAGCTTATCATCCGCAAACTAATGGACTCACTGAGCGCCTAAATAAGACGATCGCCGACATGATTTCCATGTATGTCGACGACGACCACCGCAACTGGGATGCAGTACTCCCTTACGTTACTTTCGCATATAACACTGCCCTGCAAGAGACGACTCACTTCACACCGTTTCGCTTAGTCCATGGTCGCGAAGCCACGACTATGCTCGACGCAATGCTTCTTCCTGGTAGTGTAAACTCCGCTGTCGTGGGGGCCGACCGCTTTGTTCGCGAAGCTGAGGCCGCCCGTCAACTTGCTCGGCAACATATCCGGCATCAACAAGCAAGGGACGCTCACCGTTACAACCATCGCCACAGGGATGTCACTTACCAGCCCGGAGAAAACGTTTGGGTGTGGAGCCCAATCCGCCAACGAGGGCGCTCTGAAAAGCTACTTCGGCGGTACTTTGGCCCCTATAAAGTGATACGCCAACTCGGCGAGGTAAACTATGAAGTTATCCCTCAAGGAACTGTTCGTTCCTCTCGACGACCAACGTCCGAAGTTGTGCATGTCGCACGAATGAAGCCGTACCACGCCCGCTAGCAACTCACTCGTCTCCACCTGCGGGCGCCGAAGACTAAAGGGTTCAGCGTGCGCGCCCGTCGAGATGGTGGTCGGCCAGAACCGCCTTATGGAATCCCACACTCGCCCTGCTGTCCAACCACAACACGCTGCCGCTTGAATACTCCGTCGGACAAAGCACCCACGCCTCGGTTTCGGGAACGCTCAACGACCGCGTGCTGCTCGCACTGGAAGTAGCAAATGTCCAGACTACTGAGAGCTGTCTCTCCCTCCTCGCATACGAGATCAAGACGGCCGAGACAGTGGATTTCGCGCCCGTCGACGATAACTGCTCCATGCACCAGGACTACTGCCCCTCTGCACGGGCACCCCATGAACAGCAGGTGTTCGTGTGCCAAAATCCCGTGCCCGGGGGAGCCGCCGTCGGTCCACACGACCTGCCGCGCCGAGGGCGGCGCTTTCCAGAGGGGGGGAGCAATGCCACATTCCTGGGCACTCTCGTGGCGCCGTCTGCCGGCTGAACTGCCTTCCCCGCTATTCTGGCTAGCCTTAGCCATGGTGGCGGGCAGTGCTTCTTCTTCGTCGTCTCTTGTGTGTGTGGTCCCCTCGGGAGTCCGCTGCTGCCTGGCGCTGCACAGTAAAACGTGTCCTGGCCGTCCCGACTGTCTAGCCGTGACAATATTATCAACTCGACTTTGTTTCGTTATATACTGTCATATACTTTCCTCCTGAGGGATACTGGTAAACTGCTGTTCATCACATAAGACAAATGCACTCCACCCCATTCCTATTCTTCTAGTTACTTCACTTTCATGGTCCGGTTCAGGGGTCCTATACCTGCACTAAGTCGATGTATTCCCTGACAACTTCCAAAGCTGCGCTTCCTATCGGAAACTGTTGTGCCCTTCCGAACTATTCAACATTACTTTAGATTTATTCATATCGATTTTTAGACCCACCGTTCTACTTTGCCTGTCTCGGTCCTCGATCATGCTTTGCAGTTCGGCCCTCGAGTTACTTAGCGGAACAATGTCAGCAGTAAAACGGAGATGACTAGGGCATTCGCCATTTGCTTTCATCCCCAATTCTCCCCAGTCAATTCCCTGAATTCCTCTTGCAAACACGCCGTGAATAGAACCGGAGAGATCGTGTCTCTTTAGGCTGGCATCCTTCCTTGTCGATATTTTATTGTTTTCCCTGTTAATAACTGCGGTCGCACTGCAACTGCTATAGATTTTTCCGAAACCCTTGCATACGCGGTGCTGGGAATGGTGAAAGGGGATCTCCCTCTGCGCGTGGTTTCTGTGGGCTCGTTTTCTTCGCACTGACAAAGTTTGGAGTGTGCTGCACCAACTGGCCCGAGCGAGAGTACTAGGATGCAGTAGCTTTGCTTTTTTGGTTTTGAGGACGTTTAAAGAGATTCTGAACCGCTCCTTGAGCATGAGCAGTTGGAAAAATTGGTAGGGGTTTAATGTAGTGATACCGTGTAGACGTGCTAGAGTAGGTGTTCACTCTTCAATTGGAGGGGGCACTTAAGCTCCTCCTTAAGGGTATGACGCGATAACTGTAGTGCGTTAATGCCCATTTATGCAGAATTGGTCATTCTCTACTCAACATTCATAGATGGCGTCGAATCTTGATACCCCTACCAGCGCAGTGGCGTAGCGGTTAAGCGATGCGCTACTCCACTGGCAGGTGGCTGTTTCTATCACAGACACCAGTAGGGATTGTGCGACCCATGTTGCTCTTCCTGAGGAACCTCTCACGCAGCTGACGCGAAACTCCTCCGAACTTACCCGAGCTTACCCGTATAGCTCGGGTAGTAACTCGGGTTGCTAAGCAACGGCACAAGATCGTACGTACGTACGTACAGTCAGGCCGGAATGAAATGCGAACAGAGCATGTCAAGAAAACTGAATATTTTACCTGCCTACCTTCAGCTGAAGTGTACAACTAGCCTGATTCATGTGTCTGGGTAAAGGGCCTACTGAAATGCATAATCGAAAATAGGTTGTACAGGAACATCTCGCTGCCAAGCAAAAATTTATGACAAATGCGTGTTCGCGTTTCATTCCGGCCTGACTGTACGTACGTACGTACGTACGGTGAACGTACGCACCTTGACAAGATTCTTGGCCGGTGTGTGTGAGCGTATGAATGCTTTCGCACTAGTATTTAACGAGTAGAATGCGCCGCCGTGCACATTCCATCCACATGACGCTGTCCTTGCGGCCCGTAGCCCTCGCAAGCGGAACGCAAAAGTTAGATCTCGTTTCTCTGGTACGACTCCTCTATCGCCAGCATTAAGCCGTCGTAGAGCAGCCGGCGTGGTGCTCCAGCGCCCGCACTTAATGCGGTTTGCCATAAGAGACCAAACGAGTCCAGGTAACTGGTGAGGTGCAAGGAAAACGGGGAGAGAATACGAATACTTACTACTCCTCCGCTCCCGGCGTGTTCTAATGGAAACTCCTTTGGGACGACATCGTTCGCGGGGCATCCAGTGCGCTCCAAGGAACCATTCGTGGTCAACGAAGAGGATTTTCAGGGCACTTAAGTTAATGTCTCGTCGGTTATATACTTGTAGAGCCCAGTGCACCAAAGCGGTCGTCTTCTGTGCGTCATCCTTCTAGGAGTGAAAATGACCGAAAAACTAAGGCAAGGTCTGCGTGCATACGACATGTGCTCCTTTCGTGATGCAAGTCTGGACTGTAGAAAGTTGAAAGCATAGCGAGCGGGAATATATTATATTTCCGTAATGCGCCAACGCCGTGCGAAGCCAGAACTTGCGAGAGTGTTCTCACCCGATGACGCTGCTGTGGCTGACTCGCATCGATGTCTTCGGCAGATGACGGCAGATAACCAAGGCTCCCGTCAGTCACGACGCCTCCTATTAACGTTCAGAACAGCATCTAGAATTTCAGCCCGGGATTTGTTGGGGACAACTGTAGCTGCCACTGAACTGCATTTAGTGAGACAGATTGTGGTAGTGGAGCGGAGCGTCCGTGTTTTTTTCCTATTTTTTCGAAGGCACTGCTTAACGAAGCCGATAACTGAACAAAACGCGTTGTGGGATTATGGTTGCGATTAAAAGATCTTGAACCATCTTCCAAGAAGCTTGCTGTCAAGTACATCAAACGCAGGAACGGTGTACAAGGCCTGTGGTCGCTGTTACATTGGACAGACTGGGTGCTGCTCCAACGAAGGGGCGCGTGAGCACGAACTTAAGGTGGTAAATGATTCAAATAAGCATCTTGCTGACCACTGTAATCGTTGAAAGAGTGTAAAATGTCGGTCGTGTTTTTATGTAAAGCAGTTTTTCTGTCAAGAGTGAAAGGCAGGCCATTGAGTCCTATTTCATTGCTAAAGCAGCAAATCAATGCCTAAGCCCGCCGTCAGTTCAGCTTTCCCGGGAAGAAATTGCTTTTCTAGATTCAGTGTTGTAGTCAGCGGACGTCCTTGTCGTTTTGCGTCCTTTTTTTGCCTCTTCGTTTCTTGCTTTAGCTGCGGTCTTTCCCAATAAGAGATCTTGCCTGAAACTAGTAGAATCTGGCATGACATTACAACTAAAGGAGGAATCGCAATTTCAATTCGGCACAGAAAGCCGTAAAAAACTATAGGTGACGCGACTTCCTGCTGTGAAACGTCGCTGTATCGATGTTACTACTAACAGTGTATCCCGACACGCGGCCACATATCGGTATACGCAATGTACCTGGTGTTGAATGTATCGTGCCTATTTTTATTGAAGCCTTTATTCAATTATATTGATATTTACACTCTGTTCAGTGCGTCCTGCTGAAGTAAAGAGAGTTATAGAGAAAGTTATCGACTTCACTGTCGCTACGTCATGAACAGACTGAATTCTGGTGTCTCTTCGCCCAGAAAACCGCTCGTTATCTGTGCAGCGGGAAAGCATCTGCTGCAGGGCAAGCCGCTGTAGCCGCTGAAACGCACCCCTCTTATTTTGAGAGCGAGAGCGGAAGGAATCGGAATAGGGGCGAAGTTTTGTGTGAACAAGTGCCAACGCTGCACTCATTGTCTGTCTGGAGGACCGGGACAGTAAACACGCGCCTCAACTCACCCCGGGGTCGCTTCAGCCTTCCTCGCCATTGTTCAGCTAAAGGGGACGCATTTATCCGGGCGTTATCTTGATGACGTTCACGCATTGTCATGAGCAGCTCGGAAATTCTGTTTAAATTTGTGGTGTGTTTAGGGCAAGTAGGCCACTCTTTGTAAACACCACGTTATCCTCACCGTTACTTCATGCTCGCTTGTTGCTCAGTGTGCACTAACACAAAAATACGCGCGGGATTTTCCCAGCATGCGTGGGGGCTTTGAAAGCGGTCACCTCTCACGTGGCATTCACCTACGGAAACGCATGCACTAAGCTGACTGCTATTGGCATCTGAATTACTTTAGACTTGAATGAACGCAGAAAAGAGGCTGGTTTTCGGTAGCTTCAATAACGTTATAGCAAAATGTGCCGAGTACAACGCATTCTTTTATGTTGCATTCACGTATTATCTAAAAGCATTTTAGCCAGTGGAAACATCAGCAGTCTTGTAGGCATTGCGTAGCCAGGCCAATAAAGAAGCATTGGTATGTGTACGTGCTATTAAGTACCTGCACGGATTGCGCTCTGACCGTAAACTTCCCCCGCCATGGTGAGAAAATAAGCAATAAATAGGGACGTCCGGCAAAGAAATGCAAGCTTTGCGCTGTTAATTGTACATCTGCAAAGCGTATCCACAGCGCTGAGTTAGGACGGATTAGACGAAGCTCAAAATCAACGGGGGACACACTTCACCAAGCTCCGATTTGCTCATGTCATTGTCCGGCTCAGTAACTCTTGCTTAAGTCTTCATTGTGGCGCCCCAGGCTTGGCCCCGCAGATGTCCTCGAGTCAGCTGCACATCACATCTACCTCGAAGGCTACGTTCGGTGGCTTCACTATTCCATTTCGCACAAAGCTAATGGACTGTGCGCAGCTGCGTTACCTTAAGTTGACAGACCTGAGAGACTATGTATAGACTATGCGCATCGACGTGTAGGTCCTTCATCCGTGCTCCTGTCTCTTTTCTTTCCCGTATTTTCGCCTTTTGATGCCTCTCTTCCCAGTGCATTGTAGCCACCTGGACTCAACTCTGGTTAACGGATATTCTTTCTCTGTCCTTTCTCTCTGTTCGCGGAAGCTGCCTCTGGCTCTTTCGCGTTGAGCCCATTAACTACCCTGCGCATGATGTCCATAGTTGCCTACGTGCCAAAAAAAAAAAAAAAAACCAACGCAACATTATCTATTCTATCCTTTGAAAAACTTCGATTCCCATTAGGATTGTTTCTGAGCGTTGGCTCCACCTGTGTGACTGAAAGCCACTTGTTTAGATCGCTAGGACGACGTAATTGGGAGTTCGGCAGTAACGCTGAAGGCCGCTATTGTTCTGCGGCTTGCTGCTGCACGCGCGCTACCGCATATACAGGGATTCACTCCTCGCGTTCGAGAAAGCTATCTCAAACCCGGAGCATTTCAGCACCACGCTCGGGCACCCGCTCTTTATGCGCACCAGGTTGATGTAAAAGAGTAGTTGAGGGCGTTGATGTGCAAGCTGATTACACATTTTATGAATTGTAACACGTCAGGGAAAAAGAAAAAGACAGCCACGAACTGCAGGCGGAGGGAGCAGCTGATAAAGAAGCACATTTTCAAGCTCCTTTGCTAGTGAAGCAGAGGGAAACGAGAATACCTACGGAGAGAAACTTGAGACTACACACTATTTCACTTTATTTCTGTGTACAACAACAAAAAAAAGAAACATTTAGGAAAGCCACCTTTTGTAATCTTATTGCGCAGTCCAAGCGGTAATTCGGTCGGATCACGTTTTCTTGCTCTCCGAATCGAAAAGCATGGTTTAGTGTCCTATTTGTACTCGAATCTCGAATTTTTGTTCGCCGGCACGGATTTTCTGCTCCTCCGCGAATTCAGGACTCTGATCGGGATCGCCGATTGGAACACGCCAATTTAGTGGCGACAGAATGCCGTGGCTCTGAATAAACGCATGTTTGCGGGGACCGTTTTGCTTCAACGAGAAAAAGAAAACCAAAAGAGATCGTTTCAGCGCGGCGAAACAACTACGCGGCCGCACCATGCACCGCGCTCCCTTCCGTCAGCGTCGCGTAGCGTCGGGCAGAGCGCGGCTGCGGGCGTCTTTGTTGCGCCGAGCGCGCGGCAAAGGTAGCACGGCGCGCTGGGTGGCGGTGCACCTGAGCGCAGCTCGCGGGCGCGAGCACCTGAGCGCTGTCGGGTGCTCGGCGAGCCGCGGGCGCAGCTGACGCGTCGGCGGGCGGGCGCGGAGCCCAGCTGTTCTTGCGAGCGCGTGCAGCTGCCTACGCCGGGCTCCAGGTACACACACGCACGCATCTGGCCGCCACCTTCTCCCCCCTCGCTCGCAAAGCACACACGGCGGCGGCATCGCGCGCCGCTCGCGCACACACGCACGGGGCGCCGCCTCCGTGGCTCACGCGACCGGCCGCCTCTCGACGACTGCACCGCCGGGCCCGGCATGCACCTGCGGCTCGCGCCGGGCGGCCCACCCTCGGCACGGCTCCGGCCCCAGGTACCCACTGCGCCCACCCGAGTGGGCGCCTAGCAGTCTGTGCCTTGTAAGAAGCGTCGGTGCCGTTCTACTATTCGCAGCTGTGAAGGGAAAGCTCCTGGCGTGAGACTTCCACCAGTGCGCGGTTGTCACGAGCGCAGGTCTGGAAGCTGAAGGCTCGCTCTCGTAGCTTTCTCTTCGCTGCCGAGAAAATTTGTCCCCGACTTTTTTTAGCTGTCCTTCTTCTCTAGTTGTCCATCGTTTTCTTGCTTCTCGGGAGGAGGCGTTCCATCTTGCTCGCCTTTGTGAGATTTTCATTTTCCCTTCTCTTCCTTGAGTGCGGCGAATTGTTTACTGCGCTGAGTTTCACGAGAGGGATGCTCCTCGGGAAGAGTGAAATTTCGGACTAGCTGCCCCTGCGGCGATGATTCTGTCTCCGCGTCGGGCCCCCTCTCTAGGCGTGAACGCGCGCGGCGGGGATGCGCCATCCGGCTCGCGCGGGTCAGGAGAGCGCTGTGATTGGGACCGTGCTTGCGAACACCGGGCAACGCGCGCGCGCAAAGTCATCGTTTTTGCGCCTAGGGAATTTCTCAATTTTTTGCGGGGCGCGTTTGGCTTCTTCCGCTGTGAAATGTCACTCATAGTTCACGCGCTGCGAGTATATGTAACGCCTTGCTGCACTACAGTGAATTATTGCTAAGTATGTTCATATCTGTGGTTGCCGAATGAGGTGTGGACTACACCGAACGCTAAAGCCGAAGCGATGCGGTACGCATCACTGACCATGTGATTACCCTGTTTTTTTTTTGTTTTTTTGCGGTGCACTGTATATGAACGAATGATTTGCCGTTAGATTCATGGGTTTTGTAAGAAACACTTTCTTCTAATTTTATTAAGGCGTTCGATATTGGCTACACTGTTATTACAAAAATTTTTCTGCGATCGTCTGCTAACACCGACTTGGACAGAAATGTAGGCTAGCCTTGATTTCAAAATTTGGGGATATAGCATATCTTCGCCTTCAGGAAGTGATGTTTTATCGGGGAGCCAGTGAAACACTCTTGGCTGCTGGCTGAGTGAGGGCACTTATTTCAGGGGCTAAGAATTCTATTCATTCACTTTTTCTAGCTATTGGTAAAAAGTGTTACAAATGGCGACAATATTCGTATGACTCGAAGCTGTATAGGTTGACATAAGTGAAACAGCGCGAAAGAAGAAGCCCGAGGGCGAAACGAAGAAGGGACAGGAAAGAGCGGACAGGAAGGAAAGAGAAGGACAGGAAGGACAGAAATCCTCACCAGCAAAAAGTTCTGTATAGGTTCACCGTGGTTTTGACGTCATATCTTTAATTCTCAATCAAATGCTGTTCGAAGTCATTAGAGTGACGGCTCACTTCGTCACTGAAATGGCATCTCTTACATCAAACACCACTGGACTACACATTGTCATTTTTTTTTTTTATCTTTCAACCTTGTGTTTATGGAGGCACTGGCATGGGCGACAAATCTGTCAGGCCGCTTTTGCATACTGTAAACGACTTGTTTTTCGCGAGCTGAATATTTCGCGAAATCGTTTTAAGTCGCAATCTAAGAATATTTCGTGAGCAGTAGATCCTGCGAAGCAGCAGCGGCATGCCTCTTGGTCCCACCCTATCCCCTGTAGTCGTACAAGGTTTTCTGCACTGCACGGGCCGGATTGCGGCTCAGCGCTACGTACTGCGCCACTCTCGCGGCACCGACAGGAGCAAAAACTTAGTCGATGGAGAGAAAAGGCAATAATCGCTGCTCCAGAGAGACGGCATTTATTCAAGTAATTCGAAGAGCTGCCGAATTCTCACCAGGACGCAAACATTCTTTTTTGTATGTGTGTGTGAAATCACGTAGTTCACGCGGCGAATACAAAATCTGACTCATAAAAGCCGTAAAAAGCTCTGACGACTTTTGTGCTTTCAGAAGTTTCGCGGAGAATAAAGAGGCATAGGAGCAGAAAACGGAAAAAATCGGAGCTCGGTTAGTGGTTCGGAAGGTTACCAAGCTTCACTTGTTGCTACCGCTGATTGAGTCAACCGTGAGGACCAAGGGCAGTCGTTTCTAGGCACCAACGGCGCATTCTCTTTGGGAAGAGAACCCGTCCGTTAGGATTGCATCAGCATTTTCCGCTTATAGTTGCTTAGACGAACAGCACACCTGATGACACAGACACTTATTGAGCGGAATTTAGCCTAGAATCAGTCACTTATTTTGGCAAGTTGAGATTTCGCCAAAATTATTTTTCTCGAGTTGAATGCGAGGACCAATTTTTCGCGAGTTGAAGGCGATTCGCGAAAAAAAAAAAAACGCGACAATTAGGTATCCGCGAAACTTAAGTCGTTTAGAGCACTCTACTTCGGAGTAAATTTTTTTTTGCTCGAAAATACGCAAGAAATGAAGGAACCAGTGTTTCCGCGTTGACAAAATTTAATTGAGATGTAGCGAGGCAGTTTGTTTACGCCTCTCGCAACCTAACGCCCGGTAATCTCAGCTTTCGTCGTTGGGCAAGGAGATGGCGGTACTAATGCTTCTGCTTCAAAATGATAGAGCTTTCAGTTCGTAATGTTCGCACTGCCGCCGCGGACAAAGCGAGAGGAAGAGAGAGAGAAATGGGAGCATTACTCGGGTGCGCACTGTAAGGGAACTCTAGAACATTGCTGTCCTGAGCAGGAACTAGCAATTTTGCAGCTTGCTGCTAGATGGCGTCGTGATCACTCGTAATATATTATACTGTACGGGGCTGCCATGCATGAACGCCGTTTCCTGCGTGAACGACACGGTGACATGCAATGGCGACGTCACCGCGCGGGAAGGCAGTTGCATTTCACAGCGGTCAGAAGCCAGGCCCCGTGTTCGGTTTAACGACATGGGCATACGCGGTCAATCGCCCAGGAGGCGCTCCATCACACTGTCTGCGTACTGTCCATGCGCCTTGACAATTTAGAGGCAACCTGGGGGAGGGGGGCTGCTGTCGCACCGGCATGCACACGTTTCAACAGTGGTGAAGAACTCTGCCGCTTTTTCTGAAGAATCGTTGCCAGATGTTCGCGCACTGACGTTTGGTTTAGCTTCCCCCGCAAGACATTTCATTCGCCAACGCCTGATCGCAACGGTTTGAAGTTTGCTATGAAATGGCCTTTTCCTGAACGCAGCTTGCATGTGACAAGCTCTGTGCGCTCGGTACAGGTCGCCCAAGGTTCAACCGCTCAAATCTTTATTCGCGTGCCATTTGTAGTGATGCTGCGTAGGGATTGCAACGCGGTGGACAGAGAACCGGTGACAGAGCGCTTGCCAAGGATAGAGGAGCACAGAAGGGGCGATGGGCTCAGCTGGCGAGGTTAGGTATCGGAAGTTTACGGGAATGAGTGACAGCGCAAAACGATAATAACTGCAAGTGGCTGGGACAGGCCTTTTGCCTGCAATGTATTATCACTGGATGATGATGATGATGATCTCGATACCTGCTCGTTTGAGGTGCCGTCTTTGAGGTGAAGCGCGAACAACAATCGGACGCACTCTGCCCGCCGCGCATCTAGCGGGAATTGTGCCCTGCAGGAACGAGAGTACCCGAAGGTAGCCCAACCTTTTGCCGTTGTGCCTTTTCCCACGTGTCACGAATTCTTAACGAGAGAATGTAGAAGGATTGCGGTGCTTGCCAACGAGAAGGCAGTGGCTCGAGTAGGTGGCGCTAATCGCCCAGGCGCTCACTCTGGAGTAGTACGGTTCGTGCAAGCGTTTGATCTGCTTGTCCGCCGGTGTGTGATCTCTGCCGCCTCGTCGGTGGCCCGAGAGAGCGCCTCGGCGTCCGTGCTAAGCGCCCCCGCACGTGGGCAGTGCCTTGCGCGGGCTTTGTCGTGCGCTGCGTGAGGTGTCCATCAAAGAAGGCAGCTAGCTTCGCCACGCCCGTCACTTGAGTGCCGAGATAAAGGTCAAGGCGGCTGTGCTTTCTCGGTTTCCATGTACAGCGCTTGCGTAAGTTTCGCGCAAGACGAAGGGGAAAAGGAAGGCAGTCGCCGTGATACTTTCTTTTTTAACTTTGGAATAAATTCTAAATCTAGGCCGGCTGACATTTCACGCTATGAGTTGCTCTATCTTGGCTAATCGCTTGAGTAAGGCAAAATCCGATAAATCCCTTCCCGCGGTATAGTAGATGATAGGGCACTTCGTTTTCGGGCAAAATCCGATTCCCCCCCCCCCCCCCCCCCCCCCAATTTCTCCATGCTCAGTAAGTTTCAGGAAAATCAAAACCACGTGTCCAAAATGTAATTTTCCACGGCACGCAGCACTGCTGAGGTACCAGCAGGTGCTCTAAATATGTTTTAGTAATGGTGCCCACAAATGTTGGTTGGCAATCCAATTATTGTCGCGTTCATTTAATCCCATTTTGGCCCATGTAGACCAAGACATAGGTTCCAAAGATGAAGTCGAGAAATACCAGCTTGAAGCCAGACCCCGCAGCGCAGCTTGTAATAATTGCATCAAGTGCTACTCATTGCTGCACTGCTCTAAAGCTGGTGTGCATGCCAGATGGCAGCTGGGACGCTGTAAGCTTGTTTTCGCAGATAGAGTACATGTAGAGGCCTAGCAGGTAAGCCTATCGAATGGGCACGGAAATGCTTGGGACAAGCATTAGAACGAAAGCGGAGTAAAGTTGTAAAAAAATAATGAAAAGAAGGAAATGTTCGGGGGGGGGGGGGGGGGGGGGGGGGTATGCCTCCCTTTATTTCTTTAAAGACACTTTTTGTAGCTTGTGAAAACGAAGAATGATATGTTCCACAACAAAGTGCCTGCTCAGGGCTAATTCTTTTCAACTTAAGATGCTCGAAGAAGCCAGGATTTTAGAACGCCTTCCAGAAAAATACACCTTCAGGTTGATCTTAAATTCAGAACGAAAGGCCCTACTACAAGAGGGCCATGGTGGAAATAACTTTGCTGACTTTCTATAACTACTTTTGTGCCCAATACCTTAGTTTATATGCTTTCAAGGGCGTTTGCCTGAAAGGGGATTTTAACGGTGTCTTTTATTGTGAAGACGGAATCCTCCAGACGTAACACGCGCTACCGCAGACAGGTGATGTCAGGAGCAAAAGTGTTGCGGTGGTGTCACGTGATATAACAAAAGGCTGCAGGCCACATTCCTGCGGCTCATGTTGTCGAGACAGACTAGGATGTGACCGTTTCTATCTTGAAGCACATCAGCTTGCTCGTCTTGAAGCACATCAGCTTGCTCGTCTAAATCTGTGGCGCTCCTCCTCGACGGAAACTCCGAATGGCGTGGAGAGAGTAGCCAGCGACGCAGCGGCGTGTGGCATGCAGCACTTTCGCTTTCACCCGTACATCGTTACACTCTTTGCTATTGCAGTCACGCGATGGCGCGGCCGTCGCCGGCCATGTTGTGGAGCTTTCGAGGCACTTTCGTGAACGGAGAGCTGCGCGCTCTGCTGGTGGCTAGTCGTTGACGAACGTCTGCCTTGCCATTTGTCGTCAAGACTGCGAGGCCGAGTTTTCGCAACATCGCGAGCTTAGCACCTTACAGCGCCCATTAGGCGTAAACAAAACCAGTGTCCATTGAACCAGTCTAGCGGCTTGGTTTCTTATACAGATTAAGCATTGGTATGACTGCATCCTTGAGAAGTCATCAGGGTTTGTTCAATTCCATGACAAAGAAGAGTGGCGCGGTAGCTGTTGGGGCTTTGAGAGCAATCAAACGCATGAGCGGCCAAACTCAGAGAAGTGTTTACGCGCGTCTGTACGCGAGATCCTTCCGCACGATCGAACTTGTCCAACAAGCGGCGACGACAGAGTAAAACAGCACGGGACGAGCGCTATCTTACAACTGAGAACTTAATCGAAAGAAGCAGTATTCTTACGCAAGGACCACGTAACATCCACTGCCAAACCAAAAATAATAAATAAGACACAGAGTGCACAGATCCGGGCTAGTGGCCAGCGCATGCGCACGTGTCACTCAGAACAAAACAAAACACAATCGCCCACAACCCACAACTGTTGCAAGCTATCTTTCAGGTCTAGCCTCGGGTGGCGAAGTCCTTAGCTGTCAGCGTAAATGACGGCTAGCTAGCGCACATTGGCGGCCTCCATAGTCTCTCTTGTGGACTGCTTACAGTTTCTGAGCAAAATGAGAGAGAGAGAGAGAGAGAGAGAGAACGAGGAGTCGAAGGCAATGAAACGGCAGACGCCGTTGCCCGCGCGCTCACTCTCCGGGCAACGCCTTCAGACCCTTGCGGAACGTATCCTGTACACAATCAGGTCATCACTTTTCCAGAAATTACTCAATTATACGAATTCGGCACGCAATTTATCCTAAGCCCTGTAAGGGCCTTACAAAGGCGGAGGATCGCACCACTCCTCCGTCTTTACACCAAAACAGTGCTGTGCCGGGCAGTTTTAAAACACTTTGATCCTGCATGTACAGGAAAGTGGCCGTACTGTGCGGAGAAGTCTTCGGACATCTTCCACATGGTGTGGGCATACCCAAACCTCGCCGCAAAACCCAACCCAACCCCATCCGGGAGAACTTGGAGGCAGCCTTGCGCGGCTGCTCCGCCCTGGCCTACCGAGTCCGAGCCGCGGTGGTCGCCAATGGGCACCTTTAATGAGGGGCCCATCTAGTGATTGTGAGAGATGGTCCCTTCCGGACCACCTCAAACTTCCTCCCTGTCATGTACGAGGAATAAAGTATTTCAGACAGACAGGAGGCGGAGAAGGAAAGGCGGGGAAATTTAACCAGGATAAAGCACCGGTTTTATATATGCGAAACGAGCAAAACAAATAGAAGCGTCGTAAACAAAGGCACCCAGCCGCAGGCGCCACAGTGAGCCGACATGTATGTGCATCTGGAACAAAAGAGGGCGATTTTATGTCAATGCAAAACGTACGCTGGTACAGCGAACTTTGCACTTTTTTTTTTCAAACCGAGCCTTATTAGCGCCACATAACTGACCAAGCTTGAGCAGTCAAAAAAAAAAAATCATTCTGAACTGACTGACCACATCCTTTTAAGTTTCTTGCCATGCGGTGCAATTATGGGAGAAGTGTCATTTTCGTATCCCTTCTTCCGGGATCCAAAGCGAGCATTTTCGGGTCTGTGCTACTCTGTCTTCGTCGCTATTTCACGTTATCGGGCCATCATTAGCTGTCTCCTCTGCGCGATCATTATACACAGGTGTGTGCAACTCGCGAGTGCACCGTACAATTCGTTCGAAGCAAGTCGAAATGCATGCGAAACGGGGTTACCGCTTCAAAGTCGGCTCTCGATATCGGTGCACGCTTGTGTCAGCTGGGCGGTTAGTACTGCGCCTTAGTTTTGTCTCTCTCTTGCGCACGCTTAGTGCGGCCCTGTACGCAGTACACTCTCGTGACAGCTGGCGTGTGTGTACGAGCGCTCCTTCCCCACAGCGCGCGGGAGCGCACTCTGCTGTCGTGCGCCGCCCTGTCTCTCTCTCTATCTCTTTCTCTTGTGTGTCTGTTGCTGTGCTCGCCCGGACCGAGCGAGAAACCCGGCCTGCGCTGCGCAGGACCCCGCGCTCTGACGGCCCGTCTTCCCGTCGTCCACCGGAAGCGTTGTTGGCGAGCTGTGCTCGACACCGAGGATGTGACGCTGCGGGACAATGTACGGCGCTCTGGGAATCTTTCGGTGGAAGGGCCCGGATCGCTGCTGTACGTATCACGTGGGCACTCTCACCGAACGGGGCAGCGGCGGCGGTGCACCAGGGCGCCGCCGCTGCCTCGGGGAGCAGAGAACGCGCTCGCCGTGACTGCTCATCTTTCTTTTGCGGGTCTCTGTTGTCACCGTTCGGGGCAGCGGTGAAGAGAGTGGAAGGAGCTACGATGCCTCACGCCTTGCCCGAAGCGAGGCGAGCCTGTTGAGCGAAATTAGTGGAGAAGCAACTTAAGGCCCACCGTACGCGACCCACGGCATAGGCCCAGTTGTTGGTCACGTGGGAGCATGTACACTCTGAACAGAAAGGAGTGAAAAGGGGGGTAAACTCTCCTCTAGCGCACACCCTTTTATCAAATAGAATGCGCTACAGGACAGCTTACCCCCCTTTTTACTCCAATATAGATGTATTTAAGTGTATAGTGTACCAGCCGGGGTATATTGCATCGCATTAGCGCTTTCTTTTTTTTTTTGGTACTTCCGGCATATCAGTCTTTTAGACAAGGTGTGCTGCAAACTGCGTACGCCCATCACTATAAAAGTAGAACAAAGGCAGCCAGGAGCAGTGTAGATTAGTCCGGTGGCAGCGTTTCGACGAGCATTGCGTTCATTTGTTCTCCCGGGCCGTAGAACAACCATCTTGTTATCGTGTGTAGCACTGTTGTTTTGAAAGTCGGGGTGCGCATTGTTACTTTCCTTGTAAGAGGCAGGCGATATATTGCCCCTTGAAATCGCATCTACTCTGCCCTCATTTTCACTGGTGTATACGCTTTAGACGCGTTATAAGTACAGCTCACAGCGAGGGAATAAAAAGTGTGTCGCTAACAACACGACGACGCCCGACAAGGACATCGCATAAATTCTTTTACTTTTATTCATTCGCTCCCAGAGATCACGCAGCACGTTTCATGGTCACACTGGTTTGCTGATGCATGTCTGAAACAATGAACGCCGTATTCGGTTTTTCTTTCTTGGTTATTAAGCTGGGCTGGGCTCAAGACTGTTCGTAAGCCCGTTAAGTTCTTCGCGCTTCATTGTGGTTAACGTAGTTTTGTCCATGACTTCAGAAGAAGCCTTGCAGGTTTACTGCGCGCTCCCAATGCGCATAGTAAGCGGCGCCCTCGCATGCTCTTTGCCTGTCATCTCTCGGCAGATTCACCACATGAAACGTTTTTCTCGGGCTAGCTAGTGGTCGCGCACCTGCCAACGTATGTACGCTCGACCGAAGGTTTCTTGTCTGCCTGTGGCAGCCTGGTATTCCAGTAGAACCAATTTCTAACGCGTTCGCTGCTTGTCGGACAGTTCAAGTCAGCAGAGTGGTTTTATTTCTTCACCGTGTAGGCAATAAATAACGTTATCAAAAAAAAAAAAACCTTTCGCGGAAGACGCCGCTGCTTCATGAGCACACGCACGCCGCAACTCTCTCGCTGCCCCTTTAAACTTCATTTCTTTTTCTTAACTGTGCTGAACGCACTCAGAATATACCGACGGGCGCAGCAGATAGGCGCAGACTTTGCAGAGGAGAAAAGCTGAATTGGATGCAGATTTCGCGCTTGCATTCGCTTCGCATAACATTGCCGGTACATATGAAGCGTCTCGCAATTGCCAGCCAAGCAGTGCCGCACTCTGGCGGTGAAACAATGACTCCAACTGTACGTGAAGCAGCTGTTTATAAAGGCAGCGACCGTGAGCCGGCCGCGCACACAATGTGAGCCGGCTGCAGGCAAGCACTCATAGGTCACGAGGCTGCAGCGAGGTGCTTGGGACGGAATGTACACGAAACGGGGAGTCACCGGCCGCAGGCGGCCGCGGATCGCCATCGCGTCTGGTCCGTCATTGCAGGCATAGCTTGTACACAGCTCTCGGCCACCGCATGAGCGTCTTCATTATTTTTCCGGCGTCCCGCGGACCCCCGGGGCCAGCGGCCGCGCTGCCGACGCCGGGGCGCCGCAGCTGCCGCGAGGGGACTGACAGGTGGTCGGCACGCACGCAGTGGGCTCCCATCTCGCACAGCTGCGTCATTTGCAGCGCACACTTGACATTGTTTGTGCCTCACGCTGACTGCATTGTGGAGCCAGTCGCGCACACGTGCTCCGCCATTAGCCGCGCTCGGCGCCGGCCACCTGCGACAGGGCGCGCGAAACAATGCCGGGCTTCTTCCTCTCGCCACAGCGCCCCCTGCGGGCGCTTCGGCACGCGCGTCCAGAAAACATGCCTGCAGTCGCCGTTGCTCACTTAACGGAACCAGGCAGTTAATTTTGATGATCTTGAGAGGTGGTGCTTTTGACGTCTTCTAATGGTTCGGTGATCCGGCGACACGTTGCGGAACAGACAGGACACTTCTTCGGGACTACGTGGTTTATTCACGAGCGCTCACTAGCGACTTCCCTCCGAACTCTCTCAGACCTCGCCCGGCCTCATCCGGTGCCGGCCGGTCTCTCCGGACTCTCTCGAGCTCCGATCTCCCCACCTCGACGTCTCCAAGTCCCCCTTTTCGCGCCAAAAACTCGCCCTTAAATGCACTTTCCCAGCATTCCGGGGGCCATTTTTGTAACCAATAGGAAATGCGCTTGTCAGAGCCAATCAGAAGAATTTCGTTCAAACTAAAGGAGCCAATAGCACGCCGGTGCTCACGGGGTTGTTGTTTACGCGAGCACCGCGCGAATTCCACGAAGACGTTATGCATTTCCGTTTGGTTACAGCACCGACACACACAAATACACAAAAACACCAGCGGCGGCACAGGGAGGGCAAACTCAGCCCGAACCGCGCTCACTGCCCCGGTCGCGCTCTCCCCCCTTCGCCGCTCGTCTTTGGGGCATCCCGTCCGTCACGCGGTCTGCAGTTGAAAGCAATAAATTTACACGCGACCCCTCTCGACGCCCCAGGGGTCCGCGCGTCGGCTTCGTTTTGCGGTTCGAACGCGACCCTGCAGGGCCTCGTCTTCCCGCAGCCGGCTACGGTGCGGTCCGCTAACCGCCATTCTTGGATGCACTTTACCACATTTGTTTAAAACAAACCCATTCCAACGGCGCCGCGGTGGCGGCCGCTCGAGGAGCCCCGACAAACAGCCAACACACACAAAGCCAAACGGGCCAAGCTACCGGCTTCGGGGTGCGTGCGCGATGGGTCCCTGAGCCGCAACCCGGCAACTCAACTCAAGCTCATGAACGAGACGCGAGCGTCGAGATCGCATCTTAAGCTGGTGGTGCCTGGCGAGCACATCTTGGAAAACATGTCAGGCCAGGAGGGGCCACAGGATTACTGCACGGGCACTACGGGGTTCTGTGCTCTTGGTCATGCAGTGGAATCTAAGGTGTGACGTGTGGGGCAGTAAATTTTCGATAGTTGTCAGCGGATCACGCGAATGTGTTCGTTGCGATTATGTATGTAAATGGTTGGTAAAAAGACCCCAGGCCGCAGGGCCCGCGTTAGAGCAGCACAGCGGGGCACTTACAACGCCTATGAAGCTACCAAAGCCATCGAGGGTGATGATGATACTCCTCCTGACGCTCTATAGATTCTGAGCATCGGAGACATTGTAAATGCCCCTTTACAACACTCAAAAGCGGACCCTGTGGCCTGGAGACTTTTTGACCAACCGAATACCCGGCAGCATGGACATTTCGGTGACGCGAGCTGTGCTAACGTCCAGCAGCCTGTACGGAAAGAGTGGCAAACTCTAACGAACGGACGTTTGGACGCGATGGTGTCTGAAATATGCAGGTGTCGATCGGCATTTTTCATTTAGCTGTCTGTGGGCGACGGGGGTGTTTAAATCCACGAGAAAATGAGTAGGAGTCCTGTTCGAAACTTCTCTGAGTCACGCCTGGTTAAAACCGCAGGTCGGCTGACCATCGCAGCATGCGTCAGCTAAGAGCCATGCGAGTCATCGAAACATTCTGCCTGAGTGTCGTTCCAACATCGTGATGCGTTTTCGTGCGCTTCGGTTGTCGCGCGTCGTTCCCATTTTCCGGATGGTGTACTGTACGTGTCGCTCTTTTCGTTTCGCTGTTCAGGATTACGCGCAGAGCTGAGCGTACGCGAGTCTTTTTCTTTCGAATAGGCTGCGCTGTGACTAATTTAAGGTAGCATGGTAAAGCAGTTGACGAGTAATTGCGCTTGTCAATTAGCTTCGATATAAATCGAGTAGCCTGCTCGAAGCGACCGATAGGATTTCGTACCTGCAAAATGAAAGATGCCGTTCAAACAATCTTCTTCGTTAAAAAAAAAGTAACTATAAAAGGGAATAGAAGACATATCCCAAGGGTCGCGAGTTCCAGATGAAAGCAGGGACCGAAAGTTACCCTGTTCATGGCTGTGCAAGATAGACAAAATTTAAAAATTAAAAAAAATAAGATTCGTGGAAAAGAGCAGCCGCCTTATTAGGAAAGCCGAGTAAGATTGATACTACATCGCAGCGAAAAATGTAAATGCAGTGACATTTCAGCTTTGTCGACTTCTTCGCGAGTACAAATCAAACCTTTCTCGCTGTTTGAGCTGAGGCCGTTGTCCATTGCACGAGCAGTCACCGTGAAGTGTGAAGCCTCCTGGCAACCTTCGCGATGACTGAAAGCAACGATGGGAAGGAATTCGGGGCAAGAAATTGCTCCAGTTCGCACAGTTGCCTTCAGATCGCCTAGCTTTCAAGACAGGAGATGACCGTAACACGAGAACGTATGTAGAGTCCGTAACTGTTAGCACTGGGAGGAAATTGGCGTACACACGGCACACGCACGCACGCACGCACGCACGCACGCACGCACTAACAAAATAACAAAAAAGGGACAGTTGCGCATAATTTGAGAACGTGCTAAGGACGGCAGTGCGGTTTTTGGTCAAGAGTTCAATTCCGAAGGGTCAGGGGTTCAATTCCTGACTAATTACCCCACTTTTCTTTTAAGTAAAATTTACTTCATTTGCTCACATGCCATAATGACATTTGAGTCATGTTACGACCCTCTAATCGCCGGTTAGGAGGAGGAGGAGGTCCCCGCGGTGTGCTCCTCTTCTAGGCCGGACGCCAGGTGGCCGACCGACGATGTCGTTCGGCGACCTCTTCGGCCCGCTCTGTGACTCGCCGGTTTTCGAATGGCTTAATCACTTTTCAAATACGCCGCCGCGGTGGCTCAGCGGTTATGGTGCTCGGCTGCTGACCCAAAAGACGCGGGTTCGATCCCGGCCGCGGCGGCTGGAATTTCTTTGGAGGAGAAATTCTAGAGGCCCGTGTACTGTGCGATGTCAGTGCACGTTAAAGAACCCCAGGTGGTCGAAATTTCCGGAGCCCTTCACTACGGCGTCTCTCATAGCCTAGTCGCTTTGGGACGTTAAACCCCATAAAACCAAACTTTTCAAATCCACCGCTTCGCGTGTGACGTAGCGACCTTTTTGACCAATCCAGATTTTCTGCACACGGGACCCTTAAAGGAGTATAGACACGTAACATTTGAGTGCGTGTTTTCTTCTTTGTAATCAGGCGTCAGGCATTATTATACACGGATTATTACGTGGTATTCTCATACGACCGCTAAATAATTTATAATCGAATTTCTTTCTCGTGCTGTTTCGGTTTTGAACAGGGGGAACGATGACCGGGGCGTCAAAGGGAGGTTATTGGTCACATGAGGCATGAAAAAATGCAACATAATCGGTGCTTCTACATTCGTTGTCATTCCGCCTTTTGAGGACAGCTGGCTTCACCCCTGTAGTGAATTAAAATGATGAAGCAGCGCTTATATCGCAGTTTTCCCATGTATCGCGTGACCTATAACCTCTCTTTGACGTCACAGCCATTGTTTGGCTGTTCAAACCGAAACAGCATGACAGAAAAAAAAAAACGATTATAAATTATTTAGCGGTCGTAGGCGAATACCCTATGGTGATTCATGCATAGTGGTGTCTTCGGCATCGTTGTAGAGAAGAAAGCATGCCACCAAAATTAGGTGTCTATACTCCTTTAACGGTACCGCTTTAAAATGTTCACGTGGCGAAGGCACCCATGATTCAGTTGCTCGCGTTAACAAGAACTCTTCACGAAGGACACCCGAAGCTCTAACGGAACAGTTACCGCTGGGGAAAAAAAAAACAAAAAAATCCGTTCTGCGTGCGCGTGAAATTTCTCCAAAACCAACTTGGCGACCACCTCTGTTGAAATAAATCGGAGACATTTTCCGATATTTATCTCGCCACGGGAGTTGCCAGCATTGAGCCCTCTCGGCGTTAGTGACCGCACTGCCTCCTCGGATGTAGACCACAGCGGTGTAACGTCGGTCGGGTCACGTGACAGCGTGTGTGTGCCTTTGCGGCACCTGGCGGAAAGAATGCGCTCCTCCTGCGCGTCCGTTGTCAACAGCGCGGCTCGCACCTGCCGCTGTGTCGCACCGGCGGGGCGCATATGCGGCCGGGCTGCGGGCGCACTTTGCGCAGCTTGGTTTCCTCTTCCCCGGCAGCGACGCCTCTGCGCAATTCATTCAACCCAGCACCGCGCGCACAGTGCATATTTGAACAGAGCCGGCTCTCGGTTAGACTTTGTACCAAGGCTTGTTTGGGAGTTTGAACAGCGGTCGCCTACCGCTGTAGTGACAGCCGCGGCCGGCACCCGATCGAAGACTGGCGCGCGCTGCGACCGCGGGTCTCAGCGCTGGTGTCCGGCGCTCGGGGGCTCTCCGCAGAGCCCGGGGTCTGCACCTGCCGGCTCTCGCCGGCTCCCTGAAACTTTGACACGCGTCACAGAAGGAGACATGCGAAAGTGCTCGTGGACTGACACTTACCGGCGTGTTGAAGGCTAACCCCGGACGTAAAAATTGAAAAAAAAAAGAAGTCGTTTCCCTGAAAATCCGCTACACAGCCTCCCTTCCAAGCCTGAGGGCAGCTTTCGCTCATAAAAATCCAGCTTCCTCATTTACGCGGCTAATTTACATGGTCGAAGGCATGTTCTAACCTGGACGTTTTGACTGGTGGAAAAAGTGGCGTATGTACTGCCTAGAATCGAAGCCATTGCTCCTTCGCACGTGGCGTAAGCTTCCTGAGGCTTACGCTTTAACGCTGCTCGATGATTGTATAAGGTCCGAAGTATTCTTGTCGCGAGCATTCGACTCCCTGATTACATCAGCCTACGAACTTCGGACGTATATATCACTTCCATGTGTCTTCCTGGTAATGCTAATCTCGTGCTCAGCGAATGAATCCCTTCTGCGGTATTCTAGTACGAAATGCATACTTTTTCACTCAGGCCAAAATTACTTTTAGTTGCTTTCTCTTGACCGCACTTAGTTTGACAACTCTCAAGTTCAGGTTCCTTGGACATCACTTTTAATTGTGATGCAACTCCGGAATACTGAGAGGTACTGCCATGTACAGTCATTGACAAAGGTTTGCGGAATGCGGGTTTGCAAAAAAAAAAAAAAAAAAAACTGTGCAATCGAGCTAAGGAGGTCACCAGAAAGCATTGAAGCACAAGGGAAAAAATTGGCTGCGGTTTAGCTCTGGTTAAACCTGGAGGATTGCGAAAGCAAAGAGGAGGGAGAGAGAGGCGATGGAGAGCGCGCGGCGGCGGCCCCGGCATGCTAGCTATGCGCCGCTACTGCGCATGGGCAACTGGCGAGCGCGGCGGCGGCACCTCTGAGTCACCCGCGCAGCGACGGCGGCCGCGCGCCAGCTGTGCGCCGTGTGACGTCACTGCTTCTCGCGCATGCGCAGTATGGCCTTTCCTCGGCTCCGCGAAATGGCTCGGCGACTAGCGTAGTGTTGCTTTCGCAACAAAAGCGTGCTCCATCCTCTGGAAAAAATTCGACAAAAGACATTTAAGACTGCTTACGTGTGGGAATGTGAAAGCATTACTGTACCGTGGTGCTTTGACACACACCACCCACACACACGCCGCGCGTATGACGAACAGTTGCATCACAATGCTGGAACGACAGTCTGGGAAGGCATACGATTGAAGGTGCGCATGTCGTCGGTTCGAATCCCTGTCGCAAGCTAGCCGCCAACTAGGCTAGCACATGCAATGCTGTAGGCAACGAGAAATTTTGGCATGACCCGGAACGCTGTACGACAAACGGTTGCGTCACAATTTTGGTACGAATGTCGGGTAAACTGGGGCCGTATTAGGTCTGCCAGTGGCGAGTATAAATGAAAATGAAAGTATAAATGAAAACCAGGACTTTAAGATCTAATTTGAGCACGGAACCCATAGGCCACAAAATCGCATTGCTTCTTGCGAAGAAAGGTGAACCTAGTATATGCTTTGCCTTAAGACTGTATGCTAACGAGTAGGTTTGGCATTATAAAGTGATAGAAAAATAAAAAAAATACATAGAAAGGAAAACAAAAACAATGCTTTCGCATTCAAGCACGGAAGTAGTCGTAAGTGCCCCCGGTGCTTTTTTTTTTCCTCCGAATGCGCATGCCGCAAACTTTCGTCCATGACTGTGCATATTGATGGGAATGGTCTAATATTCTGATGCGCAGCAAAATCCTGCACTTACAGTTTGTCCTGTGCTCGCAACGACTAGTTAAGACTGCTATAGAAAACCAATGGGGCGCTTTTTTGACAATAAATAGTACAAAACTGCCAACGCCCCGAAAAGACGAAGGACAACGGAGGTGACGCATGAGACGAATAAGAAGTGCTACTACCAACTGTTTTATTTCGGTGCAATGCAGAGAATATAAAGCAAGATATGAGCATGTGCAAAGACGGTGGACAGTACAGGCACACACATCACGCAACCGCAGTTTGATGTGGCAGAAAGGAATTGCCATAAACGCATTCAGAATCATAAATAGGCAATGAAGTGTTAAACTTGCGTAATGCAAAGTGCAAAGTGATATTGTCACGTTGTAGTGACGGCAGTGCAGCGGTCAGGAAGACACCAACCAGTCTTGGAAACGAAGCTCTTTATTTGGGCTCACTTGCGCCCGCAAAAGCACTGAGTCACTCGGCGGCGGCGTAAGCATCAAGCGTGCTCCTCGGTCGTCGAACTACGAATGTCCGCTGCTCGCGGCATCGCTCAATTTAAAGCCGGCAAGGAAACTTCCAGATAGCAGGACAAGATATCTACAGTAATCTGGAAAAACCTAGATGCAGCCTTTCATGGCTGCGATCAATCGAGATTAGACTGGTCGCTTCTCGCGTCACGAACAAAAATGATAACAGCCCTTTCCTGCAGCCTTGAGCGTGAACGAACAAACACTACAATGATACGTGGCAATATTCAAAGTGGCGTAATCTTGCGATGTGCGAGAAACTGCGTCTATAAACAAATTCCCGTTGAACAATGCGCTTGTCTACAATTACTGGGCATGCTTCTGCCAGCATGCTTATTAATGCGAAGGCATTTCTAGGCTGTGTCGGCGGGGTCGTGTCACTAA
This sequence comes from Amblyomma mixtum, assembly GCF_055824585.1. Lineage (NCBI taxonomy): Eukaryota > Metazoa > Arthropoda > Arachnida > Ixodida > Ixodidae > Amblyomma > Amblyomma mixtum. The sequence goes on from NC_143014.1 coordinate 204,807,217, forward strand.
AACGTGTCCGCAAAACGAGTCCGCAGCAGTTGTGACGTTCTCAGAAGAGGTAGCATCAAACGAATGGTTGTAATCGATAGAGGGTGGTGTGAGGATGCTGCGCAAGAAAAAAAATGTCGATAGGATGATTAGTTCGTTAATTAGAGCCAAAAACATAGAGTTTCTTACTATTACCTAGAGGGAAAGCTGGCGGCGCTGCACTTCAGCCGCCATGGACGCTCAAAGCATCATGGGGCGGTGAGCTACTTGTTGCGGAACAGTCGTAGTTTTTCAGGAACACGGATTGTCATTACTAAGATGTTTCATTCCAAAAACGCTGTCCGTGTGTGCGCAGACGACTTTCGCGCGAACGCAGTGTGCAAAAGCCATAGTAGTGAAAACGCGACGACACACGACGCTAATAAAAGGTTTCACTTTTCCGAAATGCCATTAAAAAACCTATTATAGTATTTAAGCAACAACATCTTTTTTGAAAACATATATACTTTTAAAAGTGCGCCTTTTAATTACGAAATATTAGTTTTTATAGTGTTCACTACTCGGCCAATAGAAGAGCGAGTCGTCTCTTATTTTGGGCAAACTTTGCACTTAAATGCTTTTCTGCTCGTTTGTTGCAATCATTAGACAAGATTTTCAATGTTAGGACGTTTTTAGTTATCAAACAGCTTAATTTTTCTATTACTTTTTGGCCAAAAGTTGCAGTTCCGCAACAAGTAGCTCACCGCCCCATGATGCTTTGAGCGCCCATGGTGGCTGAAGTGGTCACGAGGGGTCGCCATGCAAACTCCCATAGACGGGCTGCCAGCTTTCCCTCTAGGTAATAGTAAGAAACTCTATGGCCAAAAAGGTCGAGAAAACGTCGAAATAGCGTGGACGTCGATATAGTGAATGGACGAGAACACAGCCATGGACGCCAAAATAGTGCAAAAATAAGGAAAGGAGTGAAAATAAAGTTTGAAATCAATTGAAATGTATTTGATGAGGGATAATTAATCGAACAAAAAGTTTCATCGACATAGATTAATTAGTTAATTAATTACTAGCAAACACCATTGGACGGTTGAATAGGCTGGGCGGGGATATAGTAAATGGACGGGAAAGCTACCAAGGCGGCAAATTTGAAAACTAAAATGGTTGATTGAAATAAAAGAAGGTAGAATCAGATTAAATAAATCGATCTTTAATAAAGCATAAGATAACTACGCTAATTCAGTAGTTAAATGAACAAACAAAAAGAAAATGATAGCGGTAAAGAGAGGCGACGAGTGCCCAGGAGGCGTCAGTGCTTTCGCATTCTCCCAGTGCGGGTAGCTGCAGTGATCTCTAACTTTTTTCGTATCGTTTCATCTCAGTTTCGTGGTAGTGGCTAAAGACAGTTTCCACTTACAGGGGCTCTGAACCACACTGTGGAAATAGCGAGGGAGAGTATTGGGCGGGCAGAGTACATCCGGAACCTTACAAGGATGGCTCGTAATTACTTTGTCCCACAGAGATTCAGTAATAAGCACCACCTTTCAAATTCGACGGCCAACTGCACTTCACTATGAATGCACTTGGCTACCTTATCAGAAAGTCCCAGCATGACTTGCACCGAGCTCACACTGGCAGCCATGTTAGTGAAAAAAAAGCACGGAAAAAGCCTGTTCGTTCGTCTAATCCACTCATCGCCACCTGCCCCGCGGCAGCCCGGTAGAAGCTGCGAGTGTTTCACCATCATGGCGCCCATGACGTCACCGCCAAGCCATCTTATGTACTGCGCACGCCTAGCAGCAGGTGCGCGCCAGTTAGGGCGCGCTCCTGGCTAACACCTGACACTGGGAGTTCGTGGTAGGCACAAGGCTAGTCTTGTATACGTTCCCGCTATGCTAAAACCCTCGCATAAAAGGAAGAAAAAGACCTCTATTGACCACGGAAACAGCCGCGGCTTCTTCGGACATCTGATTTGCAGCCGGTAGAAATAATAGGCATAGCGCCGGGAAACAGTTCAGTAGAAATGAACGCGTGCCAGCTGCGCATGTGGATTCGGCGTGGAACTCTCTTCAGAACGTGTCACTTCAGCGTTAACAAGGTAGCGTTAACTAAGTAGACTGATTGGTTGGCGTTGATGCCATGGCAGGAGAACATTTCGCAGGGCTAATTTAAGCTAGAACAGAAATTTCTACTCGCCTACACAACGGCGGTAGCATGGCGTTATTTTTCGTCGTCAACTCTCAGACTGAAGCAAGACAGTGCAGTGCTTTTTGTTCTTTATTCTTTGAGTCTAATTGCAGCGTCCGTGTAGATGTCTGTTGTGTTTCTATAGCATCTTATATGGACTTGCCCATATTTCTAGCGAGGGAAGCACGAAATTCAGTGCATACCACATGACGACATGGCCACCCTAGCAGACCAGGTAGGATCAAGCACCGCAGCACAACATGCCATCGCGGCATGCGGTAGTCAGAGCGGCCTGTTTCGAGCGATGTAAGTGACGTCTGACCTACAACGCGCAGCTCCGAAGGCTATGAAAACAACCGATGAGAGGTTGCTTCTGTACCTACATCCCAACCCTTCCTAATTCCTGAACAGCGGCCGAGAGCAATCCCTTCCTTGCAATAAAGCATTCATTCATTCATTCATGCATTGAGCTTTTTCGTCACGTTCAAAGCTCAACCGACGGTGTACCAGTGCATCAACCCCGTTCGAGGCGTTAGTCGAAGCCCGTCCATCCGCGCAATGCTGACGCTTCGCTAAAGTCGGTGCAACTGTTGTAGTGGCCCACCAGTATGAACAGCAACGTTGTACCAATGGCCAGATGCAACAAAACGTAAATTTTCTATGCTGTTTACCCCAAAAGACGCATAGAAATTGTGTAGAACTGAGTATATCAGCAACACGGAGGTTCTAATTTCAATAGCGCTTGGATATCAACTACGGGACGATATATGAGCGCAAGCCGGGTGGCGTGGGATGTTATCTGCCGCAGCTGAGCGTTGATGCACAGTGAGCCAACCTCTCGTTTGTTGACTATCCTCTTTGAGAGGGATACTCAAATGGCCCTCTCTCCGCTTCTACAGTGGCACACCCTACCGTTACAGCAACGCGATTGACCCATTTCACGGTCGGCCGAACACCGTCAACGTGCAACCACAGCGGCTGAGACTGACTCTCAAAGGGAGAGCTTTTCATGCCTTCGGTACATCTTCGGCGAGGCTGTTGGTCGGCATTTCTCTTTCTTGTTACCGCTGCGCGGTCAGTCCAGCGGCCAGTCAGCGCCCGGGCGGCGTCGGCGCTGGTCGCGCGTCGGCGACTGAGCGTGGCCAACGCGCGCTGCGCGGGGGCGCAGTGGAAAAAAAGAAAAAAAAATCGCCAGCGAGTCTGGGGGAGGGGCGCGCGCCTGCTGCTGCCGTTGGCGGGAAGGGGGGAGGAGGAGGCGCGAGGGAAGCGCATGGCCAGGAAACATCTTTGCAGTCGACAACAGATGCTAGCCAGCTGTCACCTCCGCGTCGCTAGCGCCCGGCCCCCGCCGCTGCGCGCGCGCTGCAGTTGGGCTGCGTGCTTTTTTAGCTGGCCCGTATGAACCGACTGCTGCCTTGCGCCGCCGCATTCTTCGCTTCCTGCCCGCGCTTTCTTCTTTTTACGTCTAGCCATCATTTCCCGGAGCGCTCGCAGCTGTTTGCAGTTCTTGGGGCGGCGCGTACACCTTGAGCAATCCGTGTTCGGTGATATTTCCGGAGATGGCGGTCTCGTTCGCTCCACTGCGTCTTGTTGCTCGCCTTTTCTGCCCTGGGAAGAGCGGGAGCGGCACCCTCCGCTGCCCCTTCGGCGTGCTCGCCTCTCCGGCACGCGTGAAAGGTTTTAACGGCGAGTCCGGCGTAAGCGCTCGTCGCCGAGTTGATATGCGCGCTTGAGGATTTCTTGTTCCCGTGTAGGGAAGAGAGCAGGGACGGTGCTGAGGGAAGGAGCTCGCGGCCGGAGCATTAATTTGGACAGCTTCGATTTCTCTCGCGGGGAGCGCGCATATTGGTGTCTCTCCACTGCTGGCGCAGCTGGATCATTCATGCTTGGAGTCGATGAGCACCCAGGAAGGAAAAACGAACGAAGATAGGAACACATAGGTGCGTCTCCGGCACGTTGATTTCAAGCGCTGCACGTAGCGTAGCTTTTATGGTGCGGGAACAAAGCTTTGGTCTTTTTCTGTGACCGTGCTACTGATATGAAATGCAGCGCGAAAGAGGTGAAGCGCAATCACACTTTGCGATTTCTTATTTACTTATTCAAATATACTCCAGGCTCCATCTGGAGCATTCTGTGAGGAAGGCTACATTAAAACTGAGAGGTAACACAAGCGAGGTAAACATCGCTATATTGTACTGAAACAATGACCCTGAAAAAGAAAACGCAGAGGAAAAATATTTCCGGACAATGTGATACTTCTTCATTAAAGGTATGGACATCATATATGTCACCGATGTTGTCGAAGGACCATTTCATTGATTGAATATCACGTGGTAGGATTGATTAATTGAAGATAGTGGTTATTTCAAAAAGCCGTCTAAAACTGAGGTGATTATACAAGTAGTGACATGCGCGAGTTGGTGTAGGGAGGGATAGAGTGAAAAGTTGAACTCTGGGAGGTGAACTCTGGGAAGGAGGCAGATAACTGCTATCGTTCTATGTGGGTCTTAGGATAGCAGTGACAGTGATGAGTTAAAGCAGATAACGCTGGAACACCGGTTGTAGACCTCAGTGATAAAACGAGGGGCACGGTTTCATACGCGTTCAAGGGAATGAATGAAGTAGTCCAGATGAAGCGAGCAGTTGGAGGATGCGCGTTCCAGCTCGGCGCAAAAACATGCCGAGTGGACGTGCTCCTAAGATTACGCTTGAAGTAACTGAATGCACGAGAACCTTTGGCAGAATATAACCTTTTCTATGCCGGTTAACCGTGACAGATTTAGGGAAAATTAATACCGATGGACATATATGTATCGAGACGCGACGGCGACTGTGGTATTATTAAGCCGTCATTTAAAAGGAGAATTCTGTTGTCTTGTCTGCGGCTGCAGGTCGTTAATCGGCAGTAATTAACGACGCCTGTTATGTCGAGCACTTGTAAGTAATACTATCGAGATCTTCCTGAAAGGCAGTGCGGTCGTTAACTGAGTGTACTTTCGCGATAGATAATACAATTGTTTACGAGGAATGTGATGGTCAAGGTAACCTTGCACGGCATCTCACTGAAGTGCATTTGGAGCAATAATGACCCAACGGCGCCACCCTTCGGCAGGCGAGATGTTACGTCAGTTAGAGGGCGGGGCGGCTTGGTCGCCCCAAGCCACAATGCTTGCCGGCTTGGGCGGCTTGGGGCGCACGCTTCGCCGCTAACTTTAAACGGTTAGCCCAAGACGCCCGGTGTACCTTGGGTTCTGCGCATGCGCATTTCGCTGCCCCAATTTCTTGGAGGGGGGGGGGGGGGGGGGGCAAGCCTTGGGGGCCCCCTATTCTAAAGACCTGTAATATACTGACTTCGTTTCGCACGCCCCCTTGAGAAGATCAGTGTTGCGGCATTAGATCGGTGTAGTTTATCCTTCATAAAGGTTTAGAGAGAAAGCGATGCACCGGCGCTACTACTTAGTTATGTAGCATCATTTTTCGTTTGGTACGAATATTCACAAAAGTAGCGAATATATCTAAAAATACCTTATTGTTATTCCATTGGGTCCTATCGCTATTCGATTTGTAATCGATTCTTTATTTTAGTTAGACTCTCCGTGTTCGAGTCGGTAGCAAAGCTATGTTATTTGTATTCAGTTTTGAAAAAGTATTAGTCGCACACCACTAGCTTTTGCATTTCACCCCCACCGCTGGGAAGGGGCAAATGTGTGCAGGGTTTCTGAGACCGCGGGTTCTGCTGAGATGTTTTCAGAGCGGAGAGTATTAAAAGGGCTTTTGACATCGGGTTCCGTAGTGCTCCACAGTGTCGCCCCTTCCCCCCATCCCCACAAATATCACCTAACAGCAGTGTGATGACATACAGGGTGTTTCACCTGAGGCCTCGCATATTTTTTAAAAATAGACTTTTTCAGTAAGAAGGGCGCTTTTTTTTCCGCATAGCAATGTCAGCGGTGTGGTACATTAGATTACAGTTAAGAAGTGCTAACTAGCAGGCTGGTTAACTAATATTGAATTTTGAATAGTTAACTTTTTAACTATTACTGTTAGGCTCCTTAACTATTGAGAGGCGTCTAGCCCACCGTAAATAATATCCGTATCCATTTTTAGAACTTCGAAAACGCGGCTACCCTCGGCGCTGTGACCCAAGAAACTTTGCCTATTTCGACGTGCTACGTGCACCGGAAAGGTTGCTTTGCCTGCAGGCTTCTCGAAAGCGCATGTATTTTGGCGCGATCTAGCCAAAATTTGATGAGCCACAGCGCCGAGGGTAACCGCCTTTTCGAAATTCTAAAAATTGATATGGATACTTACGGTGGGCTAGACGCCTCTCAATAATTAAGGACCCTAGCAGTAATTGTTAAACAGTTAACTATTCACTATTAGTTAACCAGCCTACTAGCTAGCACGTCTTAGCTGTGTTCTGATATACGCACTGCTGACAATGCTATACCGAAAAAAGCGCTCTTCTAACTAAAAAAAGCCTATTTTTAAAAATTGTGCAAAGTCCGGTGAAACACCCTGTATTGCAGTCACATCGCTTCACAACAACTTTGCCGCTCAACTTCTAGGTCCCAGCTCTTAGGCGCCCGTTCCTGGCTTGTGCGTCGTCTTTGTCATCAGCGTAACCGGCAGAGATATATCAAAGGCGAAGGATTAAAGTACGGGGATTACGAAGGGAGGACGAGTATGAAAAGGCGGAGGAAGGGATAGCGTTGGAAGAAAGAAAGGCGGAAGCATAAGGTAGAAAGTGGAGAAGCGGGGTACGGCGGGGGACAGGCAAGAGGGGTCGCGCTCAGGTGCGTAATGTCTTCCTAAACGCGTTTACAGATAGCCATCATGCTTAGAACGTGCGCCTCAACCACCAGCGCAAATGCGACTGCGCTTGCAGCCAGATATCTATCCAGCAATATTTTCGCTTAAAGCTGCATACATTGGAACATTTATGAAAATTCAGGGGGGCACTTTGTTCACCTAAAGTGCAGTGAGGCGAAAGCCTTAAGCGCGGTGTTACTGCTTGTGTCACTGATGTGCGGTTAAGAGGTTAGGCTTCGCCTCTAAGAGCGGCACACGACAGCATCTTGCAACGCTGCCAGGGAGTCCATAGAACGCCATCGCCCGTTCGGTTCTACGCCTTGCTCGTCGGTAAATGGGTTTTTGAGGAAAGGAAATGTATCTGTCTCTCATATCTCGGTGTACACCTAAACCTCGCCGTAACGGGAAGGGAGGAAGATGGGAGTGAACGAAGACACCGTAGTCACTAGACGCGCCTTTGTTCATTCCAAACCATCGAGCTGGCATGGCGGAGTGGTAGCGTGCTCGTCTCGCACTCCGGAGACCGGGGTTCGATTCCCAAGCTCGGAAAATTTCCTACTCTGTTTCATTTGGTTATCTGGTCTGACTAAAAGGCTAATTGGTTAAGTAAGTCCCACTAACTTGGAGCATCACTATACGATCCCTTTAATTGGTTGCATGGTTAGTAGCCAAAGTGCAATTGGCCCCGTTTGAAATTCGCGCACTGTGACGTCCCGACTGTTGCGACCAACTGAAAAGCGTGACATTTCTGTCGACAACTTCTGCTTACAACGATGAGGCATTAAAGGCTTCCGCCTTAAAAACGACGCATTGCCTTGCCAAAGTGAGGCCATTCCTTGCGCGAAGATTGTGAGCCCCCCCTTAACTGTCTCACAGGTGCGTGGCTGATTATCTTCTAATCAGCGTTAAGATCTACCACAAAACTGCTAGTCGCAGCTTGAGTCAGTCATGGATCAGCAGTCAAACCGTCAACCAGCACGCACATGGGCGTCTATGGGGGCCGTTTGTGGAGTCCCCGCCATTTCCCATGGGGACGGCCCGCGCTACTGTGAATGTCCGGGCCACTCGCCTCGTGGCCCGGTCCAGACGAAGACGTGTCCTTTTGGGGCTTCAGCGTTCCTCCTTGAAGGAATACACAAGCGGTTGGAGGTTGTCGCATAAAATAATGGGGACATGGGAATCTGAAAAAAAGAGGGAAAGCGCGGCACAGTAACTGCCTCCAATAAAGGAAACACCGCAACCGCGCTTCGCAGGGGATATGGAATTATTGAAGTTAAATGAGGAGAGGAGGCGGGTCCGGGAGGAGAGGAGGAGAGGACAAAGCATGTTGCAACGCGCTGTCGCGGGGAGCAGCTAACTGGGGTCACTGGAAAAGTGACTGCAGTGACTCTACAGTAAATGCGAGAGGACGCTGCAACCGGGCAAGGGTTGCACCGCGCTGCTTTACACCACTGAGGAGCGTTCGCTCAGTGCGATAGTTTCGAGACCTTAAGCGACAAAAATGCAGTGCATCGCATTGTACTCTTAAGCGCAGTTTAAGCGTCGTCCAAGGTTTCTGCCTCAGTACATCGCAAAATCAAGCTGCGCCCAAATTTCGCGTAAGGAAGTACCGTAATCGTCGGTCGAGATTTTGCGAGCAGTGTTGGTGGAATCTCGGTCACGTCCGCTAAGAGGTTGGGGATTACTCAAGAGAGGCGCGGCCAAGCTCCTCTGACCGTTCCCCGCAACCTCCGCGGTGCGTTGAGCGCATTGTCCGTACCAGCAGCGGACAGCTGCCCCTTCCTTGTCCCCGTAGATTCGGTGCAAAAGCCCCTTCTCGTGCGCGCGCATCGGCCGTCTCCGTGTCTGCAAGAGGCTGATGAACGCCGGCCGAACGAGCGTCGTCGCGCCCGAAGGCGTCTGCGCCGTACATCATGGCGCTCGGGGAACCGAAATGTGCGTCGCCGGCGGCAGCTTGTCTGAACTCTGCACTGCCGAGCGGAGGCCGCGCGTGCGTGCCCGAAGCTCTCATTGTCCGCGCCGCCTGTGTATGCGGCCTGCACAGCTGCGCAGCTGCATTCCCATGGCGAGGGAGGCTGCAGCTGGGCCCCATCCGCGCTCGCTGTTGCCGACGCGGTTCCCAGGCGGGGCCGCGCGCGCCGCCCAGGCAGCCGCCATATGTGCGGGCGCGTGCCCGCAGCCATTTGCAGACGCTGCTGCTGCTCGGGCCATGAATGGAAACAAGACGCCAGACGGGCACGGCTCGGGCGTGCCCCCTCTGTCCCCGCGGAGAGGAAGGCGGCGCGGCGCTGCGAATCGGTCCTGCATAGAGTCAGTGGAGAAGTTGTAGGTTGTCAGTCCTGCAACCTGAAAACGCGGCACTTGCCTCATGGGCGAACACTCACAAGCACGGGCAGTACGGATATGGTACGACAGAGGCTTACGAGGTTGAGAACCAGAGGACTTCGCGAAACACCCAGAGCTTTAGCGATATGACCTCGATATGATAGGGCCTTGTGACCTCGAGTGTACCAGAAGTTTGGAAAAACGCTAACATTCTCTTAATTCATAAGAAGGGAGACGTCAAGGACTTGAAAAATTACAGACCGATCAGACCGTTGCCTACAGGGTATTTACTAAGGTAATCGCTAATATAAACAGGACAACATTAGACTTCAATCCACCAAATTATCAGGCAGGCTTTATTAAAGGATACTCGACAATAGATCATATTCACATTCTCAATCAGGTGATAGAGAAATGCGCACAATATAACCGACTCCTGTATATAGCCTTCATTGATTGCAAAAAAGCATTTGACTCAGTGGAAACATCACTTAGGCACTGCGGAATCAGAGTACAGAAGACAGTTATGTGCAGATATTAGAACATATCTATAACAACTGCACAGCTACCATAGTCCTCCATAAAGTCAACACTAAAATTCCAATAATGAAGGGTGTCAGGCAGGGAGACACGATCTCGCCAATGCTATTCACCACCTGTTTACAGGAGGTATTCTGAGGCCTGAATTGGGAACAGTTGGGAATAAGATTTAATAGAGAATACCTAAGTAATCTGCGATTCGCTGATGACATTGCCTTGCTAAGTCACTCAGGACATGAACTGCAAAGCATGATCAGTTAGACAGGTAGGGCAGAACGATGGGTCTAAAAATTAACATGCAGAAAACCAAAGTAATGTTAAACAGTCTAGCAAGAGAACAGCAGTTCACAATTGACAGCGAGGTGCTGGAAGTAGTAAGAGAATATGTCTACTTAGGGCAGGTAGTGACCGCTGTTCCGGATCATGAGAGGGAAATAACTGGAAGTATATAAATGGGGTGCAGCGCATATGGCAGGTTCTCTCGAATCATGAATGGCAGTTTGCCAATATCCCTCAAGGGAAAAGTATATAACAACTGTATCTACCGGCACTCACCTATAGGCAAGAAACGGGGGGGCTAACGAAATGGGTTCAGCTTAAGTTAAGGGCAACGCAGCGAGCTATCGAAAGAAAAATGATAGGTGTAACGTTAAGAGACTGGAAGCGGGCGGAGTGGGTGAGGGAACAAACGCAGGTTAATGACATTCTAGTCGAAATCCAGAGGAAGAAATAGGCTTGGGCAGGGTATGTAATGCACAGGCAAGATAACCGCTGGTCCTTAAGGGTAACAGATTGGATTCCAAGGGAAGGCAAGCGTAGCAGGGGTGGCAGAAAGTAAGGTGGGCGAATGAGATTAAGAAGTTTGCGAAGATACGGTGGCCACAGCTTGCAAATGACAGGGTTAATTGGAGGGACAAGAGGCATTTGCCCTGCAGTGGGCGTAGTCAGATTGATGATGATGATGACCTTGGAGTCAACTCTGAGATTCGTTGCCACTGGGTGCGAGCCGGCCGAGATGAGAGGGTCTTGAGATTCACGAATTTCTCAGTTTTTGCTAGCGCAGATCACAGAACCGATGACGATAAATATGATCTACTCGCATTCATCTCATCTGTTGCGTCGTATACATGATCGTATTTGCTGAACGTACTGTACACCTCCAAGGCATTTCTTTTTTCTGGTGAAAACTTGTATGCTCTCCAACAAGAAACAAATATTTGGCTCAGCAATCTTTCAGAATGGCTTAGAGAAAACAAGTTAGAAATAAAGATTGAAAAGAAAAAATGAGTTGCTTTTCGCCCTCGTAACAAGTGTATTGAAGAGAACGTATTAATAAAAATCCTTGATGAAGTCTTCCAGCGCTCCACTTGTCATAGGTTTCTTGGTGTTTCGTTTGAAGAAAACCTAAACTGGACCACTCACGTCGACAGCATTGCAAGATCCATCGGCATTATTAATAAATTAAAGCATCTCTTACCTTCTCGATTAAAAAAAACAGTTGTAGTATAGCCTAGTGCATTCACGCCTCCAATACTGTTTATCTGTCGGGGTACCACGATGAAAATTAATATCGATAGCTTGCTAACATTATAGAAACGTAGGATATATGTCATTGAAAATGTGGCCTATAGAAGTTATTCTGCGCCTCTTCTCAAGAAGAATAGTACATTAACAGTAGAAAATCTTATTAACAAAAAAAAAACAGTCATTGTAATATTTCGAGAGATCAGGCATAATCAAAGAGCCTTTTTCAGAACATACCTTCCAAAAGAACACAAATATAATACAAGGCACATTACGTACAACACGGGCAAGATACGGACAAACTACGGTATGCAAGAGCAATGTTTCATAATTTCAGATTTTTTAAATCACCATCCTGCCATACTACTGTAAACGAATCATCATCTCTAGCCGCCGCGGTGGCTCACTGGATATGGCGTTCGGTTGCTGACCCGAAAGATGCGGGTTCGATCCCGGCCGCGGCGGTCGAATTTCGATGGAGGCGAAATTCTTGAGGCCCGTGTGCTGTGCGATGTCAGTGCAAGTTGAAGAACCCCAGGTGGTCGAAATTTCCGGAGCCCTTGACTACAGACGCAAGTTTTACTGGTAAACAGGCGTTATCATGCGTTTTTAATGCCGCGAGTATGTACTTATTTTATCCTGCTATAACACTGCAGTAAAGAAGCAAATGTTGGCAAGGACTGTTGCACACGAAAGGCCAAATTGGGCAATGTACGCTTATATTTAATGTATCTCAATTTATCAAGAATTTCTAGCTGATTTTACTTTAACCTAAGTGCCCATACAATGTTGAATTCCTGCGGTCTTGTCACTCAAATAATGGGAAAGAGTGGTATGGTAGAGCCTGCATACTATTTCAAGCATGTCAGACTGCTCATCTGCTGTCCACCGAGCGGCCGGTTGCAAGCATTGTATGTTAGTAGCGTCTGCCCTCTCCCTATCCTTTTTATTTCCGCTAGCCGCAGCTCAGGTGCTTCAGGCTTCGGTGGCAGATGCCGCGGCTAGCAACATCTTTTTACTTCCGTTGTTATTTTATTAATAGACCATTAATAATAGTAGTAGTAGTAGTAGCGGTAATGCCGCCGATGCTGGGATGTGGCTTGACACTCGTTCCAGAGGAATGCTTATACCTGCGTCTGGTATGTATTACCGCGTCAGGAATAATATACAGAGCACCAGAACCTCCGCGTGGCACTCAATTAGGGTCTCCCTAGAAGGAACTTACGCAGTCTGAATTGCATCGCTGCGCCACCTACCGGCTTCGTAAGGAACTATTTGGCTCTGCATGCACGGAGAATGCGCCGGCCGCAGGGCCCTTATTAGAGGCTTTTAGCATATTTATTTACTTATTTATTCATAATACCTACATCGCCAGAAGGCACTATTGTAGGATGGTCGAGTACAGGTGGGTCACACAATGGCAAAATGTTCGCTGTAAAGCACTCTATATCAGTGTTATTTTAGTCTTTCATGTATACAGCAAAGAGCACTGCTATAAAGTTTCACAAGTAGTTTCTGGACACCTCGGAATTCATTGCCGAGATTGTGAATGGGCAAGAAAGAAGAAAAAACAGTGCGTGCCGCTGCATCGTCAAACAAAAGTGATCGCGAAAAACCGGGACAAAAGTGCAAGGGAAATAAATCGAGGCATATAAGATAGTGAAGCAGAGGAATTCATGTGTCAGCGCTTCTTCTTTAGCACTGTTGCAAAAGAGCTGTCACTTATGGGGAACTGGTAATCTGTTGTCACGTTTTTCTTTTTTGGGACGCTGTGTATCTTTCCATACCCGCCTCATCTAGGTATTTATACTTAGTTTGGTTTATGGAGGTTTAACGTCCCAAAGCGGCTCAGGCTATGAGGGACGCCTTAGTGAAGGACTCCGGAAGTTTATACTTAGTGGCACGGAAATAAACCTTCAGGTGATTATCAGCGCTGTGTTCGTCTGTTTCCTTGTCTCTTGTGCTTGTCTGTGTTCGCGCTGCTCGATATAGGATGCTTGAGCAACTAGCCCGCCAAAACGTTCTGCGCAACTTAAAATTCAGCAGTCGGTCACTTTGAAGGATATATAGGCTTATGTCTTCTTCAAGTACTTCTGTGGTCGCGATATGCGATCTGGCACTTGCTGTCTGAAAGCTGCACGTGGGCTACGCGCCGTAATGGAGGCTCTTTCGTGTGTACTGACATCGCAAATCACACGGGTTTTTATAGCGAAAAAAAAAAATCACAATCAGTGCGATTCATGGGGCGATGTGTGGGTTAGCATTGGAGTCCGCCTGGCGCTTGCGTCTCCTTCAGCTGCTAGACGACGCTTTGACTCCGCAATGACGTCCATGTTGCGCTGAGTGGCGGGATCCCCAGCAAGCGGCTGCCGCTGCCATCTAAGCTGCTGAAGTTAAGCCCGCCGTGCTCGGCGGGCTTCTACGTCGCTCCGAAGGGGCAGATTCCATCACTCCCCTCCCTGTCGCTGGCGGTTTAAAATGGCATCGTTCACTGGGGCAAGTCCAACAGCTTCAGGGAATGGAGCGCAGCTTTCAGTTCAAGTCCGACCGCTTCGAACTGTGAAGATAAACTGGGAGAGCTGGCGGCGCTGACCTGCTATGGAGCGTGTGTGTCCTCCCACCCTCTCCACTTCTCTGATTGGCGGCCACGCCTCCTCTCCTCCACTTAACTCATCCCATCTAGTCCGCTTGGCCACTCACCTCCTCTCTAATCTTCCACAACCTCCTGTACACATTCAACTCCGTGGCCTCAAACTGGCAGTGCCGGGCAGATTTTGCGAAGATGGCAGTAGTAATGTCGACGTATTAAGAAAAGGCCTGGCTGGAGGTTACGACGCCAGTGTGCAACACCAGCTGAAGTGGTGTTTGCGCCGTTTCCGCACAAAACAGTGATCATTTCTCCGTTGAGAGGCGCGTACGGCGCAAGCACTAGTTCCAGCCGCTGTGCACAGCGCCACAAATCTATAGCGCGTAAAGGCCATGGAAAAAGAACGGCACCACTCCCCTTCGCTCCTCGTTTCTCCTCCGTGCTACGCCAAAGACGCTGCAGAACCAGGCAGCTCAACCGCGATGGTCATCATTTATTCGACCCCACTGCCACGGGTGGTCGCGAGCAGCACCCGAAGACGAAGGTAGTGCGAGGCGGGTGCAGGGGTGGTCACGTGACCGGTCTCTCGGCAGCCTCACTATAGTGGGATACAACTTCAAAAAAAAAAAAAAAAACGGCAGTTGGTAACACTGGGTTACGATCCGCGGAGTCCTGTATTACTCCGCTGGCGAATCGCAACAGTAAACGAAGTCAGTTTTTTAACGTTTGAATGTATTAAAGAAGCCAGGTATCAAAGTTAATCTGTTTATTGTGATAAGCTTCTTGTTGAGGTATAAAAAGTTTCAACAACGGACTATTTTTTTTTTTTTTGTCGTGGAGGAATTCTGTGCGGTGGTCCTAAATATGGGCGGAGCTTCACTGCAAACTTAAGTTGTACCACACTATTGCACAAGTTTTTGCTGGCGGTGGGGTCGCAGCAGACTTACGTGATTAGGCCGTGCCCACCTCACGCGCCCGTGGCCGTTTCGTCTTCTTTGCGGCTCAGAGTAGATGTCGCGGGGGCATGCAACTCTTTCGCTATCGAAGACGTGGGACTGTCGTTCCGGTCGCAGTCAGCAGCCAAAGTTCGGCGTCAAAGCGTCAGCAGCGGCAAAATTCAGCCGTACGCGAGGTGGAACGCTAAGCCGCGAGCTTCGCGGCCAAACCAAACATCGTCGCCAGATGTGTGCAGCATATGTTCGGGAGAGGGGAGCATCTGGACTAGCTGCCCCCTTGGTTGTAGCCGGACACCCCTATGGTTCGCCGCCTGCTAAACGTGGGCTAACGGATGCGAACTGCGTGCTCACAAATGCGAGCAGCAGCGGGAACCATGCTGCTGTCAGGTTCGTGTTAGGGAGCAGCTTAGCTGTTAGTTTTATCGCGATAGCGTTAAAGGCCCCGTTACTCCAAAAAAGCGGGCGTCGGCGTTAGCGGCCTCAGTGTTGTGAGCGATAAATAGGGGGGCCCAAGCAGCCACTCCCGGGGAGACAACCCAGGTCACGTGACCTTGTGGGGCCAACACAACCTACCCGCCGGATAGCGCGAAACTAACCACCCTGGCAGGTGGCAGTTAAATTAATGGTTTGTCGCGAGAGGCTGCTCGGGAAGAGCAACTTGGATCGCACAAGACCCACCGTTGGGAGCACCTATATATCGCAGGACAATGGCGGATCCCTCAACCGCTGCACCATTGAGAAAGGAGTGATATGAGGACCCCCAGGATGTGTGAATGCAAAGTGCAGAATGAGCAATTCCGCTTATGTGGGCATGAAATAATTAACCATATCGCGTCCATTTTTTCCCCCCCATTTCTCCTCCAAAGAGATAGAAGCGCCACTGCAAGGGACTGATCACGCGATTTTACTTTTAAAGGACTATAGACACCAAATTTTTGCTTGCGGGTTTTCTTCTTTCAAACGGTGCGTTAGATATTGGTATACATTGAGCACACCGTGGTATTCGTCTGCGGCCGCTAAATAATTTATAATTGAATTTCTTCTTGGCGCTGTTTCGGTTTCAACTGCCGAACGATAGCTGTGACGTGTAATTGATGTTTAGGTCACGTGAGGAATGAAAAATCTGCTGTATAATTGCTGACAGGTCGTTTTTTGTCACTGCAGGTCTTGAAAGAGGCTGGCTTAAGTGTTGTAGTGAGTTAAAACTACGCGTCAGCGATTATGCAAGCATTTTCCTAGTGTATCACGTGACCTAAACACCAACTACACGTCACAGCCATCGTTCGGTTGATGAAACCACAACCGAATCAGCACGAGAGAAGAAATTCAATTATAAAGTATTCAGCGGTCGTAGGCGAATACCACTCAGTAATTCATCTATTCTAATGTCTAACGCATCATTTAAAGAAAAAAAAAACGCTACAAAATTAGGTGTCTATAGTCCTTTAACAGTCGAACGCCAAAGCCGCTTAGACACAGCGGTCGGCCTTCGTTTGTCATGCTATCATGTGTGCATCCAAAGACAACCTACAAAAAGTCAAGGCTGAAAGTTGCATGATGTGACATTTACACAGTGTAGTGCAAAACTTGCGACCAGGCGCCATTACGTCCTCTGCGCAACTTGCCAGCACGGGTCTTTTAGTGGGTGCATATGCAGTGCTTAAAGTCTGGCTCCATCGAAGGGGGGTCTCTAGTGATTCGAGCACAGATGGAGAGGAAAATAAAAAGGGAGAGAGAGAAAGTGGCTGGCGGCATGCTTTGCACGTCGTCGTATACAAAGCGGAGAAATCATTTTAAAGGTCGTTGTTTGCTCAGTTTATGTCACATGCCTGAAATAAACGATCCACACTCTCTGCCAGCGTGCTCGTTGTTTCTGTGTAGCCTTGGAGCTGAGCGACCACCTTTGGTCTGACTCGTGGTGTGAGGGCACGGGTTTGCCTTTTTCTTCCACCCTTTGTGTAGCGCAGCCCACTCTGTACTTTTCTCCGTCTCGGGTTTTCGAAAACATGTTAATGGTTCTTACTAAACATATCAGCGAAATTTTCGAAACGATAGAGAATCCGCCGCGGTGGCTCAGTGGTTACGGCACACAGCTACTGAGCCGGAGTTCTCGGGCTCGAACCCAGGGCGGCTGCGTTTCGATGGAGGCGAAACACAAAATGTGCCCGTGTGCTGTGCGATGTCAGTGCACGTTAAAGATCCCCGGGTGGTCGAAATTATTCCGGAGCCCTCCACTAGGGCACCTCTTCCTGCCTTTTTTCTTTCGCTCCCTCTGTCATTCCTTCCCTTACGGCGCGGTTCGGGTGTCCACCGAGGTGTGAGTCAGTTACTGCGGCACTTTCTTTCCTTAAAAACCAATTTTAAATTTTCATATAAAAGAAATGTTTTGACCACCACAGACAAGAAGAATAAAAAAAATGGTTGCTTGCTTCGGATTCATGCAGTCTCTATGTGCATTCTAGCACGGGGGGTCTCTGACCCCTTGCCAATATTGGAGACTCCCCGAGACGCCGCTGGCTTTAAGCACTGTGCGTATGATTTGGGGAGTGCGTTAAATGACAGGACTTTTTACAAGTAGCTGCAGTATCACACGCTGAAAATGCCGCTAGTACAATATTTCAGTGAGAAAAAATGCAATTCCGAAAAAAAAAAAATTTGCGCGCATACCAGGGCCTAGCCCGTGGGACAACAGAAACCTGCTATTTCTATAGTGCAGATTTCTAAGTTCGGTGGCAAATTCCATTTAGTGGGTGAACAGTTTCCCGGTACTAAAGCAGTTACCGCGCGAGGTGGCATCTTACTCACGCTAAAATAAAATAATAAAGAAATGCGCCACTGTTAAAGCGCGTATGTACGTCTGTTTATGAAAGGTCTTGCTCAAGTTTTGTTCTTCGCACGCAAGTGCAGAGCCGCGACGTAACATAAAGGTGCATCAGCTGCGCGCTGCGCTTGCAATTGTTGGAGGCACGCTGGCTTCTTCTTTTTCTAGTTTTTATCGCAGCTATCGACAGATGGCGCTGCCGGTGCAGTGGCGCGTGCTTTCACTGCCTTCACAGATCGTTCTCTTTTTTTTTCTTTTTTTTTTCTTCGGCTAGGACACAAATTCTGTGCCCTCCCGCTACAAAGGGCAATGCCACAATATCATCATCATCATCATCAGTCGCTGTGGCTTTCGGTCGCCTACACAGGGGTAGCTCCGAGAGTCTTTCAGCGGTCTTGTTAATACCAAAAGCCTTACTGCTGAGTTTTCATAATCCCTTACTGCTCATTACATTAGAAACAAGCTACGCTCTCCTTCGGTTATTTTTGGCGCGCGACGAGAACTTGCGTTCCCGGGATTTCGCCCAGGCCGAATCGCGCGGCAGCCGCTGGTTTCGCAGTGTGTCGTCGTTGGATGATAAACGCACTGACACGACATTTCCCTTCGCGCAGGTGGTTGATTCAGAGTTCTCAGAATTCTGCTGCAGACTTTCGCTACTTGAAATCTGTTGTCAGGGTTGCTTAATTGCTGGTAAACTGTGTTGAAAACGCACGTTTCACCGGGCGCACGCTGAGTGTGTGCTTGAGCGTAAATGCTGCAGATCGCAGCGTCGTTTCCCGTGCATTCGCGAGCACAGAACACTCTTCTGGGTGAAGTTTGCGGAGGTGGTCGAACCGCCGGTAAGGAATGCAGGCCTGGGTGCTCTGTATCCGCCCTGCCGTCGATCGTTCTAACTCCCGGCATCTACCGCATAGCGTGAGAAATTTTCGGGCTGCATGTTCTAACTCTGGACAGACTTTTCATCGAGCTACCTTGTCCGGTGCGATCATGCGTGTCTAATTTTTGTTTATAAGGCTCGCAACAATGTCAACTTGTTGACGTCTCCTCTAAAGCCGCAATTTAATTGATTGGATGTATTGAGAATAGCCGCAATTTAGCTCAGCTGCCGCCGCGGTGGCTCAGCGGTTGTGGCGCTCGGCTGCTGACCCGAAGGACGCGGGTTCGATCCCGGCCGCGGCGGTCGAATTTCGATGGAGGCGAAATTCTAGAGGGCCGCGTACTTTGCGATGTCAGTGCACGTTAAAGAACCCCAGGTGGTCGAAATTTCCGGAGCCCTCCACTACGGCGTCCCTCACAGCCTGAGTTGCTTTGGGAGGTTAAATCCCCATAAACCAACCATAAACCAATTTAGCTCAGCTGGGTTATCTTTGAGTTAAGAGTTTGTCAAGCGGGGAAGTTGAACAAGACTCCGCGCGAGATCGCCGCACCGTGCTCTTCGTTCGTAATCGCAGCCTATTGTAAGAAGAGATCCCATTAGTTTCGTTAGCGTTGTTTTGTGACTCGCTGTTACAAAGCAGCAGCTCCCATGCTTCAGGCTTCATTTACTGATGATCTTTTTAGGTAAGCAGGCGCTGCGAATAATCTACATTATAGGGCATATTCCGGCCGTTGTCCTGCAATGACTGACAGGTGAACCTATCGTGTTTAACGCTCGTTATTTCATGCTCGATATTTTCAGCTTCAGTCTCGCCCCACAGGAACCGAGCACGCTGCTAGGCTGGCCTGTACGCCAGATTGCGCAAGGCGTGCTTCTTATAACTCTGCGCTTGATGCTCGCACGTTTCGCTTTCTCAGAAGCTGCCCGCCCTCACTTGCCGTGTGAACGTTTCTCAACGCATTCTACAGGAACGCCTCGTCCGTCAGCTGCCAGTGTGGCTTGACCTGTTAACAGCTATCTGCTTTCTTTCTCTGCTGCCATACTTTTGTGTTTTGTTGGTTTCAACATAGCGGAAAGCCAAAGGTTTCTTCCTGTTTTTGTTAATTGCTTTCTATTTCCGGCATGCAAACTACACATTTTTCGCAACGAAAACGTAAAAGAACGTAAGATGTGCACCCACATTCGCTCGATTAAATCAACGGAATTACTGATTGCTCCTCAGCGATGGACGCAGCAATGGTATCGCGGTAATGTGGTAGCGAGAGCCGTGTTCGACGAGACGTCATCACCTAGTTAGTCACGAGCGCCTCTCTCATGTCTTCACAGATCTGGCCGCTACCACCACACCTTCTCTGGGCTGTGGTGGCCCGTCGTCGCAGCATCTGGGCTGCAAGATGCCGGACTCACCTCAGGACATCAAACCCTTGAGCCCGACTCAGTTGCCCAAAGTCTCATCCATGCAAGGTGAGCGATTTTTAATTTTCAATTGTTAAAGTGAGCCTACTCACGTACAGAGGCCGCGTGAAACAGTGAAGAGTCAAAGTGCTCGTTGACACTCGTTTTCAACCTGGGCGCCCTCTAAACCGTAAGGCGCATCGTTTTAAAAGTGAACCCTGTGGCGTCGCCTTGATACCATGCAGTAAGTACTGCAATGACCAACTACGGAGACCCGGAGTAAGAGGCGCCGTCAAATGTTCATGTGGAGAGAGCATCGTATAGACCAGGTGATGGCGCCACAAGGAAGGCAGCCATGCTGTGCTTTGTCTGGAATTGTGCGTTGCTGGAAACTATGGCTTTTCTCTGCATGTAAATGAACAGGCTTATCTCTCCTTCGAGGTCTGCCTCCGGCTTCGATTCCTGTAGAGTTCCCCATAAGCTTTCGCTACTGCCTTCCTGGTCTCCACCTTCTCTTTGCTCTTACCCCAGTCTGAGAGCATCTGTTCGACTGCTTGTCGAACCGACGCTCACAGACCGCATGCGCATTTTCTGTGGCCATTGTCCTTCCTTCTTTGCGTAAGTATTCAGTTCGAATTGAGTGCAGCATGTTTAATGAAAACGCGCTCGGATATGCCCGAACCGGTACTATCCTTAAAGGTTTTGGAGGGTAGAGAAGGTAATCTATTTCGCTAAAATTTACTACACGGGCTACCCGCGTCGGATGCCGATTATGACACCCCACGTGTTGTTGCGTAAGGCTCGAGTTGTCCCTATTCTTAAGAAAGGTGACTGCCAACTAGTTACCAATTATCGCCCCATGTTATTTTTGTTATATTGTAAAATTTTTAGAGGACCGTAATATTTTGAAAGCTTACCAACATGATTTCAGGAGAGGTATGTCAACTGTTACCCAACTTTTATCTCTTGCTTCGGGACGTTAAACCCCAATAAACCAAACCAAACCAATTTTTATCTGTAGTGCATGAATTTTCAAGAGTGCTGGATGCTTCCGGACAAACAGACGTCTTATTTTTTGACAAGGTGCCTCGCGGAAAATTATTGTTTAAACTAGAATCGATTGGACTTCCCTCCTTTATAATTCAATGGGTGCGCGCCTACTTTACAGATAGGCAGCAATTTGTATCTACCCAGAACTCTTGTTCAGACATACTGCATGTGACTTCAGGGGTTCCTCAAGCAAGCATCTTGGGACCCCTGTTATTTTTTATCTATGTGAACGACCTAGAGAATATTGTTGAAAAGGATGTAACGGTGAGGCTGTTTGCCGACGATTGTATTATTTTCAAAGAGATAGTAGGTGATTCTGACCACTTGTCACTACAAAAAACTGTAGTAGCAATTGCAGACTGGTGTGAGCGCTGGGGCATGGTTGTTAACCCCCCCCCAAAAAACGTATTATTAAGAATCACAAGGAAAAAAGTGCCCAGGCTCCACAGTTATATACTTCACAACTATTCCATTTTCGAAGCAGAGAGCTATAAGTACCTCGAAGTAATCCTCACTAGCAAACTTACTTGGTCCTTTCATATTGCTGACATCTGCACATCAGCAGTAGAGAAGTTATGGTTTATTAAAAGAAAATTGAGAAACTCTCCCGTCAGTACCAGAATCACTGCATACAAGGCTTGCGTTAGGTCCCGACTTGAATATGCGGTGGCAGTGTGGGACCCGCATAATTAGAAAGACATTGCTCAACTGGAGCGTGTTCAGTGAAAAGCAGTTCGTTTTATTTATGGCAAATATAGAAGGACCGACTCTCCAACTGCATTAATTCGAAAGAGTAATTTACAGTTGTTGGCAATAAGAAGGAAAGTTACCCTCTAGTACTGCTTCATAATTACATGTCTGGAAATGTGAAGGCAGATCTTCCTGATTGTGTGAAACTGGCGAGCACTAGGAGAACACGACATGTACATGAGCAGTCATTAGCACCAATCTTCGCGCGAACTAGTGGGTTTCAGCACAGATTTTTTCCGAATGCTGTCGCGGAGTGGAATGGTCTTCTTTCGGGTCTATGCAAATCTAAGTATTTTGAGAAGGAGCTGGAGAACTTATTGCATGGCTCCTAGTATCGTTGTTTGATGACTCTGGATTTGTGTCCTGTTTTATTGACTTGCGGTGTTGTAGCTGACGCTTTTATAGGTTTTTTTTTTAGTTGTATGCCCCTCCTGCTTGGGCCAACTCTGGCTTGCAGTATACTGAAATAAATAAATAAATAAAGCCTATCTAGGAGTAGCGCATGCTGCATTTTCAAACACAGCATATGAGCCTGCGAAAGATAGAAAGACACGCATATCACCTTCGATGTTGTCGCTTTGCGCAGAGTACAGGACTTGGAGCGACTGCGTCATGGAGTTCTCATATGTGCACGCACAGTATATGTCAATATGGGTGAGAACAAGAGATGCATAAGCGCGCTCTTTTTCTCTCGGTGACTTAGAAGCGCGGTGCGTTAGGAACCATAACACTGCACAAACTTCGTGCTTGCTTTCGATTCCTCTGAAAATGTCGAAAACAGGTTCATTGCAGTATTATCCGCGCGACGCCGACGAGAGGAACGTCGGACGTACTGCTGTCGTGACCGCTAGTCGCGCGTTTGATGGCGACATTGAGGGCTCATTACCGGGTACCTTTAACGCTTCTCTGCGGGTCAGCGAACGTTGCTGCGCTGTGTCCAATGGCTGAGCGTGGAGCTGCAGTCAACTCTGCGCCTGACCTCTTTTCGCGGTTGTCGAATACTCCTTCCCTAATTAAACTGCTGTCACTCGGTGTGGGGCGCAGCAACGTCTACTTATCTTCAGAGTACCTAAATTTCACAGCAACTGTTTCTTCGTCACATACGAGCCCACCGACGGAGTAGGCGGTCAGGGCTTACAAACGCACTGTCGACGAATACTATGCGCAGGAAAAATTGGATTTAGCTGATTTACCACTACCGCACCCATCCTTATCGATCCGTGAAGCTCGCATTCTTCGCCGAATACAGTTTAATCTCCTACATACACCAGCCAAACTTTACCTGTACCGGTACACTTCCACACCTCAGTGCCCAAACTGTCCACACATATATGCAGACATAGAACACTGCCTTACACAGTGCCACGCAGCCTTCCAGTCCCCCGCCATCCTTTCCCCCCACCCCCACCGTGGCCCATCCGGCTCACCTCCCTGGATCTGAGACTGCAACGTGCCCTCGTCGCCTTCGCCCAGGACGTACTGAAGGCCTAATAGAAAGGATGTTCGAATAAAAATGTCACACCACACCACCACTGGGCACCTTGGGGTGATCCTATCAACTGTAGACCTCTTTCTTAAATGGCGCTGGTTAAAATTCACGATTTCTATAAATAACGCTTGGTTGTCATGTTCAAAATCAAAACTCGTAGGAATATTTACTACATAAATATTACGTAAATTTGCTTAATTACAAGTCCGGGAGTTCAGTTACAGTAAAAGGCATGCGTGGCATGGACAGTGACTGCGCCCAGTTTAAATTTAGACAGATAACATTTGCAATACTACCTTCCTTTATTATTAAACAAATATAAAGTTTTAATTTTGATCTATTCACTTTGATCACAGTCGTTTACGCGCTTTGTACGCTACAGTGCAAAGCTTTTGCTGTTGGTTACTGAGATAATTCGACGCTTATATCGTTGCAAAGTTCTTTATTTGCGTCCTTTCCCTCAAAGCGGTGTGGTTGTAAACTGAGTCTTTCGTACAAAGCTATGCTATGCTTTCGAGCCACTTCTGAGTGAAAATGGTCAGTGGAGTTGTCGAGCTGCGGCCTACAACTTTTTTTTTTTTGTTGCAAAACCACTCTGCAATTCTTTTTTTTTTTAGCTTGAGGCAGAAATAAACAGATTTGATTTGATTTTATGTAACTGCCGCTGGAAAGCAGTGCATGGGACCGCTGACTGATGTACTCGTGAGATTTTCAGCTGTGACTTATTATCTACAGCAGAATTTTTTCTTCGAATGCTAAACCTACTATCGACCGATTACGTTTGTCCTTCCGGCTAAATGGCCTGTGCGCATCTCTGCGCTGTATTGAGGGCGAAAGTAAGAAAGGCCCGCTCGGATGGCTCAGTGGCTGCAGCGCTCTGCTGCTCAGCGTGAGAGTGCGGGCTTAATCCCGGCCGCAACGCCCGCATTTAGATGCACCGAAGTCGTCTACTGATACTTCGGTGCATCTCAAAACTAACGCCCGATGATCGAAATTAATCCGAAGACCTCCATTAGCGTGCGCCTCAAAGCCGCTCCCTTGGCTTTTATTAACTCTGACAATAAATAGGCGCGACATATCGATTAAGCTATGCTTTGTTACCAGGGCACATTTGTTGATATAACAGAGCTTTGTTGAGTCGTGTTCTCCGTCATCTGATCTTTTCTCCAACTCGCGAAAGGTATGCAACATCACGGCCTTCGAATCGGTCCTCAGCTATCTGCTGAGTGCCATCACGGGACTTCGAAAAATTTGTCCTCAAAAGCCGTCGTTCTTTCTCGAGTCACAGGAGAGGTTGCACAGCTGTTCTTTGAAGCCTTTTGTGTCGAGCTCCGAACCGCGACAGAACTTCACTTCGGAGCGATCGTGGATAAGGGCAAAAGCAGTCAGCTTTCTTTTCCTTTGCTTTCCTTTCTTTTTTTTTTCTTTTTAAAGCTACGACAGCTGTTTCTTGTAGTATAAGCTTTCACCGTAGGAAACGACATTTTCCCACTCCGAGCGCTAGAATGTATAAGCGCGCCAGTTGCGCGTGTTTTTTTAGAGCGCCTCGTTTCAACAGGTGCCGCTCGCGCACTCCAGACCCAAGCATCAGCTGTGTATACGCACACGCGGCTCATTTGTCGGCGGAGGGGACCTTTCCAGCTCTTGTGGCTAGCTTCACACCGCACTGACCTCAAAAGTGAGCCGAGAGCGGCATGTTCTTCGATCGTTACGCGCACACAGCCCCGAAAGACTCCGGCGACGGCGTTGCTATAGTGCGCAATATATCGCCACCGTACGATTCCTCCAATACAAAGAGATGTGGATTTATTTTTCTTTTCTCTCTTCTATTTTTGTTGTTGTCGTGTTACACTGTTTACATTTCGGGGCATTAACCCCCGGTTCGGAGGGAGCTTAGAAAGGGCTTATCGGCTTATTGCTATGCACGGCCGAAACAGGGCGAACAGGGCGATGCGTTTGAAAAGGAACGCGGTAGAAAATCTAAAGACACCACATGCGTGCGACTGGCGCTGTCTCGAGTGTCACGCCACACTTTACACCATTATCCGTAGTCTTTCTCTGTCGGGCGAACTGGGCGAGTGCAACAAGGCGTAGCACGCTTTTTGTGATTTTGTTTGAGGCGACAGAATGCAAATCTTGGTCTATGGAGGCTGTATTTTATCAACACCGCTGTAGCGAACATTAATTAGGGAATTGGAGAGGGGAGGGGGGAGAGGGCTTGTCCACTATCCCTCTTTCACACGTTCAAGCAGGCAGTTTTTGTGTATATGTACACCGTCAGCGGCAAATTCAAGGCGTATCGTAGGTTAAAAAGATCGTGCGCAACATGAAATGTCAAACGTGTGTAAACTCAAAGGTTGTAGCGCGAAAACAAAGCTACATCATTTTATTAATGCCAGAGTACATTTAATCCAAACTTGGGACAGAAGTAGCGTGCAGAGTGGCAAGACGGGCACTGCAGCTTATCTGAGGAATTTTTGTTTCTGCCTGCTTCTATTACAGCAGTACCTCCACAAAGTTTGCAACAGCACAATTAATCTTCTGTTAGTTGTGCTGTAGTCTCCGTATGCGCTGAAAAATTCGGGCTATAGAAGTAAGCAAGTACACATGGAACCTGCATTGAACGAATTCGGGTAGAGCAAAGTATTACTGATATCGAAAACCCGCGTCTGTGCAACTTATCAACACAATATATTTCTCATATCAGACCGGTGATTGGGCATGCCGAAATCGGAGCGCGTCCGATTTACTTTCGTTCCTTCAGGCTTCCGGCGTTCTCGAAATCTGAAATGAGCGTGAGGAAATAGCTGTGATGGCATCGCAGGCTGTCTGAGCGATAAATAATCTCTCATTTTCTCTGACTGTGGCATCCACGAAGCCGCCTCTAGCTTATAATGTTTCTTTCCTGATTACCGCTGACCTGATTACCGATGTCTGCAGGAGTGGTGCTGAAGTTGCAGACAGGCACCCATTGTGGGATGGATATGCTCCTGCCTGAATAAAGGGGTCCTGTCCTGCTCTTTACAGAGACTAAGTCAACAGCGCTCTCCTGCCAGACGGGGCTATTATTTCTAGATTAGGTGCTCGTAAGGATTCTTTTGCGGTCTGCTGCCTTTCTTGATGTTGAACACGGGAGCTGGCGACATAGGGTACTGTCAAAACTGTGTAGAAGTGTCACCGCTAAACTTTGTGTATGTCTAGTGCGTGCAGTGCGAAATAGTTTTCTTTTCAAGCTCCTGCGCACTTCGCGAATCTTGGAAATGCGCACGCGTAGGAGGCGCCTCGCGAAGGTGAACAGCGCTATGCTAAAACTCTCAGATAGATCGAGGCAGTTCAGGTGCGTGAGCACAGGCGCGTTTAGTTTTATTGAGAGCTGTATTTGCACACTCGTCAAGTTGTGAGCTTGAACACTCGTCATCTTCTCGTCGCCGCTCTAAGAGACCGACCCGTTACAGCCCGCTGTAGAAGAGAAACGACGCAACGATATTTTTTGACCAGAGGATATAGCGTGTTATTCTTGTTATTCTTACTGGTATTTGTATTTCGCCAGCACTGCGTATTACCGTTCGATGTGTTCCAAGTTATACTTGTACTTCGCTTTAAAGGAGCAAACGTATATAAACTATGACTTTCTAAACTCAGCTTTTGCCCCTGGTGTGTGGTTCTGCCGCATAGCATATCTGGAGGCTTCGCTATTTACAGTATGGTTGTACGTAAGCAAGGACTAATATATTTATTATTGTTGTTCACATTGTGGCGGCCGTCGTTGTCGCGGAAAAAAAAAAAAGAAAAACGGAGAGGAAAACAAGGGGGATAGGGCTGCGACCTTGGAGCTGACTTGCCGCTGTTTCTCAGGCGTGAACGGAGCCCATTCGCCGCCTTGCAACGCTGGCAACCCGGTGCCGGTTTGCCCAAACCCAGCGGCCGTGAGGTCGCTCTCGCCGCCGTCTGACTCGAACCACGGGTCCGGTTCCACGGGTGTCTCTTCGTCGACGGCTGCATCCAACGTGTCCGGTGGCTCCGCCAACATCGCTTCAGTCAGCGGCCTCGTGGAAGCCCCATCTGGCGTCGTGCTCGGTAAGTGCGCCCATAAATCCCGAGTGCAACGCTTCGGGTGACAGGCGCGCCACACGTGCGTACCAGCACATACGAGCCGGCTCCGAGCTTTCTGTTCAGAGTGCAGTGGTTCACTCCGTCTGCTCGTGCCGCAGTTGCGTTCTCGCGCATGAAATCAGTGTCAAGATTTGCCGGTTTCTCAGTCACTTTCAGAAAGAAGCCTATTTTCCGCTTTTCAGCCTTGCAAGCACCTAGCATGCTCCAACATGGAGCCCTCTGTGGTGGCTCAGTGGTTAGCGCGTTCGTCTGCTCAGCTCTAGTTCGCGAGTTCCCCGCGATGGCTGCGTTTCTATTTGAGGCGAAACGCAAGAAATACTCGTGTACGGAGATATTCCGGGGCATGCGAAGGAACTCCAGGTGGTCGGAATTAGTCCGGAGCCCTAATTGAAAAGCAACTTATCTAATGCTGCGACATAGCATGTGTGTTCTAGTTTGGGATGACATGACTCTCGCCATGTTCAACGTTCAGACATTGTGCACAGTGTTTGAACTTTGAACTTTGCTTGACTCTACGTCTTCATAGCTCTGGTACAGAGTAAGGGAAGTGCTGCTGTTGTTTCCATCGTCCGCGTCGCGACTCGAGCGCTTTCCCGGACGCATGAGCGCGTCTGGTTTGTGCGCGGAGTAAAGAGGTTGCGTTCACTGGGCATGAAATCGAGCCTCGTTCACCCAATGGCATTGCAGGTTCAGCACAGCCCCGGTTCTGTTCGGTTTATTGATAGTAACAAATATGAGGAGGAGAGAGAGAGTGGGGGAGCAAGCGAGCGAAGAACCGCGGGGCGAGCGTGGATAATAACTTTTCTTTCCTTTCTTTTCTGCAGGGGCACGGCAGCTGAGCAAAGTGAAAAGGTTTCTGACCACTCTGCAGCAGTTTGCGAGCGATGTTTCACCGGACGTTGGGGAGCGGGTTCACGGACTCATTATGGGACTTGTTGTAAGTGAAGCGCGCATGCAACTCTCGAACCACGTACTGAGCAGTTCAAGTGTTCGCCTTGTTCACTGGAAACACGTGACTGGCTGCGGTTTTGAGCGCGGCACATCCGTTCCAGGCTGTTTTCTGTATCCTGTTCTCATTTCATCATCGTGCCTTATACAATAGTCTGCATCTTTTTCCCTGTCACTGCTATTGGAGGAAAAGAAAATTTCTTTTTTTTTTATTTTTCTCGCCGAAATGCGCAAAAGCTTAAAGCACCTTTTTAAAGAACCTCGCAAAAAGATGCTTTAAGTTTCGTGCCTTCGTGCCTTGGAGCAGAGATAGGAAGTTCATGATGGCCAGTCGTGTTCTTTTCGACGAAGCCTAGCCTCTGTGTTTAGTCTTTTAGAGAAGCCTGAGAGCGTATCGTGGCCTTCTGTGCAGTTCGTGCGTGTGGTAAACACGCTGTTCTTATACTCTCCGACAGAGCTCCACGATATCCATCGAAGACTTTCATCACAGCATCCAAGACATCACAAACTACCCACTTCGTCCCTTTGTGGTTCCGTTCCTCAAGGTAACTTGGCTTGCTTCTCGTATTTTATATGACAGCGGTGTGTTCAAATAACTGCTTCTTTTTCAAAGCTGCCACTGCGATTTTTTTTTTATGAATCAATGCAACCGTACAGTCTTTCATAAACCTTCATGCGCGTAACAGTGTCACCATTTGACGCCACAGTTCGTGCGTGTTTTCATTGGAAAGCGCTAGCCGCCTTCATAGCAAGCGCAGCCTACCTTTTTATGCGAATATTAAGCGCTCCCCGCCTTCAGCCAGTGAAGTACCAGTTGGCGTAAGCGCACAAGGCAACATCTGCATTGTCACGTCACAGCGTCCTACGATTTTCGCGCCACCGCTGTGCTGAAGATATAAAGAAATATACCGGTGAGAACTGTGAGCGGTTGGTGGAGTACGTGTCTAAGGCGCTTATCATCGCCCAAGTGTTTAGCACGACTCACGGGATGTCGTAGCCCTGTATATGTAGTTTGAGCTGTGAATACGCGTGCACTGACTGCCAGTTTGAGTTCTTCGTTCGTAATTAATAACCCCGACACCAGACGGGCACAACTACCGCAGCCAGTATGCTTTCTTTTTTTTTTTTGAAGACTGACCACTGTGGTATTTTCTACTTCCTGTTGTTCTAAAATATGTCCACGCTTATAAATATATACACAAACGGTACAGGTAGTGCGCTTTTGTACGGATACCCCCACTGCAGCTCCTGTGGAAGGTCGCGCTTATAAGAAAAACAGTTTCATTTACATGTTGCAAGGACCACAGGTTTTTCAAGAAAAGCAGATGCGTATACGCGTGCGCGAATGAGCAAAGTTCACTATTTTTCCTTGCACGAAAGAAAAGCCATGTGTACTAGCCGGACTGCCGTTCGCGCAAGGTCTTCAATCTCTCTTGAACTCGTCTGCGTGTCTTACGTCATTTATTGTCTGCCTATCGCTGGCTTGCTATTGGAGATGTGTATTGCTCAGTGGCGTTTGTTGCTTACGCGGCCATGATTCACAAAATCTTTTTAATCGACGTTGTATGCGTTTTTGGAGGAAGAAACAACCCACCCATTGTTACAAGCATCAAAAATAGTTACATTTAGGTTGAACAAAATCAGTGGTACTATAAGTTAAAGAATGATCGAGTACGGTGCGCCTTACGACGTGTACAAACTGTGTACTGTGCAACACTGCTCCCACAGTAAAAAAGGTAGCCTGCCCCATAAAACTTTCTCCTCGGTTATTGTTTCGCACATCTCTCTCCTTGTGTTATCCGTTTAGGTTAATTAATTTCAATAACTAAATTATATAGACCGTAAAATTTTGAAGAAACATGTAGAGGTCAGAACATAAGATTTTATTATAGCACATCGAAAGGTAAAGCTTAAGTGGAAAGGTTCTTATTTCTCGCATGCGCGAAATTCACCAGTCCACAGTAGAATTGTTGCATCCAAACGTGAAAAGCTTGCTGGGCAATAGTACGTGCCCATAGACATACGCTGTCGGCGCGTGGAGGTGACCGCACGGATTAGGCGTTACCAGCGTTGTGTTCATTTGGCTTTGACCGTCGGAGAAGCTACTTTCCGCAGTCTATAACGCTGACTGATGTGTTTGACACCGTACGGGTTCGGGATTGCGAAGATTTCCAGTTGTAATTTTTTTTTCGTAGAGCATAACGCGCACAAAATGCATAGTAGAGCGTGCGAACATTAAAAAGTGCGGTTTAATGAATGTTAAATCAGTTGTTCTGTACATATACTTAGGACACCTTGCACAAACACCTTCGCGACACCTCGCTTAAGTTGTCAGCTCGCAACGCTGACAACATTTTTTTCTGCTTTCACTGTGCATATGACCTACCGAGCCTCATGTTCAAGTATGCTGTATTGACACATCTTTCGTGACGACTGAGAAACGGAAAGCTTACGCCTGAAGCATTGAAATCGGCGCTCAACTGCCTGAAAGTGCGCTCAACTGCCGTGCACGCGGACCGTTGTCGAGAGCGGCGCATCTGAGCGGGCCGCTTGTGGGCGCAGTCGCACCTTCCGCTGCTGCAGACGGAGCTGGTGCACTACGCGCGAGCCGCCAAGCAGAGCCCCGCGCAATACCTTCGCCAGCACGAGCAGATAGTGCTGGATCAGCCGGGCGGCGAGCCGTTCGAGATCTTTCAGCCGGACGCCAAGGAGGGCGCCCCCCTCAAGCGGAGGACGCCCCCAGACGGGTGAGCAGTCGACCCGGGGACTCTTTCGGGTTTCTTCTCTGTCCTGAATCAAGTGGCAAAGTTGACGTGTCAGCGAGCATTTTTTTTTTTGTTATTCGGCTTCACCGACGGCTTAGTTGTGGTGCAGAAAAAACAACTTTACAAAAAAACAACGGATGAGCTTTGGGTAGTTCTGAGTCAAACCGGTACCAGACGCCGGTACTTTATTTTGTTAGCAAACAGAGCCCACACGCTCAAAAAAAAAATATTTTAAAAACGAAGCGGAAGCACTGCAGGTACACGGGAAATGCTGATTGCACAGCTGCTACAGATATTCATTTACATCGGTTGCTCATAGAGAAGTGTATGCATTGAATCGAAGCTGTCATCTTCTGCTACTTCTTCCTCTTCTTCTGAGCTCCCACATAGATAACAGGGATGACCTATACCCTCTTACCTACGTGGTTGCCTACGCAGTGTGCGCTATGCAGAGAAAACAACCTCACAAAAGGCGACGGGTGAGCTTTGGGTAGTTCTGAGTCAGGACAGTGCCTACATGAGAGACCTTTTTTTTTTTTTAACATTACCCGAGTGAGCTGGTATCTTGATTGTTATCCACGTAAGCTTTGCTGCGTCGATGCACAGTTGTTGCCTCAAAAATGTTGCACAGAAGTCCTAGAATGTGAGACGATTACGGCGTCATTTCCTTTCCTTAAGAACCAATTTTCAATTTTTTTTTCTCCTGAATTTAAAAACTTAAGTATGGACGGTAATGTCTGTGAAAGCCTGCTAAGTGCTAGCTACATTTCGGTCCCTGTCGGACGAATTTCGTTCCTATCGGGAGCGCATCGCCTACTGTCTCGCGGTTGGCCGCACTAGGCTCGTCTATAGGTTTGAGTAAACGTTCGCCACGCCGGCTTCTAAGCTTTGCCACTGCAGCCGAAGCACCTAAGGATGCGCCGTTATTAAATATCTCTTATCCTAAAGGCGCCAGCGCTTTCGCTGCTTCACCGGTCGGTTTGTTGGCTGCGTAACATACACTCAAAACACAGCGAAGCAAGGGAGTACCTTTAGAGACCATTAGAGTTGTCCCACCAAAACCCCGCTGATGTGCGGTGTCATGAAATTCCCTGATCGGTCGAGACGATCATGACTTCACAGGTGCCACGTGACCACGAAGGACCAATAACAGAGCACCACCCACTGCAGGCAAATTCAAACTAACAAATGCGTAGTAGATTACGAAGGATTATGCGTTAGCATTAGAGGTCCCGCTCCCGAGAAGAGCCGGCGTCGGCCGTGTCCCGAAAAAAAGCGCCAGTGGTCGACGGAGTGCTGACATGAAAGGAAAATCAGTTGCGCTTAAAAAAACAAACAAAAAGGTGGTCAAGCGCAAGGACACAGGACAAGAATGGAGAGAAGACACACACGGCGCTGAACTTCCAATAAACGCAGTTGCAAGTTCAGCGCCGTGTGTGTCTTCTCTCCATTCTTGTCCTGTGTCCTTGCGCTGTTTTATTACATGATACTTCTAAAGCACTGAGTAACGTTCGACGCGATGCTGGCGCACGTTAAGCGCTGTTCATGTTTTCATTGGCAGCTAACGTTCTAGATGATGCTTTGCCAGTTAGTGCAAACCATTCAGACAACGCAGCAGGGATCGGCAGGCACGTATCGTGACGTTATGGAAAAACGCTGACGCTCAGAACTCAAAACACAGCGAAGTCACGTAGTACCAGCCCAATATGTCGCGTCCCTTGGGCCTTGTCCGATGGCTCAGGAATTGTGCGTAGCCTTGGAGCGCAGTCTCTTGACTCCGGGCGTGTCTCGCCGCAGCCGGCCGAAGGAGAACGGCCACGCGGCATCCGCGGTCGTCGCCGGCGCAGCGGTGGCCTTGGACGAAGGCGGTCCTCCGGCGGCCAAGCGCCACCAGCCACTCTCCAGCAGCCCCGGGGCGGCGCGGCTGAGCCCCGGTGTGGGGGGCCACGCTGCGCATCCGCCCCCGGCCGCCTTCCGGTTCGAGGACAGCTCAGCGCCACTCTTCAGGGACCGATACGACCGCTACGACCGGCTCGACAGGGACTTCTACAGACCCTGCTACGGTACGCGATTCCCGCCAGGCGTCATGCCCACTGCCAGCGGCCTCCCGACAGTGGTTTGCCGCACAACTCCGTAACTGCTCATTCGGCGATGCGTTGCCTCGATAGACAAGCCTAGCCTGTGCCCATGCCGTTGAAGTGCCGGCATTGCCATCTGGCGAGCAGCATCTGCTGTGCGCTGTGAACGCGGGCCAAGAGGGGATAAAAAGCTGCTCAGGGAGGAAAAATTCCCGAAATTGTGGGCAAGCGGGGCAACTGCTAGCGTTCTCTTTTTACTGAACTTTGTTATCGACTATGAGGCTGCGTTTTTTATTGGTCTCTTTTTGTACTCTTTGTTTTGTTTGACCTGAGATAGCCCAAAGGTTTACCGAGAGCGAACATATTGATGCTGTAAATGCAAATGCCTGATAAGCTGTGTGCGACGATCGTCGCTGTGCACGAGTTACGCGAATACCCTTGCTGTCTCCTTTTTGACGTGCGCAGGGATGCTGCACAGGGACTACCCCGAGGAACGGGACATGGAAGACGAGTGGAAGAACATCAACACCGTGCGTACCTATACCTCTGAAACGTTCTGGTAGCAGTGCGTGCGAGGCAGTGAAACAAAGGAGGTTTCGCAGTTTTCTGGCCAGATTTTGTTTTGTTTTCTAACTCCCTGCTGTACGCGTATTTTCTGGTTGGAAGGCATGTGAGTTATTAAAAAAAAATTCTGAATGCCTATTCAAGTCAAATAGCCTTCACTCACCGCGCCTATGCAGATTTCATAATTTGCTTCTGAAAGCATTTTATCCGCTTAGTATGTAATCAGTGATCAGTATTATGGTCACAGGTCTTCTCGCTAGTGCGCAGATAGTCCCCACAATGCTTCTGTAAGCATCGACGCCAGGGATCATCGCCTGTGTTCATGCGTGCGACGTGTTGTTAACCCTTTCACCTTCGCATTCAAGTCTTTACTGCAGAGCTCACTGGTGTATGAAGGCTGTCGTTCGTTATGAGATAATTAAAGCTAGCGCTGAAGGAGACTTGTACCACCGACGGCTTTGAAACCGACGTATTTCTGCCCCTGGTTGTGGCACAAAATCAGAACTTCATAACCAGCTACATTTATTGAATTCACTCAATTACTGTGTACGTGATTGACGACAGTTTTTTATTAGAAAGTTGTAGAACATTGAGGAAGGCACGAGCTATGTTTAGCACCGTTGAACCACGACAACGACCAATAGCAGACGCTATTTACCGCTGCCATATTCGAGCACAGCGCTTGTTTTCCTGATTAGCTGCCGAAAAATGAGTGTTCACGATTCTGATATGATTTCACAATAATAATGTAGTGTTTTTTTTTTATCTTGAAAAAACAGCGCTCGCAGACAAAGAACCAGAACGAGAAGGACACACAGCTGCGCTGACTAACTACTTTATTTCGGAAGGCAGCCGATCCGCACCTTTTATACAGAACCGGAGGGAGTGATGCGCACGCGCAAAGATCAGCAATGTGGAAGCACGGAAGGAGCCAACAGATAGGCCAACTACTCTTATTGTCACTGATAGCCAATAACGCAGCCCAAACAAGCGAGAAAAAAAGAAGGGGAGGGGGGGGGGGGGGGGGGTGGAATGAAAAAAGCGGCGAGAAACAAAGGCAGAGAGGGTAAACAGACAATTCTAAAAAGATCCCGAAGAGGCCAACAACCAACACGGCTAAACGAATGACGATGAAAGGTGACAAAGATAAAGGCGCTAAAAGCTGAACAGACTGAAGCATAAAAGGAGCCTGCGGAAGATGTAAAAAATCGGCACGGCTAAAAGATGACAGAATTAAAAGCGTTAAAATTGATAAAAGCAAAAAACCTGAGAAGCCGGTGAAAATGAAAACAAGAAGAGAAGGTGGTCACGAAACTGAAATTGAACAGACAACAGATCCCTAAAATGAAGCAGTGAATCATAAAAACGTGAGGGCGATCAAACCTAAGATGAGATAACAGAGAAGTTTTTGCAGAAAATTTAAGATGGGAAACATCGTAAAAAGTGGACGCCAACAAAACATCAAGGGATGGAACCAAAAGAATGCACTAAATCAAATCGAGGCAGAGAGGAATGAACACTCATTGTCTAACAGGGCAACTGACGGTGTGCTAACGCACTGATCTTTCAGCTTGTTAATAGTGGCTGCTTCAATGATCTCTCGGGTCAGTTGATCTATGTTTTTCGCCAGAATTTCTGCTTCCTTGAAAGTGAGGGAGGCGCGTCGGCAAGGGCTGCGATGACGGCAGTGGATGGCCAAATTACCAGACCTTTTATCCTCAGCATTAGCTTTATGCTCTAGTAACCGCTTGTTTATACATCGTCCTGTTTGGCCGATGTACTTTTGATGTTGTGCAAGTTTTTAACTCGGTTGTGATATGTACTTCCAGCTGATAGAAGTTTGCATAATTTATCCTAACTGAAGATATGCTAATTATAATAGAATAGAAAATGTTCTTTTTATTACGGCCAATCAACAATATTATTTCATTATTTTAGCCTTGGCACAGTGCAACAGTTTGTTTAACCATGCCTTTAGTCACAAGTCATGTAATGTGCAGACCCGGTCATACTTGCAAATAAGAGCGCTGTTTTTTAGTGTACTACGCTTTACAGCGAAGAAAGCGAAATGAGACCATATAGCTGCTGAGCGCACTGCTTGCGCCCTAAATGTAGCCACTTTGATGCAAACCATGCAGACAGGGGCTTTCAAATTTCGCTACCTGTACTCCGCGTGGCAATCTCGCACGGTCTGCGCTGTGTACTCGGGTCTGTGCAGCGAACGAGCGTTAAACTTCCTTGGTGTTGAGGTAGTAATATGGCCAGTGGTGTAGATACTGGCAACGAGAGTAAATTCGAGCACGTATCCTGCAGTATTGGCGATTTTCACGAGATAGAGGGTGAGGCCTGAATACATCCAATATAAGGCAGAGTTATGGAGGACTGCTCCCGGAGTCAGGCTAGGTAGAAAAGCGCTTGTTTCAAAACTTCGCGATAAACTCGCGCTTGTCAATGGTGGCAGCTTCGTGCGAGCCAAACTTCCTTTTTGGTCGAGAGCGGAAAAGAAACAAGCGGCAGAGAAAAAATCGCTGTCGGGCGTTTGGAAACGGCCGGCGTGAATGCGGAGCGATATGTGGCCGACCCGCGCTTTGGCGAAAATTCAATATCCTTGACATCGACGGTGAAGACTCTCGTACAAGAGGTGAATGACAAAATTAGAATGTTAAGTAAACAATACCTATTGATTTCCTATTGCCATTTTTCATCGCAGAAAACAAGCTAGAACTGTTGCCAGTCACTGTTGGTTGAGTTTTATCGTAAACTGCGCCCGTTGGGGCTTTTCCGTGCTTGTGAATTTTATCAACCATGTGAATTTTTAAATATGAATATATATCTATAATCGTGTATGCAAATTGAATGCGAGAATAACGACATCGCCTTTTTCCGTGCTTTATCTTCTCGGAGCAATTAACCGCGCCTAGTGCTCACAGTTTGTTCATAAGCAGTGGATGGACGGCGCATGTAATGAATACAAGACATCTATGATAGAGTTCTTTTCATCAGATTCTATTCTATTCTGGCCACTCACCACCTGTCTGTGTGATTCCAGAGACATCGGTGGCATGGTGCAATTTAAGTGCTAAAAGAATTAAAAAATAAGAGGGCTTGAAATGTTTTTATTTTTGCTCATTTTTTTATGGAATTGGAATCGAATCATTATATCAGCCTTGCCCCACTCTCTTTGGGTAACAAAGCACCATATGAGCATACATGCGTGCCGTAATGAGGTTTGTAATTACAGTGGCAGTCTTGCACAAAACTCACCACACTCGAAATGTGCCCGTGAGTCATGTGTGCTGCTCAACGATTCTTAACAAGCGGTGTCGTGTATTGACATAGGCCCTACTTGTCCAGGCAGATCATCTACCATTTTGAAACACAGATTGTGTGCCTGATAAGAACAGCGTTGTCACGGTCTTGCAAGCGTTCTTCTACAGTGTGAAGACGTCCTGTTCCAATGGTCCTTGTACTGCCTGCACCAGAAAACTCACGCCATGGCGCTTAGCGGCTCCTCTATCTCGTTAGCGTGTAAACATCCATGTGACAACGCTTTTAAGATATATTTTTACCGCAAACCTCTGACAGCAACGACTTAATGTTCCAGCGAGCCGGCGAACCACTCAGGCAACAGAGCAAACGAATCTGTTGCGTGCGCGCCGATCCTTCGCTGACTATAGTTAGCGGCGCCGCCGCAGCGAGGCGTCAGTTTCGTGAAAATCGCGAATAGGGAAAGCGCGCTGAGTGCGTTATGTGCGTGTCCTGCCCATCTACTTCGCCCCCCGTGTTTTTCGCTTAAACGAAGAATATTAGCCGTCAATCAGCCCAACGGTAGGTCTTTAACCACGAGTGGGTAAAGAAAAAAAGAAAACGCTCGATAATTTAGCGCTTGCTGCCGGAAGGTCCTTGTAGTCGAGCCAAGTAATATGCAAAAGTTACCATTCCTCGGGAATTTCAGATCCATTCAGTATAATCGAATATAAGTGTTTTCTACAGTTCCTCAGCTAAGGCCATCTGTGCTGTCCTTGGGGATGAAATCGTGTATCCCTGCCGTGACCCCAGCCGCGCGAGAGCAGTAAAGTCAGCGCAGTTGTCCTGGACTTGCCGGCATTACATTTGCTTGCGTGGTGTCGGGTGTGCAGATGCTAAACTGCATCCTGGGCATGGTGGAGAAGACGAAGCGGGCCATCGCCATCCTGCAGCACCGCAGTCAGGCGGAGCGACCCGACTTCTCGGCGTCCGTGTGGACGGGCAGCCGGCGCCACCTGGACGTCGATTACGACCTCAAGAAGCGGGACCTCATGGCCCACTACAAGTCGGCTGCCGAGATCGACAGGGTCTCTGAGGTCCGACGCCGTGCAGGTGAGCCGCGTGACGATCTTATGCCTTATACGGACTTAGAGGCTTTATGCGATCTTATGCCTTATCTTATACAGACAGTTGTCGCAAGCGGGCAATGCCGCAGGCGTATTGCTCTCCATCTCTGAAGGAGCGGTGGTGCTATAGTTCAGTAAGGCATGTTGACGGGCTAGTTGGTTTTGCATCTTGAAACTTGGAAAAAAAAACCACCTAAGCTCAAATAATTTCACAAGGACACAAAAAGAGACGAGGAGACAACGGACAGGCGCCTGTCCGTTGTCTCCTCGTCTCTTTTTGTGTCCTTGTGAAATTATTTGCGCCTAAGTGGTTTTTTTTTTTTTTCCCGCAAGTTTCAAGGTGGTGCTATGTCTAGGGCAAGAGCTCACATCGGGGCCTAAAAAAAAAACGCGGACTATCGTTGGTTGACGACTTTTATTCTTTCAAACGACGATGTCCGAAGTGTCGCTCTAAAGGACGGCTGCACGTCACTGCGGTGCTACATAGAAATTAGCCGACTGCGAGACACTAGACATTTACCGCTAATGCAGCGTTTTTGAGAGAGTGGCCATGGTCGTTGCAGAGAAGTGGGACGTAGAACGCAAGTCAAGACACAAAAGAAAGGGTCACGGCAGGGAGAGAGATGCGTTGCTGTCGGTAGCATTTAGACGCATGGATCTGTTCGCTCAGCATAATTACCGAGCGTGGGACATACTTTCCAAATACGAAACGAGATTCCCCGAACTAGCAGAAGCTTACCTGTTGCTGTGCACTCAGTTTACATTTCTTCTCCCGACTGTGCACTTAGTTTACATTTCTTCTGCAATTGGGTGCTCCCCTCCGTTCGTGCTCCATTACTGCTTACCTGTTTTCTTCAAGGAGCTTTAATTGAAGAACAGTGGTACTTTCTACACTGGCAACATGGCTGTTTTCTATTTGTCCTACGTTCGCATAAAAGCTCCCCTTGCTGGACGGATTGGAGTTTTATCCCTAAAAACAGAAATCTCTACGTTAACTCTGCAATGCCCTGCTTATCAGGTGAGACAAGATCTGTAAAATAAACCTTAGTTTTCAATAATGCACTTACAAATGTACCGAGCCCTCACTGTATTGCACAAACAACGTTTCCTAATATAATTTCCAAACGATGTCAAAGTATTATTAGCCATAGGTGCAGGAGGCCTTCTGAAATATCAGGTCACTGCCAACGCTATAACCCTCACTGGCAAAACCAAAAATATCAACGGCGGTATCGCAAAATCAGCAGCCCATGGAGTAAATTTGAATATTGCTGTTGATTTCTCGTATGTGACTGAGTATGCATGGGCAGTTTTGTCGTTCGGAAGCGTTCAGAAATTGGCCTGATTTGCTGGTTTTATTTACGCAGTAATCACGTTGTGTCGTAAAACAAAATTAGTACATTTTTTTAACGGAGGGCTCGGTAACTATGAAATGCTGAAAGATCATTCACTTTTCCACTTTTCCGTTGCTTGGGCATTACGAGGTAAAAGGATCGTGTGGCGATCCTGGCATCCGCCGGTCGTGCGGCGGGAGACGGAATAATGAGAGCTTTAGCCATGTCTGCGTGCACATCTTTATTTCGGCAGTTCATTTATGCCCACGATTGGTTTCCCGAGATGCAAAGAACCTGCGCGATAAGTTAGTCACAATGCCATCGAGACTTTGGAAAACAAAAGGACGCTGCTATTCATGGAGTGTGCTTGTCGTTCTGTTCTAAGCTTTGATTCACAAAAGCTAGGCGAGGCCACTGACAGACCTTCCAGAGCTGTAAAACGGTGTGAACTGAGCCGTTAGAAACAGGCAACTTTTTTCCGCCTACATCGCGTGAAATCGCTCCGGTAGGCATCACTCGTGCCGCCTCGTTTTGCAGCGAAAACATGAACATAGCAGGGCAACGCGTACGCGTTTGCCGCAGCAAACTAGAGTGTGAATGAGCCGTCAGAAAAACTGTGAAGAACTGCAGTTGTGTTGGTCGTTCGATTTCATCGATCTTGAAAAGCAGCCTTCACTCGGCTCATAAACATTAGTAAAACAGGTCAGCTTGGCGTGTTTGGTGTCTACTGTAAGAGGAAGAAAACAATGATGCTACGTGACTAGATGTGTCGATTTCTCACTCGCATCGCGACGGCCATTCATTGCGCAAGCACTTTAGGCTTGACGGGAAGGAAGTCACTTAAAGACTCGACTTGGCGCTGAACAAGGCCCTTTCTGCCGTCGCGCGCGCGCAGAGGAGGCGGTGAACGAGGTGAAGCGGCAGGCGGTAGCCGAGCTGCAGAAGGCCGTGTCCGCCGCCGAGTCCAAGGCCAGCGAGCTCGTGGCAGCTGAGCGCACCAAAATGGAGCGGCTTCTGGGCGAGGCGAGACGCCAGGCCGCCGAGGAGGCGCTGGCCGCTGTCAACCACCAGGAGGACTCCACCGAGGTGAGCCTCCGCCGAAAGTCGCTCGCGCATGGGACGCACTCCTGCGAATGCGTTCTTTGACCTGGTCCATTCGTGTCTCGCCCCCTTAAAGCAGAACTGCTGGAACTGCGGACGCAAGGCCAACGAGACGTGCAGTGGCTGCAACGTGGCCCGCTACTGCGGCGCTTTCTGCCAGCACAAGGACTGGGAGAACCACCACCGGGTGTGCGGCCAGCCGTCCTCCAGCCCCAGCAGCAGCGGCGGCCCCGTCGGCAAACGCAGCCCCACGCCTCCTCGCAGGCTAGAAGGCAAGGTGGACGCCCGCCACTAACCGCGCCCATCCGGTCCTTCGTCACCCTCACCATCTTCCCGGCCGACGCAGCTCCCAGCGAGCTATCACACCCAAGACGCACGCGCGGAAGAGCCCACTCATGGACGCGTGGACTCGGAACAGCGCGCCTGGCGAATCTTGTGTGGAGTGTAGTTTTTACGCGCCCGCCCTTGAGCAGAATAGAGACGAGCAAAGGGGCTCCGGCTGTCCACGGTTCTATTAACTGCGCTTCACATATGCCTGTGACCGCTGCCAACGCCGCAGAAAAGAGCAAAAGACTGTGCAGCGCTCGCAGATCGGTGACGCTTTCTGCCATTCTTCGTATACGTTCGCAAACTAAGGACGCCTTTGCTCTTGCTTGCATTCATTTAAACACTACCACATTGTTTTCCTTACTTTGACAGAGTGCTACGAAGTCGGCGCAATGCAGAGGAACGATATGCTTGGTGACAGTGTGCGGCCTCCTAGTGCCACCTCGGCCCCCTAGTGCACTACGTCTGCTGAATCTCATTTTCGGGGCCTTTTGTCCTTGGAAGCACACCAAGTATGCTGCAACAGTTGTAGCATTTCAAAGTGTTCTGTCTTCTTCGTTTAGATCAAACCGCTCATGACCTTTACTTCAACACTGATCTGCTCATCGCGGCTGTCGCGACGAAAATGGCATCAAGCAAGCACATTTTGTTTCGTGGAGCCATGACAAGTGTTAACTGTAGCTGTTGAGTTCACCCAATCGCCGTCATCGACACTCACTCTACTATTCAACAACAGAGGTGAAATTTTGGAAATGTGCGCCTAAACGCCGCTCGACCAGTGGCTGGGTTTCTAGTGCTATCGTCGCGAAGCATCAAGCGCGCACTGACAGCCAACGTGTCCCTCTTCTACGTCGCTACTCCGAATCCGAGAGAATTGGAGAAGGCAGTTTAGCCTGGGTCCGCCTTGCATCATCGCGCTGCCCTCCCCACGTCAACGATCGTGAACCACGAACTGTTGAGGACAGCCCTGGTCGCTGCGTGCTTGGCGGCTGGTCCCCTGCCAGTTGTCCCGAAAGGGGTTTGTGGGTCCTCCCCCCTCGTCCCCGCACCTTGCTCGGCCAGCGGCCGTTGGCGCCCGAGCCGCTTTCGGTACAGGGATCACTCTCTCGTTCAGGACGATCTGGGTGCATGTTTATGCAAAGTAAGCCGCATTCGTCGCTAGTTGTCTGTACATTTCACCTGTTCGCAGTGATACACGAGCCAAATGGGAGAGCCGACGTCGTGGAACGTTTTATTGTGAATGCGGATCTGGGAGCGAGGCTCGCTATCGCACCCGCTCGTCCTTGTCTGCATGTTCCCGAATACATCTACGTCACGAAAAAGACACGAAAGCTAGTCAAACCACAGCCATGATTGTTACAGATGCTTTCAGGAACCTTTAAAGAGCACGTTTTTGTTGTAGCCTTATGTATACACTGCGGTCCGCCAACGCCTGCGCAAGTTGTTGCCTTTTCACCTCCGTTTCTTCTTTTGCCGCGCACTTACTGATGCCCTTCGCATTCGTCTTGCTTCGAAACCTTGTGGACATTTTTAACGTTTTATGTGTGACATTTTCAGCATCCTTGGTTGACTACCATTCTCATTTAAGGAACTCCATGACAACCACATTAATCTCCTTGCTTGTCTTCTAAATAAAGTGAGAGTATGGTCGTTGTGATATAGTTTTATTTTCAGCCTAAGATCTTATTTCAACCTAAGACGTCCACCTTCGCCAATAGGAGGTGGTAATTAGGAGACTATTGCTCCTCTTTGCGGGTAGATAAATCATCACTACCCAGTCGGCCACTGCTATCTACATTGAATTAAAGCACGCGCGCAGGTGCACAGTAGTGCACTCTTTTCAAACTTTTTCTTTTATTCGCTCCATCTAGTCCAGACCACTATGAAATGAATCGTGAAACGTTGTTCGATGGTTGGCGCCACGTGAGAGGACACATGTTGCTGTTGTTAGAGTTGTACGAGACATAGTTGCCTCTTTCAGTTTACTTGTAATCCGGAATGCATATTCTGAAAAAAAAAAAAAAATAGTTTTGCCTGAAAAATGCGATGACTTCGGCCATGGACTTTGGGAAGACTTTCATCGACGCTTCGTTCCGGTGTGTGTGCGTGTGTATTCTAGTCGGCCTCGAGATTCCTGGCGCATTGTCACAAGACTGATTATTTTACTGTCGTGTTTGAGCATAATCGCAAGTTTCCTGCACCATAAGACGCGCGTTTCGCTGCAGGACGAACCTTTCCACTTCCTATTCGACACACGAAGAAAGTGGCCCTGACGCGGAATTTGTTAGGAGCCGATGCGCGACATTTAGCGCCGTACTCTCTGTAAGCAATGGGTCAAAATTTACGCGTAATCACCTCGAAAAAAAAAAAAAAAACACCGCGCGGGAAACTAGAAAACGTCGTTTTTTTCTTTTCCTGCTTAAGAACGAGCCTAGCTCCCCACATTCCTGTCTCCTGGGAGGACGTTCAAGGCAGACTAAGAACCCAGATTCTGCGGTGGGCATTTTAAGGAGGTGTGCTCCCTAACTGGCAAGGAGTCACGGGTGACGAAGCCTCGAAGTACAGTTTCTCTGCTTTGGCCGTTATTTAACCTTGTGTTTGCGTTCGGCAGGGACCCTACAGAAGGCGCTGCTGTTCTAGGCCACTTGGGCGTGGGACTTGAGCTCACTACATAGCAGTGACCTGAGGTCAGTGCCAGATGCGTAGCCTATGGTGCACGGAACATGCGATTGCTTTCGAGATTACGAGTTTTGGAGTTCACTACGCGCGACGCAGTGCTGTACAGCAGTTTTTATGGTGCTTGATAGGCAGCTGGTTCTTCTAGCTAACGCTGAAACGCCGCTGTGTGCCATCGGCGGTGTGCAATTGAGTATTTCCCGTTTCACTGGTCGAAAGAATGCGCAGTGCGCCAGGTACTACACGAAAGAGCTGTTTACACAGTTGTTTGTAGAAGGAAAAAAAAAATGTACAAAAACTTGAGCACTGTACTCAGCCTCTTGCTCTAGTACGTCAGGAAATGCGCCAGTCAGTCTGTGCCCTAGCGTGACCGGTGAAAGTGTGTACTCCTCCGTACTAAGGGCTGAGTCTCGCCGCAAGATAGAAATGAGCGCAAGAAGCCTCCCGCACTTTCCATCTGCGCGCACTCGGCAGGCGTGTGGGCGGTGGGGGCCGGCTGGAGCGCGAAGATG
Source organism: Amblyomma mixtum (assembly GCF_055824585.1). Taxonomy (NCBI): domain Eukaryota; kingdom Metazoa; phylum Arthropoda; class Arachnida; order Ixodida; family Ixodidae; genus Amblyomma; species Amblyomma mixtum. The sequence continues at coordinate 204,851,291 of NC_143014.1, forward strand.
ACGTCCTCGAGCACGCCGTTCGACTGCGGACGTCGGCGGACGGCTGCTTTGTCGGCGAAGATGCTTTGCCCTGCCGACGGCGCTCCGTGGCACGCTGCCGTCACGCTCCCTGAGACTTGGCCGCCTGCTGGAGCTGAGACTTGGCGACGGGTGTGCGCAAACGCGCGTCGGCGCCTATGTGTGTGCCTGCGCGGTTCCTTCCCCGCGCGTCGTTCCGAACTGCACTTCTTTCACTTGTGGGACGCAGCCGCTGCTTCGCGCCTGTGCGAACAGTGCCCGATGTCTTGAGCGGATGCGAAAGGAGGGAATGCCTAATATATATATATATACATATATATACATGTATACAGACATACACATAGACATACGAAACTCGCGCTGGCGTAAGCGCCGCGCGATGCTCACTCTTCTACCCGTAGTTGTTGACGTGTGCCCTCGATGTTTTCTGTGGATGAGAGAGTCTCACTGTGTGCGGAATGAAAGACGAGGCACGCGGCTGCATCTCTGTGCTCACCCTCGCTGCGCAAAGATGGGCGTTATTTTAAATTATGTATGGCGCCTTGTTTCTTGCAGGCCGTAGCTGTTTTCTGTTGCGAAGAAAAAAAAGAACTCGCCTTTAGCGGGTTTCTCTCGGCTCATCACGTTTTCCTAGTGTTTCTCTCTAAACAGGGCGCAAGGGGCACCCTTGTAGCTTTCTATGCGAAAGTTTCAACGGAACGAAGCGGGCTTTGGCTACCGCTGACTGACGCCGAGACTAGTCGATGCGTTGATTCAGGTGAACGGGGCGAGAGAGGCAGCCTCTTCCTTTCCCGCTTCCGTGAGAGAAAGAGTAACCTTTACATGCCAGGGTGCTTATTGCAGCGCTGGCAGTGCCCACAGCAAACGGAGGAACGATTCCTAAGCCGGCGACTTCTTTGCGTTGTCATTCTTACCAGACGTGTCACGTTACATACAATAAGAAATCAAAGAAAGAAGGGCGATCATGCGAAACCCGGATCATGCCAAACGTCGTTTACGCTGCAGTGCGTGTTGAATTCTCCATCCTGATTGCTTAACGATCCTTTCCTTTCGTCTCTTCTCTTCTGCACGATTTCGCACGCCAAAATTATGGAAGCAGGAGTTTGGGAAAGAAAGATCCAGTGTCCTCACTCCCTTTCTCCCTCCCTACTTCAGTCACTTCGTAAATAGCCTTGCGGGCCATCGCTTGCTCACTCTGACTGCAGCGCAGCGTTCCATATCTCCGTCTCAACGATAATTCAGCCAGTAGTACTCAGACTCAAAATAATGTTAATAAGATGGTATCGCGGAGAAAGGCTGCCCCAGCATCGTGTCGCAGTTGCGCATTCGCAACAGCACCTTTTATTTTTAGCGATTATTCAGCAGTCATGTTCAGTCACCGGAATGTTTGTTTCAGTAGCATCATTGCATTTTCTAGTCGCTTTTCATTGCGTTGGTCATACACGGCTCTTGCTGGACCAGATTTATTCCGCCTCCCCCCCAACCCCCTTCTCTTTCGATACTTTCGTTCCATGACACGCTTTTCTGTTCTTGTTTTTTTTCTTTAATACAATAAACCTCGGGTCCGTCATGCCACAGCCAGGGTGAGCTTCAAAGCTGTTCCGAGCAGGCATATGAAACAGCAGGCTATAGCCCCTTGCTTAGCATCATTAAAACTTTTTTTTTTTTCACGGGATACCGTGTTCACGCGTAATCGGACGTGAGTGCACATTTCCTCGACGGGGGCGCCGCGCCTACGACGCGAAGTGAGCCAGGCTTTGCCATCTCCCTGTTCTAACGTTACTTGCGGGAAGGAACACCCATTGCTAGTCACCTGCCCTTGTAGCCGGTCGGCCGCCGTACGCGTGAGCGAAACTGGCACTGCGGACGCCGATTTCTAGTCACGTCTGATCGCGTCGGAATCAAAACCGCCAGCCAAATGGGGAAACTACAGCGCCGCCAGTGAATAGTGTTTCGCGCGTCGTTCGGGCGTTCCCATAGGCCGCCTTTGAAGCTGCGCGTATAGCACAGACGAAGCGTACTTGAAAGGCTAGCGTGGCTTCAGTTTGCTTTGAATTGTCCCCGTGCCAGGTAACCAAACTCGCCGCGTAGGTGTTTAGTTGGATCGTGTTTCAGATATGCGGGCGCGATAGCCGGGATCTCAGCGAACAACGTATGTTGGCGAAAGAACGCGCTAACGAAAGTCCGAAAGTACATGTGAAAGCTTCTCTTTATTTCTATTTGTAATTCATTTTTCATATCCATCATTGCTGAAACGGTAGCTGCAGCTCTCGGAAAAATGAAAGTGCACCCACACAGAAACCTTGAGCATAAAAAAGGTAGCAAAAAAAAAAAAAAACAACTAGCCTTTATAGCTAGTTCGGGCGTACTGGACCCCATCGTTATAGAACAAAGGAAAACATCATTTTTGACGTTTGAAATATTTGGAGTGTAAATTTTCCTGTGTGTATTTGAGACGCTACATTTGAAACGTGGCTCCAGTATTGGCCTCATTCTTCAACGCATGTAGGTTTTCAAGTTCAGTGTTGCTTGAAAATCGAATCCGTCTTTAACTGAACTTTTCTCGTCGATAGAATTTTTACGAGCCTTGATAGTTAACCACAAGCAGCCATGTTATTTGCAGCCAGCGACTGCGACAACGTTTTAGTTTCGCACTGTTTGCGCGGGTCCAGTTTGTCAAACACAGCTTGGGCTTAGGCTAAGAAATCGCGAGCCCTTCTGTGTGCGCGCGCGTGGGGCGACTGTTAAGGAGAGAAAAGTCACTGCCGCCAGAATCTCGTCGTAGTTTCGTAGTTTTGAAACTCCGAAGACGGAAAAAAAAAACGGGACAAAGTTTACGCCGAGTTACCTAGACACGCTTCCTCTTCTCGCGCTTATTGCAGCCACAGCAGATGGCATTCGCTCGCTGGCATTGTGTAGTCGCTATTTCACGAATGCGTGGTGCTCATTTGTTTTTTTTTTTTTTTCATTTCGTATTTTGAGTTTTAGTCATCTGACCAAAGCATTGACCCTCAAGTGCTTCGCTCGCCATGTCAATTCATGTCGCCAGTTGCTGCGCGCCTAGTATGTATGTGCGTTGATATTTGCTTCGTTCCGCCTTGTGTCGTTGATGTGTTGTCCCGTTCGGGGCTATTCCAAGCTGAACACCCCCCTGTAGCGCCAAAAAAAAGAAAATGCACGGAGAACAGCCTTCAGAGTGTCTCGTGGTGTATTTCTCCAAGTACCTCATGGCGAACTGATGGAACGTTCTCCGAGTCCGTGAATCACAGTGCCACATTTCGAGTTTTTCAGAGCGCCACCCGCACGGCCTCTGCAGATCGCACTTTGTACATTTATTTCTTTTTCTTTCTTGCGCCGTCTACCTCGAGCCTATCTCTTGGTGCTGTAAACTGATTGTCTGCTTCTTATATCCATGCTTTTTTCTCCCCCTTTCCTTTTTGCCTCCACATTTCCACCAGTTGTGTTGTAACTTTGTGCATCCACGCTGTCAATCGCTCGACTGAAATCATCCACATGTAAAAAAAAAAAAAAACTGTCCACATACACGAGTAACAAGGGAGTCCGTATCACATCGAGTCACCCTACGTGGGACGCGGTGCTTCTGTGGCGCCGGCCGTGCGATTATTGCGTGTAAAATACAGCATACGTATTGTCACCCTTGTCGCGGTGGCGCCGAAAGCTTCAAGGACGATATCGGCCGTTGTGTTGAAGCCGTGTACATGTGACACTCTAATTTAAATGAATAAACGCTTCTATTGTGCCCTGGCCAGAGTCACGACATGAGTCCTTTATTTCTTCTTTCTGTCGCGGCGAGAGACGGTGCTTTCAGCGCCCATCCAGCTGCCTGAAGGTCGTCGGCTGATGAACACGACGCTTCAGCTGCGGTGCCTGGCGGCTGCATTTCAGCGTTTCGGTGCGCTTTATGGGGCCACTGAGGACAAACTGGAATTTCCTTATTACAGAGGCGCTGCTTTCGCCCAAACGGAGGCTTTGTCCGCTCTAGAAACGCCAGAAATTGAGATACAGGTGTCGCCGCCGCGTGCTATTTTCATGAACTGCGAAGACGTCGAGTGAAGTGTTTTCTTCGTGGATCTCAGAGGCTAGACCGCACTGGCAACCATTTCTTGTTGGCCCAGATCACGGAGCCTCCAATGTATTAAGGGTCATCATCGAACGTCACGAGTTTGAATCGAGTGGAGGGGAAAAAAAGTATCCCAGCTTTTACTCGAAATTTCTTAGCAACAAATACTCAGTTTCCTGCCGTACAAACGCCAACAAAGCAAAAAAAAAAAGTAAGACTATCAAGTTTTAAGAATGCCAAAAATTTGATTGAACCAAATTCCAGAAGCAAGATGTGAAAGAAAAAAAAAACCTTTCTTTTATCTATGCAACTCTCAGCAGGTGGCGAAAGGCGCTCTTCCTTTCATTATTAACTCTGGCGAGGAACTCAGCTGTTCTTTGCCCTCCTGTCAACTGCATCGGGTTTGACTCTCCTCTTGAACGACAAAGACTGGTGACAAATCAGCTGTGCCGTATTAGTCGTCGCGAAGTAATGTTCGAAAGAGCCTGCAGCAAAAAAAAAAAAAAATGCCCAGCCACATCGCTAGAGGTTCTGCGAACCTTTCCACTTGCTTGCGCGTCACTCGCCACGTCCATGATAGTTACGCATTCGCAAGCTGTCCTACACTCGCAACGTCATCATCGGCACGATGACGTCACTACGAAAATTGTTCCGTTCGACGCTGTGTAAAAGGTCCTGCTGCTACGGCTGGTTCAGCTAATAGTAAAGCTCCATAGAGGCATCGCGACACTCAGCTCATGAAACGTCAAAATCGTTCGCGGATAGAGCGAGAGTAGTTTGTGATAGCGAACTTCCACAGCTTGCTAGCGGTGTAGAGTTTTATACACCGCTATTGTGGAGCAAAAGGTTCTCGATGTGGGCCTTACCACGACTTCGTTATCACGACCACAGAAACATGTTTGAATCATGGCCAAGTTTGATTTACCCGAGTTCGATCGATATCGGGGTTAGGATATGCTGGTTTACGGAATAGGTCCAGTTTCTGCGCTATATAATAGTTTTCTGTTCCTTTTTCTGCTTAAACCGACTTTAGTGCAGACGGAAGCTTCCGCCAGTAATCTGAACCTGCTTGACTACCCTGCAGCAGATAGAAAAGGTGTTATATCAAATTCCTTGGTGGTGACGCTTCAACAGAACCCAACGGTTGATCTCACCTTCTTTCGAGTTTGCCAACGACAATGCATGAGTTTATAATCAGTTTATAATGCACTTTAATGCTCGGGTACAGCGTCGCAGTAGAGGGGTGGGTCTGTTTCGTAACCGTGACCTTGCCTTCGTATTTATTTGCTGATTTCCCCTTCTTATGGAGCGGCGCAAGAGACAACAGGTAAGATGTCGAACAGAATAGGACGAGGAGAGGCCGTTTACCGAAGCTGATTTGGCGCGCCTTCGCTGCCTCGCATCACGCACAGCACCAGGCGACGTTATGAAAGGCCGGAAACCGCGTGGAACATTGACCACACCACCACCGTAAAAATGAATGAATGAATGAATGAATGAATGAATGAATGAATGAATGAATGAATGAATGAATGAATGAATGAATGGCTTCACTCAGGTATTTCAGCATTACAAGTGCGTGCACAATTAAGCGAACCATCGTGGGAAAAGCCTGATTTGGACATCTTGACTGGCCCTTGGTCCCCTAAAGTGCAAAAAAAACACAAGGTAACATCGCTGTCACCGTCAGACCTAAGCGAACTTTGGGGCCACACTAACGCATACCTGTAATGAGGACTCGTGCCAGCCTCAGTTCGGAAAACAGTGCCTATAGCTACTTGACCGTCAAAAGGGGGGCTAGGTGAGGCGATGTCGTCCTGGAAACGGTCTATTGGGAACTGGGTGCTTGGCCGCTCGATGGGCGCGGCGCGACATTTGTAGGCTCGCGCTGCTTCGTGATGGGAAAAACAACGCGTTCGCCGTTCCGCTCATGTCTCCAATACATATTCACTGCTGCGCGGAAGGGCACAGGCGTCACGCGCATCTGGGCCTGCGAGCTTTTATTCCAATCTCCGTCCATTCTGCATACTAAGGCATTGATTCTCGCACAGCGCCAGCACGTAATTTGGAAGTGAAGAAGCACTCGCGGACGCGCAACCTTTTTTTCTCTCTTTTTTTACTGTCTGTGTCACGTCGATACCGCGTGCTGTGTAGACTGACCACGGCGACTGCCGCTTATAGCTTTCGAAAGGGGAAACCCCCCTGTGCGCATGTTTCGCAAGGACAGCTTGATTTCCCACGGAATCATAATTGGGTCTCGCTTCCTTGCTCCTTGTTTTTCTTTTCGTCCAAATCGCCGCCAAAGCTTGAAGAAAACACGGCTGCCGGCCCGATGCCTATCACGGGAAGTTGGTGGCCGTAGCTGCGCATGCGGTTGTCGCGCCGGTGTCGCGCCGTATTTCTTGCGTGAGATTGCTGCACAGCGGAGGAATACCCCACCCGGTGGTCGTCCTCAGGGCGCCGCGGTGCGCGTGAGTCGGCGGAATCCCTTCCCCGTCCTCTTCGCTGGTGCGTTGTGGGGGTGCAACCTCCTGGGGGACAGCCAAGGAGACACGCCGCTGTGTTTCCCCGCCTGTCTTGGGAAGCTACGGGCAAAGTGAAAAATGGAGCCGGTTACAACGTCCGTGCCTTCTTTGCGTTCCGTATACGACGAACTGGCCTTCCTTCGAAAAAAATAAAAGCGACAATTTCTTCTTAACGCTCTGAAACCGAACGTAAAAACACTAAATACTAAGTTGTTTTTTTTTTTCGAGAAGTCTGCCATGAGGCATAAGTTGAGAAAGGGGGAGTGGAATGTAGGATATAGAAAGTTAAAAGAAGGGGTGGAGACCAGTTTCGGCGAGGTAGTCGCATGGGCTGCTGGTGAACTTATTGTTCATAGTCCACTGCACATAGTCTCCTTCGCGGTTCCACCGCAGGCCCACCTCCCTGAGGAGCCGTTTTCTAATAGGTGCCGTCGCTGGGCAAGTCCACAACAGGTGCCGCACATCACAAATGTCCGGTGCAGCGCCGCAGTGAGGGCACCTGTCAGTTGCTGGCAGATCTTTATCACGCCACCGATGGCGGACAGATGGCGTCACAGCCGCTCTGCCCGAATCCGGTGCACTGATACGTCCTCCTGGCGAGTAAGACTACGCGGGAGAGGGTGCGAACACTGAGGAATTATAGCGCGTGTTCGCTGGCGCAGAGCTTGTGAATCGGAGTCAGTGGACACAAACGGCTCTGGGGGAAGAGGGGAAGGTGGCGGGTCGTCTGATGTGTCAATGTGAGTCATAGTATCTGCTTGAATGTTATGTGGATCGTGAGCATGGCCACGAATCCAGTGTAGGAGCACAGGACATAGGTACTCAGCACAAAGCAGGTGAATTGATTGTGTAATATGGAATGTTTGTCGAACAGCCTTAAGCTGTTTAAGGGCGGCGAGGGTGTCGGTGTAAAGATGAACTGCATTGAATGTGGGAACGGGCGGAAGGGAAGCAATGACAATGTAAATGGCTTGAAGTTTCAATGCCAGGGGGGTGCATGTGTCCGTGGTGTATGTCGCGCGATTGTTGCGATGCGGATGGGAGGGACTATATACAGCAGTAACTCCCCGCTCTGCAGTATGTGATGCATCGGTGTACAGTGTGCACCCTTCAGGCAGATACGCGGCTGATACCGACGGGGAAACAGTGGGGCGATTGTCTGTGAGCTGACAGTACGACCACGGAGGGAGCGTCTTTAAACGATGAAGTTGTAGAGTCTGTTTGCGAGCTCTGTTTGTCACCCGCTGGTCTATGAGTTCACTGAGAGTATTAAGTTGGGCGAACTCCTGAAGCATGGATATGGGTGTTAAACGGGGCAATTATGTTATGGCGCTCATAGCCCCACGATTGATAGCTTCAAGGGAGTCCCACTGTCTGCGGGTGAGCCGTTGATATTGTGCCTTATATATTATCCGTGGCTGAAGGATAGAGCGCACAAGCTGGCGGGCGGTATGAGCACGCGCACCACCAGATCGCATAGCTATGCGACGAATCAGACCTATAGTAGCGTGAGCCGATTTACGGGTGGCTGTCAGCCATGGGGCGCCAGTCCCAGAGGTATGAAGGACGCGGCCAAGAATACGAACAGTTTCTACGTGAGGAATCGGAGAACTACCTACTGTAAAATTTAAAGGGGGAGCTTTCCGTAAACTGGCTTTGCTTCCAATGCGAATAAAACACGATTTAGTAGGCGAGAGGGTTAGATCCAGAGGTGGGAGGCGAGCTAACAAGACATCCAGCGCGTGCTGAAGGACCGACTGATGGATAGACGCATCTGGGTGTCAGCATCACAAGGTTATGTCATCAGTGTACACAAGCACACGGATAGAAGAGATGGTTCCTAGTGTTCGAACAAGAGGAATAAAACCCACATTGAATAATTTGGGGGCGTGAACGGAGCCCTGGGGCACTCCTCTGTTGGAAGTGAAGTTATCAAAGGGCTTTCCGTGGACACGTGCACTGAAGGTTCGATTTGTTAAAAAGGCGTGAATGGAGAGGAGAAACCGGTGAGGGAGATCAAGAGTTTGAAGAGAGGCAAGAATGGCAGAGTGAAGGATGTTATCATATGCCTTTGTTATATCTGTAGCGATCACGGTTCGAACAAGGTGACTCTGCCGAGAGTGGTGAAGCACGTCATCAGCCATAGTAGCAAGACCATCCTCCGTTCCAATTTTTGGACGGAAACCGATTTGGGAATCTGGATAACAATCGTGGGATTCCAGCCACCATGACAAGCGTGCAGCGAGAATGTTTTCGTAAAGCTTGCTGATGGTAGGCGTGAGAGAAATTGGACGAAGGGCAGAGAGAAATGCTGGAGGCTGACTTGACTTGGGTATTGGAACCACAATAGAATGCTTCCACTCTCCAGGCATGACGCCAGAATGCCACACTTGGTTGAAAGTATCAAGTAAGGTTTGCAAAGCAGACCCTTCCAAGTTACAGAATAAAGGTTAGGTATGCCGTCCTGCCCTGGAGAAGTGGTAGGTTTGAGGCGTTCAATGGAGGTCAGAAATTCTGCCATGGTTAAGTCAGAAGTCTGAATACGAAGTGATGCAGTGCTAACCGTCTACTTCAGTGCATCTCCACTGCGGCCTGCGCGGTGAGGTGCCGGAGTCCCGAGAGATGCATGACGAGATCAATTTCCTGCCCTGGAATACGGGTAGCCCTCGAGGCACTTTTTTTCGCACTTTTTTCCTTATTTTCTACAGCAAACTGCGCCTTGCGCCGGGCCAGAAGCACAGTTCCGATTGAGGAAGCAGAGCTGTGGGTGGCCGATGAGGCAGAGCCTGTAGCTATAAGCCGGCGCGCTCGGGGTACTGCGTAACCGCTGCCGCACTCGGCGCGCGATTCGCGCCACCTGCGCCCTCTCTGTGCGTCTTCGTAAACCTGCTCATAATACACAAGCTACAATATCGCGAGAAGTGAGGGTGTGCTGTGTGGGATTTATTTCGATCACCTCCGGAGCGTGTAAGCTTAATCTTATTTCGCCCTCGTCGATAGGCAGTCGCCTAAGACACCACCAGGAATTGATAATGAACGGCGGGTTCTCCGGCTACCAGTTCGCATTTCTTCGGGAAAGGGGAGGGAAATGAAAACAACGCACCCGGATATAGCTCGACTGCCGGCTTGCGCGAACGGCTAATAAAGGGCATCAACAAAGTCGTCTGTAAGTTTTTTCTGCTCTCAAACCTCGCCCCGAAAGCTGTTCATTCCTCTCGTACGTGAATCATTTCAACTTCGATACCGGGACTTGAACGATTCAGTAATGAGCTCTTTTTTATTTTATCTTTTGGTTAAGCGACTGCGCCAATATGCATATAGTAAATGCATGCGCTAAAAAGGGGGCCTGTGCATACTAGACAAGCATGGTACCTATATAAGCTCTTGGGTTGCCGCAAGGGCTAGGCGGAACAGAGTGCGGGAGGAGTACGTGACACACCTCACAAGAAAAGCAGAGGACGATAATGAGCACCATACGCGCGCACGATGTGAGTGATAAGAATGACATAGCTGTCGTGAATGTGCAGGAAATGTACGCATCGTAGCCGTCGCACTGCGTACCTACCACAGAACAAGGAAAGTGGAGATATGGACGCGCTGGAGGTATCAGTGTCGAAGGGGAGGGCAGGAGAGTATACCAAAGACAAAGTGCGTCGAGAGGCGGTCCGTTCATCAAAACCCCAAATTAAGTGAATGAGTACTGGTTGGTAACGTATCTACTCGAGCGGCACTCCTTGGATTCTAAAAGAGGCCGACTCCACATTGGGAAATTCCCCGAATAAAATCAATTAACTCCATTTCTCGCGCACCCGTCTGCTAGGCTCCTTGGTTAGGTTAGTTGGCAGAGTGACTTCGCCGGAATGTGGTAGCCCCGCGTTCTAGCCCCGGACTGGGACAAATTTTTCATCACGTGCAAATGTTCGCAGAATTCGTTGTAGCTTCATTTTCCTTTGTAGCCGTATGATTGCGCTCGGAAGGATGCTAAAGAGCCATTACTTCATTACTCGGGCATGGGGAATCCCCCTAAGTGCCCTGAATGACTTGGAACGTCCCAGAGCTTTCTTCTCGCCCCACATCGCCTCGCGATCGTACCATGCATGCGCCATCCCTTTCCTGCTTCCGAAAGAATCGCACCAGCCTACCTCAGGAGCCCGGTCTGGATCGGTGCCTCAATCTGATTTTTGGTAGCCCATCTCGAACATCTCACGGTTCCATTTTATATATACCACGACTGACATTCTCATGTATCCTTTAACAGTGATCACACTGCACTAAGTATTGCTTTGAAATAAAGTGCGATATGCTGCGGATAATGTAATGTCTTTGGATTGGCTTAGTACTTCGGTCAATCGGTCACACAAGCCGGTAATAAACCTAGACCAAAACAAACGTGCTGGCAGGGTGGTTCACAAATATCAACCAAACGCAACCGGCCGCCGCTGCCGAAGTGTGGTAGCATCATCACGTTCTTAATAAAACCGTCTTTTGTTGAATGAAACGTGGAATTTTCTCCCCAAATCCCAATCCTTCTCCAGACTCAAGATGAGAAACGCATGAAATCGCATTGAAGCGCGACGGCAGGGCATTGTAACACGGCGTCGACTACAAGCTTCTGCACTATATGCGCAGGTAACGCTACAAAGTATTCATTTTAGCGTTGTGAAGTCGCCGTTATGATCTTCATGAGTCAGGCTGCTACACCGCACGACGACGGCTGCTATTAACAATGTCCAAATTAGCCACATAAAAGCCGCAGCCACCATATATCTCAGCAAACATTCTAACCTAACCTGCCCACCTGACTGCTGCCGTCCCCGGCTACGTTTATTATTCCCTTGTAATCCACAGGGTTACTCTAACAGACTTTCGGTAATTTGTTTTCCTAAATACATGTCCTTCTCAAGCCTATTCCCCTCATTTTGAACTGCGATACTTTATAATTAACGCGATTTTTTTTTTACTTTCATGGACGCTGCTAGCTTTCCGTCTACTAACGTTACCCTTATCATTCTCATCGCAAAACTCGCGGCGCTGTCCTCAATTTAATTTCAGGCCTTTCCTTTAGCTTCCAAGTTGCGGCCTTGCAGGTGAGTGCCGGTATATGGGACGTATCTCTCATATACTTTTATATTAAATTATTTCTTAGAAAAACCCTTCATGTATGTACCTGCGTTACACACACGACATTTTCTCATGGGAACACGAATCTGAGACAGTAAAACTATTTTTCTCTCACCTTAATTGTTCTCAGAACAGCCACTACCCTAGAATGGAACAGGAAACTTACAGGCCGATAGCAATGCTTCGATTTCATTGACCATCACCCCACACACTGTAAGCAAGGCATATTTGTTGGACAGGCAACGCAGCTTAGGATGATATCGACGGCGACTATTTGAAGCATGTCAACTCATTAAAAACGACCTAATTGACAGGAACTATCCTCCTAACTGATTGAGTATCGCTTTCCAACGACAAACTGCTCTAAAACAAGGCGGCGTACGTAGAAGACGACTAAAAACTAACATTGAACGGCCGCCTGCTTTTATAAGCAGATACTCGAAAGCTTTTCCTAACATAAACAAAATTCTGTGGAATTATCAACCTATACTAAAAGAAACGGATGTCTCAAGAGAGTATTTCCCTAGGCACCAAGGGTGACAATAGACGCAATACGAACCTGATACCTCTCATGTTCGTGCTGCGTCTGCATCCTAGTACACTAAATGCTAGGCTTGATTAGAAACCCTCGTCTTCATTAAGGCCATCCTCTAAACTCCTATGTAAGACCTGCAAGCATTTACAAAGCGACACTATAGTTAGAAGCATAAAGCGTGGCCCGCATGGCGCGTTTTTCCGGGCGATTCGTCGGCGTCGACGGCACCGGAGCGTTTTTTTGCCGCCGGAGAGAACGTTTTTGCCAAATCGTCGGGTTCTGTCGAAACAGAAAAAAACGTCGACGCCGCGCCGACGCCGGGAGAGGGCAGCGACAGAGGGCCAATGAGAGCCGGAGCGGGCGTCACGTGACTCTGGACGGAGCCACGCCGGCCGAGAGAGACGCGCTCGCGAGCTCTCTCTGGCACTGTAGCTGCGTCGCTTCTCGGGTATCTGCGTCGTGTAACTGCGTCGTGCTTCCCGGAAAGACGGGCGTTTGGCGCTCCGAGGGTACCGAGTTCTAGTTCACTATAGTACCGGGGCTTGGGCTTCGGGTTTCTCGGCCGAAACGGCCGAGCAGCGTGTTGTCTTTCGGAGGAGTCGCTTTAGCTGGCCGCGCCGTCCCTCAGGTAGCGCCATCTAGTGAGAAGACGCCAAAGCACATGAACGCTGTGTTGAAGAAATTTTTTATCCGTAATTACTGATAACTACGATGGGTGCGTTGCGAGCCTTTTTTCGTTCCAAGAAGAAAAACTGCAAATAGATGAAAATGTAGCAAGTGACAAAAAGCTAGACAACTGCTTCACCAGGTGTCGTTCTTGCGAGGTAAACACACAGTATTTAGTTAGGCCTAAGAGCTTGAAAATCGCCAAATTATCTGAAAAACAAGGTCTAGTTATCGCTTATACCTCTACGCGTGGGCAAGAGTAGGCGGAATAAAAGCGAACCGCTACCATTTGTGCGAGCTATCACTTCGAAGAATACAGCGGTGACATGTATTTATTCCGAAGTGGGCGAGCAGGGCGCCGCCATCTTGTCAACGTATCCCGTAATGCGCCCGTAGCGCGCGCCGCTCGGCTGCTGACCATGCGGGAGTGAATTCGTCGACGCCGGCGCGGGCGTCGGGCGCGCGGCGCGATTTCGCGGGTAAAAAACGCTCCATGCGGGCCAGGCTTGACAAGCAACTTCGTCTTCGAAGTAAGGATTAGCTTTAACTGCGCGTCGTCTAATGTTACCTCTCATCTGGCAGAAACAATGTATCGGAGAGGCAGGATAGAAGTGCGAGGCATGGTGCTGACACAGGAAACAACCTTCTTAAGGCAGTTTCGGGAGGTTTTTATCAACATGGTATTAACTTTTATGAGCTGGAACTTTTTATTCGCCAATCGGTTTTGGTTTGGTTTGGTTGGTTTATGTGGGTTTAACGTCCCAAAGCGGCTCAGGCTATGAGAGACGCCGTAGACCGCCACGCACCGCCAGGAGCGGGGCGGTGATGTCGACGTGAAAAAACTGGGATTTCGCTCAATATTTCATGCTTAGCAATGCTAAACCGCGCGCCAATTTTTCATTAACCCTAATACCTAGCTCTTCCCTACCCACTCAATAGTAGATGTACGCGAATAGTACTCTTTCGAAACAGAATCGAATGCGAATAGATACCTATTCCTGATACCTAGATATTCCTGATACCTAGATACGCTGATACCTAGAACGCGGGGCTTTGGTACCGAATAGAATATAAACAGTGCAATTAAAAACCGAATCGAATATGACTCGAAAAGAGAAAGAGCAGAAACGAATCCCAACCGAATATTCGTTTGAGAATTCGCTTTTTGTGCGAATATTCGCGCAACGCGAGTACTCATGCGAATCTGAGATGCGCTAGCGGGGGCACGATATAACTGATGGAGCTGAAGCTGTAGCTGTCGACAGACGCAACATTGATGCCTATAGTAGCCATGAGGCACACGTGTGGACATCACGTGTTCCCCGTGTTTACGGCCGCGACGGAAATGCCGCTTAGGCGTCCCGGCAGCTCGAGCATGAGATTTTTCGTTACGCGCACGTATGGCTTCGCAGAAGCGTCCTTAAATGCAATGTAGAAACTTAAACATGTAGGGGACAGTGAGGCAAAATGCGACACTCATTTGCAAATCTTAGCCATTATTTTATCTTCGCATATATCAAAAAACAAATATGCGGAACTAATCCCTACTTTCCTGGCATAACGCTCACCAAAGATGAAAAGGACAGCTCAATGTACGCAGTAAAATCTAATGAAAGTTTTGCCCCACCCAAGGGGCAAAATGAGACAGTGAACGGGGCAGAATATGACAGACACAGTACTCAGAACGACCCCGGCACTTTTGTGTTCCATGCCCACTACAGTCTACGCAGTTGTAACCCCCGGGGATCTGTGTGTAGCCTGGATATGCGACGTTTTTGAACTTCCTGCCTTCACAGCAACGTTTTTTTTTCTGTTTTAGAGTCACAGCAGCTGCTCCTTCGCTCCGTAGCGTTGAATATACGTGCGATTTGGTTCGATTCGTGGCATGTGAACACTTGGTTTGGAATGTGATAGGCCGGACAGAACAGAGCTCGCTCTATTGTCAGAAATTGCTGTCAAATATCTGTTCATGCCCACCGGACAGAGTATGACGCTGAGGTTCGAAAGACTCTTATACAGTTCCTGTCTTTCATATTCTCTCATTTTATTTACTGTTCCGTGGAGCCCCGAACTCACACGGAAGTACGGTCGGCCCTTGTGTTTGCCGATACGTCGGGACGCGGGCAAAGGTTAGGTGTCGGGAAAGCATAATAATTCTAATTATATTTCCTAACTGCTCGTCAAGCCGCGTGCTAAATAGTACGCTTGCGCTATCGTCCAACTAGGCTTCTGCATTTTATCTGGCTCGTCTTTTCAATACAGAGATCTATTGGTCGCAGTTTCTTCCTCTGGTGCACTGAGCCTAGTTTCGTATTCTTTATTGATTTTTTATGGCTGTGGCACCGAAATTAACGACTATCAATCAGCATCATGATTGATGCGTAACGTCGAGGGTATCGTTCGCTAAGCTTTTTTTTATTTTTGATGGCAATGATGGTCTCCGACTTACTGCTCACCTATTGAACCAGACATGCAGTGCTGCCTTTACGACGACGAGTAGGATGCAAGGCGAGTCCATAGGCTCTCCTTTTTGCGAATGAGGTGCACACTTGTCGAAAGAGGGCGCCAGATCTTGGTGCCTTTCACTTCGGTCATGCTTGTCATTTGCCCCGTGGACGTTTTAAATCATCATCCAAAACCAGGAAAAACTTTCCGAAGCAGGAATCATGGGATGCGTTTCGAAACTGGCCGCAGATTCCACTTTTACTTTTGTGAAACGCCTTGTGATCGTGCTTTGTTACCACGCTCGGAAGTAGAGAACTGTAAAATAAGTGTTGCAATGCACTGCCATTGCATCGGCAATGCAGCGCCGATGCTCACTGCAGTGCCCGGTCGGCATTTTCGTCGAGCTGGACAACTGGACACCTTCGTCGAGTTTACCGCGAGTGCAGCTGACAAAGTGGTTGGAGCGCGCCCAGCCTTAGTAGGCTATGCCCCACGATGTTAAAACATGTTTGTTCTTTCAGGTCCTCTCGCACAATCGATAATAAATATTAGCAATAGCCGTCGGCTTTCTTCCAAAGTTCGAATAGTGCTTAGTGTGAATTTATTTATTAAGTTACCCTCAGAGCCAGAGGCAGTACGGAGGGCAGTGTTTACAAGATAAAACAGAGTGAATATAAATGCAGTAAAATGATACATAAAGTAAGTTTCTCCTAATCATATGTTAGCCAAAGAATTAAGAAAAGCTTGGTCATCACCGACTGACATAATTTCAGCGGGAAGATGGCGCCATTCATGAGATGTAAGAGGAATAATTGAGTGAAACAAAAAGGTTTTGTGTTACAACGATCGAAACCGGCTTTTCGAATGTGATCAGTGCGATGGGAACGGTACACTGGTTCAAAAATTAGTTCGCTGAGGAGTACGGAATGGCGAAAACGTTTATGAACAAAGTTAAGCGCAAAATTTTACGGCGAGAATAGGAAGACGGAAGCGCAAAGCAGCTTTTCATGGCTTATACAGGGTGCTTCACGTAATTTGTACCAAGGATTTAAAAAAAATTTGGCGCACCGGAGCTGGGTGGAACCAAAGACATTGTTTCCCGTCATGTGGCGTTCCTGAGAGTATTTTTAAAATTCCGCTTTATTAGTTGATTATCTTAGATTAGTTATGCAAAATAATATTCACTTTAGGGTCACGTGCGTTTCGTTAAGTTCTAGACGGGATTACGAAACAACCGATCCAGTTTTTTGTATCAACGTATCTTCTACGTAGTACTCCTTTCCAGCATTTAAAGAATGCTCGAGGAAATATGAAAAAAAAAAAAAACACGCGATTGCGCTCTTGCTCAACTGTACTGTATCGCTGCTAAGCGCGTCCTGGGTGAACGGAACGTGTCCGCTCCTCGCCTCGAGGTGAGCAGCCGACGTCGCTCTGAGCATAGACTTGAAAGTGCGTCAGCACATTCTTCTCGAACTTGGAAAGCGCCGTGATCTGCGATAAGGGATAAGTAGGCCACCGACAGCCAATTCAGGCGGTGTTTCTATTGAGCCATCACCTAAGCAAACAAAAAAAAGGAAGGGAAAGCAATGGAGTCGCGTATTTCAAGGTAGCCTCCGTTTTTTTTTTTTTTTTATCGTTTCGCAGCCCGTCGAACTCGGTGGCGACCGCTCACTTGGGCACGGTCAGCGCGCTCGTTTCGTTCATTCAAATACGGTCGGCAGCGCTAAATTATGGTAGCGGATCAGCGGTCTACTGGTTTGTTTGTCATATTTCGCGGGCTTTCTTTAAATCCCGTAAGGACCCCGTAGGAGTTACGTTGCTACAAAAAATTGGATCTGTTCTTTAGTAATCCCCTACACAACTTAAAGAACGCACATGACCCTAAAGTGAATAATAGAAAAATTGCGTAATTATTCTTAGCTGATTAACTAACCAAGCGAAATTTTAAAAATACTTTGAGGAGCACCACACGACGGGAAACAAGACGTAGTTGGTTTCGCCCAGCTCCGGTGAGTTAGTTTTTTTAAATTGTTGATTCATGTTACGAGAAACACATTGTATAATGGGTGTTCAGTTGAGTTAGAAAGAACGAAGCGAGCGGAGTTACTTTAATCAAGTTCTAAATAATTTGTTAGGTCGACGTGAACAGGATCCCATATTGGCGACGCGTACTCGAACTTACAACATATTAATGTCTTAAAAATCAGGGGTTTAAGAGAGGTTGGAGTGCTAGTCGAGGAAAAACTTAATAGTTCCAAAAAGAGAAAAAAACTGGGAGTGGACACTTAAGCTTCGCCTTATGGGTTGATGCACATATATGGGGAATGGGTCATTCTCGACCCTGGGAGTCCTCAAACCACTCCTGGCGCTGTGGTGCAGCTGTGGGCTTATGCGACCCAGATTACTCTTCGCGAGCAACCTTTCGCGTATACTCATTGATTTAACTGCCACCTGCCACGGTGGTCAGTTTGCTCACAATCCGGTATGGAGGCTGTGATGACGCCACAAGGTCGCCCAGCCTAGGCGGCCCACTTAAAGCCAGGCTTCAAATCGTCGCCGACGCCGGCCATTTTTTTTTTCCCGACTTGGGGGTACTTCGAGTTGGGAGGTTTTAACGCTCTCGCGTTAAAACGGAACTAGAGGTCGACACTAGGTGATCAGAAGACGTTGCTTCGTGATGACCTTGGTGGCTCGCTCGAGAGCCCGGCGTTGGACAGCCAGGTCTGAACTGAGCAGCGCCGCCTCCCACTGCTCAAAATTATCGAGTTGCCGCTCTAGTTTAGGAAGATCAGCGGGGAAAGCCCATAGGATGTGGGCTTTATCGGCGCGTTGACCGCAGAGGGCGCAGCCGGGGCTGTAGCTACCGGGAAACACGGTGGCGTACTGGGCCGGCGTCGAGAGAGACAGCGTTTGAAGCCGTCGCCAAAGATTTTGAGAGAGATTTATCACCCGGCGAAAGCCGGAATCTTTCGAGTCGATAATGCATTTTGAAGGCGTGGTACGCGACCTAGCGGTCCTTCGAGGAAAACGTCGCTTGGTAGCCGGCCAACGGCCCTCCTCGGTGGGTGAGACCTCGAGCAGCGTCGTGTGCGGCCCTGTTTCCTGGTGCATGTGCTGTGTGGGCGGTGATCCAGATGATGGAAATGGTGCGGTTAACGAGTGGGACTGTCCGAAGGATGGAAAGAGCAGCGGTAGAAACCCGGCCTCTGGCAAAGCTATGTACTGCAGACTGAGAGTCACTAAGAATAGTAATGCATGATGCGGAAGCTATGGCCATGGCTATCGCACATTCCTCGGCCTCTTTCGGGGTGCGAGTACGAACCGCCGCGGACACAAGAGGCGAGCCAGTAGGGGATACAGCTGCCGTAGCTACTTTTTGAGTATATTGAGCAGCGTCGAAGTATGTGGCGTGTACGCGATCCTGGTATTGTCTGTGGAGAGCCTTTGCAAGCCTATCTCGCCGGTCAGTGTAATGAGTCGGATGCATGTTCTTGGGTATCGAAGGTATGGGTAGCTCACTGAGAGTATGCCTGGGCAGTGACGTCCTTTCTGTGAAAGCCGATTCGTACGTGATGTGTGGTGTGGAAGGAATGTGACGGTTAGAAGGGGTATATGTAATGCGTTCGTATTGTGCTGCCAGATGTAGCTCGACTAACTCCTCTGGTACTTACTATTGTCTGAATTGAAGCAATTGTTTTTGCAGGACTGTCCATTTTCTCTAGAGCTGGAAAAATATCACAGAGATAATCCAGCATGCGATTAGCTTTACTGATAATATAATTAATGCGCCTCGTTCAAGATCAGTTATTTGGTGTAAAATACCAATTATATGAATATCAATCCTGAATTTTAAGGCGGAAGTCTTTAATGTCTCATCGTTGTAAGCAGCAGTTGTCGACAGAAATGTCACGCTTTTCAGTTGGTCGAAACGGTCGTGACGTCACAGTGCGCCAATTTCAAATGGGGCCAATTGTACTTTGGCTAGTAACCATGCAAGGGATCATATAGTGATGCTCCAAGTAAGTAGGACGGAGCTTAGTTAATTGCTTAATTACCCAATTAGCCTAATTAACTTTTCAAGTCAGGCCATATAAATAAATAAAACCGAGTAGGAAATTGGTCGAGCTCGGGAATCGAACCCCGGTCTTCGGAGTGCGAGACGAGCATGCTATCCACTCCGCCAAGCCAGCTCGATGGTTTGGAATGAACAAAGGCGCGTCTAGTGAATACGGTGTCTTCGCTGACTGCCATCCTCCTCCTCCCTTCCCTTCCGGCGAGGTTTAGGTGTCCACCGAGATATGAGAGACAGATACATTTCCTTTCCTCAAAAACCAATTTACCGACGAGCGAGGCCTAGAACCGAATGGGCGATGGCGTTCTATGGACACCCTGGCAGCGTTGCAAGACGCTGTCGCGTTCCACTCTTACAGGCGAAGCTTAACATCTTAACCACACATCAGTGACCGCACTTTAGGTCAAAAAAGTGCACCCCCCCCCCCCCCCCCTCCCCCTGAATTTTGACGGGTGTCCACCGAAATATGTGAGACAGTTACTCCGTAATTTCCTTTCCTAAAATACAATTTTCTGTTTCTTCATTACGGGTCATCTTTGTCTTTCTTCTTTCACTCCCACTTCCACCCTTCCTCTACGGTGCGGTTCAGGTGTTCACCGAGATGACAGAGAATTACTGCGCCATTTCCTTTCCTCAAAAACCGTTGGGTTCAAACGGCAAGGTATCGCGCCGAACGGGTGGTGGCGTTCCGTGGACTCCCTCGCAGCGCTACAACACGCTCTCGTGTTCCACTCCTAAAGTCGAAGCTTAAGCGTCATTAATTAGCAGTTAATTCGTATTCAGGCATTAATCAGTAATTAGCCATTAATTAGTGATTTGTCATCACTTAGTAATTAGTACTCAATTACATGTGACGCCACCAGTGCCAGAGAAGCAGTCAAAGTGGTGCGGAAAATGCTTTCGCCTCTACGCACTTTAGATAGTCAAAGTGCCCCCTGAATTTTTTGGTGTGTACCTGATCTACAAACTAATTATGGATGTGTACAAGCTGTCGCACACATTATTCTAGGCATTGAAAATAGTTTATCGTTGCCAAGTTCTCTAGTCTGGGCACATAAGAAGCAGAGCTTGGCTCTAGATGTACAGCCTCCCTGATTTTTAATAATATAGCGCGAGCGTCGACCGAACTGCTGGTCAGCGCCTTATAACGGCGATAAGCGTGCAACAAGGCGAGAGTTCGCGCACGCGCACGAAGGCAGAGCGTCGTCTGCTAGGCTGTTCCAAGCACGAGGACACACGCCCTGCCGCAATATCAGTTCGCAAGATCCCGCCAAGCCGTAAAGCGCATGCGCATTATTAATATGTGAGACTGCATGAGACATGATTTCTTTCTCTCTTTTTTTTTTGTTTGCCTATTACGGGAGGCCAGCCTGGCGATGCAAAGTGATAAGAAAAAATAAAAGTAAAGAAATATAGCAGCACATTGAAACCATTGCCTGGATCGCGATAAGCGGGGTTCCAACCAGCTCTTTAATGAGCCTTGCAGTGTCTCGACGGTATAAAAAGGCACCGCAGCTCTCAAACGCCCACTTCGGCGGAGAATGCCTCCACGCGTGCCACTGGAACAACGCCACCGCGTCATCGCAATGTCGCTTTGCGGGAAGTCTCAGAATGAAATTGCTAAGAGCGTTGGAGTCACTCAGGCTACCGTAAGCAGAATAGTTCAGGCTTATCGCGACGAAGGGCGCATTTGTGACGCTCCTCGACATTTGAAGCGCAAGACAACGGAAGAAGAGGACCATGCCATTGTTGCTGCGGCTTGTGTAGCGCCCTTCATGACTGCTGGCCAATTGAAGCAGGTTGCTGGAGTGGACGTGAGTGACAACTTGGTGCGTACCCGACTTCGAGAAGCAGGTCTTCGCAATCGAGTTGCGGTGCAGAAGCCGAAGCTTTCGGCGACTAACAAGGAGAAAAGGCTACAGTTTGCACGCGACCATATTGAATGGACCGTGGAGGACTGGGAAAATGTTGTCTTCACAGACGAGTCCACGGTTTGCACAAAATGGAGCCAGCAACAGAAAGTTTACCGGCCAGACCTCATGAGGTTGGTGATTTATCATTGTTCATTTTTTCGATTTGGCTATGTTTGGCTTAAACCTGCGAAAGTATATGGCATTTGCTTCCCGGGGTGACATGTGATTATCAATGTCAGCTATCACTGTTCAAGAAATAGATGATGCAGCACAGGCGGGTAAAATGGTTCCTAAATAGAATTACTTATACTTGGTTAAATTTAAAAGATGTTTGCTGAGATTGTGGATGGATTATACTTCCATGTGAAGAGGGGGTGTATTGTCGCTGTAATATTTTCATTACGTGTCGTTTAATATTGTCTAGGAGTCATTGACACACTTTATGTTGTGTATAAAATTTTCTTCCACTGTTGCAGGTATGATCCACACTATGTTCAGAAGGTCAAGTCTAGTGGCAGGACGAGCGTAAACATTTGGGGCGTAATAACTAAGAACGGCCTTGGCCCGCTCCGTCGTATATCGGGCCGCTTCTGTGCTGAAGCATACCTGGAAATTATTGATCAGGAGCTTCTTCCCCATCTTCTGGACGGCCCTTTCACGGATGGTTGCTTCTACCTACAGCATGACCTGTCACCGGTGCATGCTGCACGCGCCGTGAAGGAACATTTGGAACAACTAGGCATCATGACGTTGTCTTGGCCTCCCCAGGGAGCGGACCTGAATATAATTGAAAATGTTTGGGGTATCCTCAAGTCCAACTTGTCAAAGATGAGTCTCCACGATGCATCGGCAGACGGCTTGTGGGAAGCCGTGAAGAGTGCATGGGATGCCCTTAAGGATGACGTGGACCTTGTACCCGCACTCTTCGACTCCCTGCCCAGGCGCATCGCGGGTGTTGCTCAGTCCGGAGGCGCGTTTCAGCGCTATTAACTTATATGTATGATGTGTGAGAGCCTTGAGACAAGGCCCTGTTTCAGTTCTAAAATGCACCAAGGAAATAAAGGTTATTTGATGAAAATACACAGAAGTGTTCTACATTCGCGGATACATGCAGCTGTGTCTTACTACCCCTTCCTCTCCTGAAAGAACGAGCTTATACACCCCACGCTTCTCAATGCATTCATCGCTCCTAACGTGGCGACTGCCATTTCCAGCTCAGGTGACGCATGCTGAAAGCGGCAACCTTCTTGCAGAAAAAAAAGGAGGCGCAACCATTCGTGGCTCCGTGGTTTTGCTTAAGTAGTTCAGGAGTGAGCGGGTAAACTTTACAGAATTGAGACAACAAAAAAAGACAGCATAAGTGGGCCTTGGTCCAGAGCCACAAAAACCGAAAAATGATAACTCGCAAGGAGGCATTCTCCGCCGAAGTGGGCGTTTGAGAGCTGCGGTGCCTTTTTATACCGTCGAGACACTGCAAGGCTCATTAAAGAGCTGGTTGGAACCCCGCTTATCGCGATCCAGGCAATGGTTTCAATGTGCTGCTATATTTCTTTACTTTTATTTTTTCTTATAACTTTGCATCGCCAGGCTGGCCTCCCGTAATAGGCAAACAAAAAAAAAGAGAGAAAGAAATCATGTCTCATGCAGTCTCACATATTAATAATGCGCATGCGCTTTACGGCTTGGCGGGATCTTGCGAACTGATATTGCGGCAGGGCGTGTGTCCTCGTGCTTGGAACAGCCTAGCAGACGACGCTCTGCCTTCGTGCGCGTGCGCGAACTCTCGCCTTGTTGCACGCTTATCGCCGTTATAAGGCGCTGACCAGCAGTTCGGTCGACGCTCGCGCTATATTATTAAAAATCAGGGAGGCTGTACACCAATTTACAGCGTAAACTCTTGGCTGTGGATCAGTGCGGCCGCGCAGACGTGTTCATTTTAGTTGTGCCGCAAAACGTCACGCACAGATGCCTGAATGAGGTTTCGGAAACCAATCAGGAGCCGGCTGATGCCGCTTGGGGAGCACGAGTGTTGGATTTAGAAATAATTAAATTTAATTGCTCACTGTCGCGAGACTGAGAGATTACCATGCATGCACGTAAAGTGGTACGCTCGTACAGATTCTGGAAATTATGAGCGTGAGGTGCCGGCGTTTGCACTGGAATACTATGCATGTCCAGAGGCTGTTCGGGGTGAACGCGCTAGGGAAGCGATCACTAAAATTTATTGTTGCCGCTAACGTCATGACGTAAATAATAACCTTATATCAAAAGCTTCAAATGAGGCGCATGCTGGGCTGCATGTAAACAAAAGTGCACCGTATTCTCGTTACAATTGTGCGTAAAGTAGTTTTTCAACGCGGATTTTATCTTGCGGCACAATCTTTAATCTTCTTATTGTCCTCAAGCTAAAAAAAAAAAAAACAATTTTTTGCTCAAGAAGGGTTAAATTCCTGGACATTTCTTAACCCACCCGCACCCCTTCCTTGCATATATAGTTTAAATTCAGAAAGTCAGCATGCAGAACTAGCCTGCCTAACATAGAAAGTTAGAGCTCAAAGGAAGTTTCGTGGGAGCTTAATTGTTAAATTAAAAACACGTACACTCTGTGAAGTAAAATACGCGATATTAACACAGCGACTGCTATGAAGCAAGCGAGCGAGGCGAGAAAGCTGAAACTGGAAGTAGAGGTAGCTGCTTCACAAAAAATTAAACGCAACAGTGTGTTCGCCGAGTAGTGTTTCGATGTGATTTTTAACAGAATTATACGTAGTGTGGTA
This sequence comes from Amblyomma mixtum, assembly GCF_055824585.1. Classification (NCBI taxonomy): domain Eukaryota; kingdom Metazoa; phylum Arthropoda; class Arachnida; order Ixodida; family Ixodidae; genus Amblyomma; species Amblyomma mixtum. The sequence continues at coordinate 204,875,444 of NC_143014.1, forward strand.
GGAGGCGACTTCCACATTGAAGCAGGGCATGTGGCTATGCGATGTATTGGGAAAGAAGAGGGCGGAGACGCGCGGGGGGCACCGCACCTGATGCTGCTGACCCTAGTGGGAAATGTAGATTTCATTGCAGCTCATTATTCATCCGCAAAAGCAGCTCTCAACAACGTTCATCATGGCGATCATTTCACAACAGCATTCACATTGCATTTCCTTTTTTTTGAAGGGGTCAACATTGTGGGCATCCAACGCAAACAGACCATGAACATACCGGAATGTTCGTGCGAGATCATTTCTCAGAGTCCACAATAGTTAGGCCGAATTCAGCACCAACCTGAAAAATTAGTGCGCTGCTATTTGTCCTAAGACTGCCTTCCACCCTGCTCCCGTGGTGACTTCGACTGTGCGACAGCCCATGTGGATATAAGTACTTTCATACACTCCTTGCCGTGACTAAACAGTGCTTTCCACTCTCTGGCATATGGCGGTGCACGGACCGCGTGTACATTTTTCGTGCGCACGTCAGTAATTGCAGGCGCACTTACATTTTCCGTCAGCAACTTGATCACGGCACGCTTGCTAGGTGTCGCTTGTCCTTGGCATCAGCCATTGCCACCCGGCGACCTTCAGTTCGATGCGAAACTGAATGAGAGAGGAAAGCCACGTGCATAGCTCCTAACTATTACCTACAAGGATAAGTCAGTGAGTCCCGGGACATCATAAAAACGTAAGCCGATTTCACCATACCTGGGCTTTAAGCGTACAGAATTCTCTTGAATGTTATTCAAGCGCGACGACTGCATCGCGGTCCTTGCGGGAGCTGTGATTGCCGGCCAAATGCATAAACGAAATATCAGCCGTGCTGCGTTGTGAAGGGCGAAACAGGTGTCTGTTCTCAAAACGCGCGTATGGCCGGGCAGTGGTACTGCAGGCCCGCGGTTAAACTTCAACTTACGAGAACCGAAACGCTTACTATCTGGCGTTGCTGCGATGGTCGACTGGGGCAACTAGCAAGATTCATGTCCTGACTCGAACGGTGACGCCCAAGCGCACGATAAGCTGCTTTTCGCCCATCGATGTCATATTGAGAATTCAGATAATAGCTGTTTCCGCTTTGTTTTACCGTGTCACGTTTCAGCGTACTCCGATATATCGCAGCAGTACGGCGTTAACACTCATTCGAACAATCAGCTGTGACCAAAACTGAGCAGCGACGTTTGACTCTTTGTCTCAGCACTAGCTGAATCATTAGGCTAGGAAATTTACAGTAACAAGGATACTTGTATAAGAGCATGCTTCAACAGATGCGATGCAGTTTCTTTCGCTCGTATGCGGGAAGGTTTGATCCCCCATTCCACCAAGTGCCCGCTGATTTTTCCATGAGTACAATTAAGCTATCCTCTGACCTTGTGCACGGCTTCTTTGGAGGGAAAAGGAGCGTCGTCCAGTGCGTGGGTGCTCCTTTTAGCCCCAAAGTATTCTTCCTCTCGGTATGTACGAACTAGCCCAGTAGCAAGCCCTTCTAAAATTGGACCGTTACTTTGCTTACTCAGCCAAATCCTCTTCAATGATTTCGCATGTGATTTGCCAGAAATGCAGCAGCTGCTATGACTAAGGTGCAACCACACGCTCTGAAATTTTTTAGCAAGTTTTTGTGATTTTAGTAGCTTTTCAATGCCGCGTCTTCCCGTTTGCTCTACAGAGATAGAATTTTCTGCAAGATAATTGGGTGCGATACTCTACACTGTAGCAAGACCCGAAGTACTGCTCAACGTGCTTCTTTACGCACCCTTCCACCTTCTTTGGAAGGTTAACTTGTTCGGAGAGTCGTACGAGCTTGTTCGGTGCTCACTCCGGCTTCTCAAATGTTACCCTCCTGATGGTAGGCAAGAATTTTTACCCATATTAATGCGATAGCAGTACAGATGCCGTTCTCGAATAAAGCCGGCGCCCGTCCGTCCTTGTCACGAAAAAGCAGGTGGCCCGCTCTCCACGGTGCGAAGGTGGCAATGAAATTAAGACAAATTCAATGCTATTGCCATCTATCCACCATGGTACTACGCGTCAGCTCTTTGGTCGAGAGGAAGGAGAGAGGGAGGGAAGGAAGGAAGGAAGGAAGGAAGGAAGGAGAGAGGGAGGGAATAAGGTAGGGATGGAAGGCAGGAAGGAAGAAGGAAGGAAGAAGGAAGGAAGGAAGGAAGGAGAGAGGGACGGAGGAAGGAAGGATGGAAGGAGAGTGGGAGGGAGGGATGGAAGGAACGAAGGAAGGAGAGAGGGAGGAAAGAAGGAAGAACAGAGGGGGAGGGAGGAAAGGATTGAAGGAAGGATGGAAGGAAGGAAGGAGAGAGGGAGGGAGGTAGGGAGGGAGGAAGGATGGAAGGAAGGAAGGAAGGAAGGAGAGAGGGAGGGAGGAAGGAAAGAAGGAAGGAGAGAGGGATGAAGGAAGGGAGGAAGGAAGGAAGGAAGGAAGGAATAAACTTTATTCATAAAAAAAATTGGCTGTGGCTTAGCTTGGTTAAGCCTGGTAATTGCGAAGCAATACTTGGTTCTGCTGCCGTTCTTCTCGTTCTTCTCCTGTCGCCATAGCTCGCTGATGCTTTCTCTTTGCAACCTGCCGAAGCGTATAGGCTGGAGGCGGCATCTCATGGGCTTGACGAGAAGAGCGCAGTCAGGCCGCGGCCGTGGCTATGCGCCGCGCAAGGCGACGGTGTGAGATGGGGCCCCGTTTTTACACAGATGGTATGACGTCACGTAGCGCGCAGCGCCCCTGGTGAGAGGAGCGGGAGTCAGGCCGTGGCTATGCGCCGCGCAAGGCGACGGCGTGAGATGGGGCCCCGTTTTTAAGCAGATGGTATGACGTCACATAGCGCGCAGCGCCCCTGGTGAGAGGAGCGGGAGTCAGGCCACGGCCGTGGCTATGCGCCGCGCAAGGCGACGGTGTGAGATGGGGCCCCGTTTTTACACAGATGGTATGACGTCACATAGCGCGCAGCGCCCCTGGTGAGAGGAGCGGGAGTCAGGCCGTGGCTATGCGCCGCGCAAGGCGACGGCGTGAGAAGGGGCCCCGCTTTTACACAGATGGTATGACGTCACGCAGCGAGGTCACGCGAAAGGTCAAGCGTGGCTATGCGGCCGCGGCACGGCACGGGCTGAGGTGGTAGCGAAAGTAGTATTGCTTCGCAATAAAAATAATCGTCCTCTCGGAAAGGGCGAGATGGGTTCATAACGGGCCCGATGGTCCGCAGTTGCTGGCAGGCCCAAAGATAATGATGGAAGTCAGCCGCTGGGGCCTGACAGATAGAACACTGAATTGGGTATAAGGCCGCGTGCATGCACGCGGCTCACTATTACCGGCAAGACATACGAGTTGGTCTGAAGCTGCATCCAGACTGCGCTCTCGTGTGTTTCGAGGGAGTGGCGTGAGAAAGGGCCTCTCTGACTGCTGAACATTCTACATGGACATTCGCCTGCTCATCTAGTACAGCCAGGCACACATAGGAGAAAAAATAATAATAAGAGAAAAACGATTAACAAATAAAACGCAAAAGAAAATAGGGAAAAAAAGGAAAATAAAAAGCGCAATGGAAAAAGAGAAAACAGGAAAAAAACGTAAATGAAATGAAGAGAAAAGAGAAAACGCAAAACGAACATAAAAAGAGAACAAAAAGTTGGAGGCTTATCAAGGTTAAGCCCAGTGGATGCGAAGCAGCCTTCGTTTTGCATTCTTATTATTAACGTCCTTAGCGTTTGGAGGCATCTTGACCGCATACACGCCCGGCGCAAAGACGCTGGCGCGGTTGCGGGCACAGAGACTGACGCGACGGCGGGCGCGCGCCGCTTCATCCCTGGCGTGACGTCACATATCACGTGATGCAGCGATGGTGGCGCCGCCGCTGCGTCGCGCGCGACGGCGCGAACCGAAGCGTGGAGGCCACCGCCGGGCGACGTCCGACGGCGGGATATGAGGCCCCATCTGCAGCCGGTGTGACGTCATCACGTGACGTCACATCATGTGATCTCACTTCAAGGTCAATGGTGGCCACCGCCGGGCGTCGCGCGAAGGCCCGAAACCTACGTTAATATGCTTCGCATAATAAAAATCAAGAATGCTAAAGAAAATCAAAAAATAGAAAATAAAGAAAAAGAAAAAATGTAAGAAGAAAAAAGGGAAGAAAGAGGAACAGAATATTTCCAGTGGACTTGAGTACAGTCCAGGCCGCATGGAGGCCCACCAAGCGGCTACAACCAGGCGAAGGTCACCTAAGCAGCCTAGCGAGGAAGCTCAAGCACTGACTCGAGAACAGTCCAGCCCACAGGAGGCCCACCAGGGGGCCACAACGAGCTGAAGGCCAGCCAAGGAACTTGGCGAAGAAGCTCAAGGACTGACGATTACCTGAAAAGATCAAGGAGAGAAGAGGGAAATGAAGAGCAAGGAAATGAAAGAAAAGAAAAAAAAATGCCGCTGGTGGTGTCGGGCCTTTCCCTTGGCTCCGGGGGCGCTGGATGGTAGATCCTCCTTTTTTTCCCCTTTCTCTCCCCAACCTTTTCTTCTATAACACTTTTACTCTGCCACTAGTCCGACTTATTTTATTGTACCCTTTTCCATTTCCTTGCTTTCCCTACCGGCGGTACTTATGTGGAGCGGGGGAGCCCTTATTCTTTCGGGCTCATCTGTTTTCTGTCTGATGTCCGCGTCTATATGTCCGCGTTCAGAGCCGGGGGTTGCGGGCAGGTTTGCTGAAATCAACAGAGACGGGAGCCGGTACGTATATATCTATTTTAGGTGGGATGCGATGTCCGTACCGTTGAGCGTCTTGAGGTGAATGAGACAATGTGTGTTTGCTTGTATGCGTGTCTGAGTGGTGGAATCCTGCAGGGTCCGAGGAGGTTCCAGGTGAGCCTTGCTAGACCTCGGGAAGAGCAATCTGTGTCTCGAAAGCCCCACCGGTGGGTATGTTTGAAACAGCCACTTTCTTAGACAGTGGTGCATCGCTTAGCCGCTGCACCACTGCTCCAGTAGTGGTATGAGGGCTGCCCGCGATCTTTGAATCTATGAAAGAAAAGGGGTACTTGCGCGGGAGGTATCTCGAATGTTATTCCATTGTGTACTCTTAAAGATATGATAAGTGTCGTCCAAGTTTTTGGGCCACAGAGAACGGTACTGCGGGATTGGTGTCACCAGTGGCGCGTTGGGCAGTTTTACTGGCTTCAGGAGATTTATTGCTTGAGAGTAGATTAAAATTAGGTTTTCTAGGTTTTGCTGCAAAAAAAAAGTAGTGGAGAGCATATATTTACACACGTCTACAAGCTTAATTGCGACAAAGATGGTACTGTAACGAAGTAAAAAAGAAGATTGCACATTTTCATTCTACAGCTCGTAAAAAAAAGGTAACTGCCACTAGTTTGTCAACGGTGATCAATAACAACCTTAGATTATTGTAATTACATTGCAAGCCTAACAGCCATACAAACAGAACAATTGCAACAGTGTGTCTCAAGCAAACTTTCTGCAAATACAAGCATTTTACCAAAATCATAACGTTCCTGCAAAGTGCGCTAACCAACCAAGCCTATTATTACTTATGCAGGATGTCGTCTTAGTTGCGTTAAATTAAAAACAAAGAAAGGAAAGAAAGTAATAGAGAAAGAATGAAGGAAAGAAAGAAAGAGTAAGAAAGGAAGAAAGAAAGAAACAAGGAAAGAAAGGGAGAAAGATTGAAAGAAATAGAGGAAGAATGAAGGAAGAAGGAAATAGAGAAAGAATGAATGAAAGTGAAAGAAAGGAAGGAAGAAAGAAAGAAAGAGTAAGAAAGGAAGGAAGAAAGAAAGAGAAAGAAAGAGACGAAGAAATAGAGAAAGAATGAAGGAAAGAAAGAAATAGTAAGAAAGAAAGAAAGATGAAAGGAAAGAAAGGAAGAAATAAAGAAAGTAAGAAAGAAAGAAGGAAAGAAAGACAGAAAAAAAGAAAGAAAGGAAGAAAGAAAGAAGGAAAGAAAGAAAGAAAGAAAAAAGAAAGAAACAAAGAAACAAAGAGAGAAAGAAAGAAAGGAAGAAAGAAGGAAAGAAAGAAAGAAAGATGGGAAGAAAGAGAGGAAGAAGGAAAGAAAGAAAGAGAAAAAAGAAAGAAAGAAGGAAAGAACCAAAGAGAGAAAAAAAGAAAGAAAGGAAGAAAGAAAGAAGGAAAGAAAGAAAGAAAAAAAGAAAGAAACAAAGAGAGAAAGAAAGAAATAAACAGGGAAAGAAAGGAAGTAATAAAGAAGGAAAGAAAGAAAGAAAGAAAGAAAGAAGGAAAGAAAGAAAGGAAGAAAGAAAGAGAGGAAGAAAGAAAGAAAGGAAGAAAGAAAGAAAGGAAGAAAGAAAGAAAGAGAGAAAGAAAGGAAGAAAGAAAGAAAGGAAGAAAGAAAGAGAGAAAGAAAGATAGAAAGAAAGAAAGGAAGAGAGAAATAAAGAAAGAAAGAAAGGAAGAAAGAAAGGAAGAAAGAGAGGAAGAAAGAAAAAGAAAGAAAGAAAGGAAGAAAGAAAGAGAGAAAGAAAGAAAGAAAGAGAGAAAGAAAGAAAGAGAGGAAGAAAGAAAGAAAGAGAGAAAGAAAGAAAGAAAGAAAGAGAGAAAGAAAGAAAGAAAGAAAGGAAGAAGGAACGAAAGAAGGAAAGAAAGAAGGAAAGAAAGAAAGAAAGAAAGAAGGAAGGAAAGAAAGAAAGAAAGAAAGAAAGACGAAGAGAGCCAGCGACGTACTTTTCTCTGCCCCACACTTTTGTCGCACTGTTTGTCAGAAAGTTTGTTTCTTACGATTCTCTGGCGCCTAGGCAAAGACAAACTTTAACTGTGTTTTTTACAAGGATCTCGAAACTGATGCGCTTGCTTTTGTGAAAGCCAAGCAAGAAGCTTGCTCTCGTGAAACTGCACGCTTGCTGCGGCAACACGGCACACGGCACACACGGCAGCCTGGAGTGATCTCGTCAGGTGTGCAGTGCTTTAAAGTGTTCTTGCATCAAGAGTTAAATGCGATGAATTTCAAAGACGGCTGCACTGCAACTGAGGCGTTGATTGAAATGAACAGATATCCAGGCTTCCTGAAAAAAAAATGATTAATGACTGTTTTCCGAAACTCGATCGCATATGAATCTCCACAATGTACATTAATTGGCCGATATGAATATTCGCTGGCTCAGTGAAGAATCACAAGCCCCATGTTAGGTGATCAGTGGTGGTCAGATGTGGTGTTTTGAATGACCGGATCGTCGATCGTTCCATATACTTCCTTGTGGAGACAGTGAGGGTACCGGACGCAGAAATAATGCTGGATCACAGCCAGTTTGCCTCTCAGCGCCCTCAGTTAAGGAACCCTCGGGTCGTATTTCTTGACACGTCTTTTCGTTTTCCTTCATTTTGTTCATCTACCACTGGGCATGGTTTTCCGATGACGTAGGCCGCGGTAGACGACACCGCTGAGAGAGGACTAAAAGAAGGAAAGAAGGAAAAATCGGACCTTTGGTTTCAGCATGGCGGGGCTGCAGGGAATTCCTGTCGCGATCTTTGCGCTATACCTGCATGGCAGTTTCTCACTGAAGTAGATATAACGGAGGGTCTCCATGCCGCGGAAATCACTCTCTCCGCGCTTGACATTTCTTTTTTGCTCTGGGGTTTCCAGAATAAAAAGAATTACACCACCACCCTGCTCGTGCCCATACAACCTGAAACAAAGTGGTGTCCATGGTAAAAGAATGCACAGCGAAATGACCAGGACAAAGGAAGAAGTGGACAGGACAGGCGCTGAGGTGTCACCCCTGTGCTGCTACCGAACCAGGATTGCTAAAGCGAGGGCTCATATTCACGCAAGGTTCATTCATGATGAGTGTTGACGTATGTAGACAGCACTTAGAGCACGTCTTAAATGTAACTGCCTCTGCTTGCAACCTTTGTTATGTAAATAAATGTTCCTCGCGATCAGCTCTCGCTTGCAGGGAAACGTCAAAGCGCTTCTTATCTCGAATGGTCTGCGACTCCCATGTGCTTCTTCGGACTGATGACAACTGAGAACAGTCTCAATTAAGCATTAAGCAGGCTTTAGTAGAATGGGCCTAAGTTTGTAATAAATGCTATACCATTGGACAGCGTCTTTGCTGGCAGCTAGCCAGAGCAGTGATGGTGCCCTTTCTTGAGTGCGAGACGCGTCATGGTACAATACTGCCAGAGCAGGTAGACCGTTCGCGATCATCGCAGACAACGGTGTTGCGTCACGGGCGACGACGGCAGGGCGACGAAATTAAGGTCGGAGAACACTGTCATCGACGCCCGTTGTCAGTTTCCTTTCGTTTTGAAATTCAAAATTAATTTCCGTATACTGCTTCATATACTTCATATACTGCAGAAAAGCTTCATAGCTTCATATACTGCAGAAAAGGTTTCTTCGTACAGTAGAAAATGTACATAGTCGCTTTCACACTCATGAAATATTTTTAAAATACAATGTGATGCCTATTATGACAATGTATGACTACCGACTGAGTAAGCTTTATAAACAGGAAGTAAAGAATGGTGGCACATTCTTAAAACAGTTAGCGAATCTACAAAACAACACCCCGAGTCATGCCACCCGTTACAGCGAACACTGGATGGTAAAAACATACCGCACAACATATGGTCATCAAACATTGCAAAATCAGTTGCCGAAGTTATTGAATAAATTGAATAAAGAAAATGTACAATTCAAAATATATCCATTTAAAGAAATCAGAAAATACTACATGTCCAAATGATCATGCCTGATTGTCCCTCACAATCCGCAATTACACTTCTTTTTCTGTTTCTTAATACTTGAGTTTGTTTCTACACCCATATCCTTTTCAACTGAATAATTTGTACACGTACACAATTTGTACACATACACGTACAATTTGTACACAACTGAATAATTTGTATAATTTGTACACGGGTTGTACACGTAGTCCGGGTACTTCTTGCGATGCCTGGCGGCCTCCAGTGCCGCCTTGCGCCGGTAGAGCTCCTTGTCGGCGATGCTCAGCGCCAGCCACATCTTTCTCAGACGGGTGCTCACCTTCTGGTTGTTTTCGTTTGGGTTCTGGGCGGCGACCAGGCGCCTCTTCTCCTGGGCGAACAGCATGAAGGCGTTGGGCGGGCGTGGAATGCGCGAACGCAGTTCGTAGCTGTGCTCCCGGCTCGTAGGGCCCGGCTCCCCGAGCTCGCCCATGCTGAAAGACGAAGTCGATGGACTGTCTAGGTCGACCGCAGGTACGAGTTTGGATGGTGGCTGCTGGCCGTCGTTTTTTACCGAGGCAGCAGCAGTAGGGGCAGCAGCAGCAGCAGCAGCAGCAGCAGCAGCAGCAGCAGCAGCAGCAGCAGCAGAGGCAGTAGAGGTAGCAGCAGTCTCAAGTGGCTGCTGACTCTCTGCTCCGTGGGGTACGACGCAAGCCGTAGCGTCCATGCACTCGCATCCGTCGCACGAGGGGCTGTCCACCAGGGACTCGTCGTCATAGTCATCCAGGAGTAGGCAGTTGTGGATGGATGGGCACAAGTCAGGCGTCGTCATGGCGAAAGAAGCGTGGTGCCGGCGCCTGCCGCGTCGACAGTTCCGAGAAGAGTCCCGCCTGGAGGGCTTCTGGAGTCCAGCAGCGTCCACGGGCGACCCAACAGACCCACGAGGAGGCCGTGACAGAGCCGCGGTCAATGGCGGCGCAGAATCGAACGTCTTCTTCTTCTTCTTCTTCTTCTGCTTCACCATATGAAAATGGCACATACCCACGCGGGGGGATTGGCCAAGGTACGGTGGTGAATGCCAAGGAGGTATGAGTGCGGGAAGAAAAGCTAAGTAAAATAGTAGGATGTTTGAATTCAGAAAATATGTATGAATTGTTAGAAATGTTTCACAGTAAGCAAATTAGATACATCAGGAAACAAAATAAAATACGCTATTGGATATTCAGTGGAATTTTATATGGATTTAACAGGGTAAGCGCCCAGTTGCAATGATGTAATCATGAAGGTAGCCTCAAATAGTGTGTCTGCATCGACTGAGTAATAATGCAGAACATGTAATCAAAATTGCGTGTTGTCTTCCATTGAAAATATCATTCAAATAACATGCGTTCAGTTCTATGAGGTCTTGGAGAAGCGCCTTGAATGGTAACGCTGAAGCTTAATTCCTGTAATCGACCTCAAATATGAACGGCGTGACGCAGTAAGAAATTCGACGTTTTCAGTAACGCTCATGCGGCTTTCCAGGATTCTCAGCCCGGCCTGCGAATCTTCGAGGCAGCAGATACACTCGGCGAACAACGGCATTATTGCGCATTGGGCAGAGTTTTACCTGCAATAAACGCGTGCATATGTTGATTCCATTTCAGACGAAGCAGACCTCTCCTTCTGACTTCTGCCTGGTGTAAAAAACATGACGTCGAAAGGGCGTTGCTCGATGAGCAAAGCCGTCCACTTTAGCTTCTGAACCGGCTAAGCTAGCTTGTGGCGAGCGGTCCCCCGCCCTCTTTATTCTCCCGATTAGAGACGCCTCTAAGCCTTCTTCTCCGAATTATAACCCTCTTGGTTCGTGGCATGCTTTGCCGATCGGGCTAGAAACACGTACGTGCTCTGATGCATGATGCAGACCGGGACAGGTCTATTGACAAAGCCCAACCCACAAAAGGGGTTAGCGCGAGGCAGAAGCGTCAGTTACCCACCATTACCTTTTTTGAAGAAGAGAGGGGAATTCACGTTAAAACCTGAGCTCCAGACAGCTGCCACTAGCTTTCGAGATCGGGGGTGAAGGGCAGTGGCCGAGAGGTATACATGCTGCTTTCCGCATTCCTCGTATTCCTTTCCGCGGCCACGGACTTCGTCGACATGATGCCAGCAGTTAATTTCTCGGAAACCATCCAGCTTCGCGGTGAAAACAGCCAGAAACGCGCCAGAGGGGCTTACAAGGGGCGCGCACTCACTTCCGAAAGCCTGAAACTGGCGAGCCGGCGATGCCGGTGTCTCAATTGTGCGTCATTTCCGGTCAGGTTTGTTAGTTGTCCAGCACACCGCTAGAGGATTGCGTCGTCTGCTACAGAGGTTTTTGAACGCTTCTAACTTAAATTCTAGACGCTTCAGAGCCCTAATGTTAAATATAGATATTGCTCATAACATGCACACTATATCCAGCGCAAAATTAGCCGGAGTAAACTTTCGGTCAGGTAGGCCTTTAATGCGTTTTGTAGAAGCTGACTTATCTATAGTCAGAAATTGAATTTCAACCTCTTCACTCCTTTCCCTATGCTCTCGTCACTTTTTGCACGTTCAAAGGTCGGCGCTGCTCCACTGGCCCATCCGCCCCGCAAGATAACCCCTCCCCTCTGCCCCCCCTAGAGAGGGCCGTGCTCTTGACCCGCCCGCCGGAGCGACGCTGTTGACTGGCCGCCGCCATGGTAGCTGCGTGACGTCCCAAAAAAGAATCTAACCAAAAACAAAAAAAAAAGAATGTAACCAAAAGCGTGCGACGGAGGAGCGCAAGAGCATGCAAAAATCGCCCGAAAGGACTCAACTTTCTCGCGCGATTGTGGGTTCGCTGATGCGTGTACAAGTGTATTAGTTGGCTTAGGTGTTCATGAGAAGAGAATGTAATGGTTGAAGGAGTTCATGCACTCTCTTCAGAACCCACAAGGTGTGTCAGAGCTCCTTTAGAGCACGTGCAGCGCTTTAGTTTTATATACCTCGTTGTTTGAGCGCAAGCAGCAATGAATTTTTCAAACATAGTGCACGAAAATGCTCATACTAATGTACAATATTTTTACACTGCACACTGTACTTTCTGCTTTGTACTTGTAAATTGCACTCGGTCAGGAGCCATCTGGGACCTCAGCGAGAGAGATAAAGGGAGGGAGGAGACTGGGTAAAGGAGAGGTGGTATATATTCGGCATACGACCTACGCTAACCAAGAGCGCATTGCGCTATACAAATAAAGAAGAGGCGCGGTGCGAGCGCGAGGGGTAGAGAACGAGAGAGAACCGCCGCGGCCAGTTGTGTCTGGGTCTCCTGCGTCTCTCTGTGCCTTTCTCTAGACTGGCGGCGATCTGCTTGGCCCGTCGCTCCTGCTCCTTGCGGCGGCGAGCGTCGCGAGGGTTGTACACGTAGTCCGGGTACTTCTTGCGATGCCTGGCGGCCTCCAGTGCCGCCTTGCGCCGGTAGAGCTCCTTGTCGGCGATGCTCAGCGCCAGCCACATCTTTCCCAGACGGGTGCTCACCTTCTGGTTGTTTTCGTTTGGGTTCTGGGCGGCGACCAGGCGCCTCTTCTCCTGGGCGAACAGCATGAAGGCGTTGGGCGGGCGTGGAATGCGCGAACGCAGTTCGTAGCTGTGCTCCCGGCTCGTAGGGCCCGGCTCCCCGAGCTCGCCCATGCTGAAAGACGAAGTCGATGGACTGTCTAGGTCGACCGCAGGTACGAGTTTGGATGGTGGCTGCTGGCCGTCGTTTTTTACCGAGGCAGCAGCAGTAGGGGCAGCAGCAGCAACAGCAGCAGCAGAGGCAGTAGAGGTAGCAGCAGTCTCAAGTGGCTGCTGACTCTCTGCTCCGTGGGGTACGACGCAAGCCGTAGCGTCCATGCACTCGCATCCGTCGCACGAGGGGCTGTCCAGGGACTCGTCGTCATAGTCATCCAGGAGTAGGCAGTTGTGGATGGATGGGCACAAGTCAGGCGTCGTCATGGCGAAAGAAGCGTGGTGCCGGCGCCTGCCGCGTCGACAGTTCCGAGAAGAGTCCCGCCTGGAGGGCTTCTGGAGTCCAGCAGCGTCCACGGGCGACCCAACAGACCCACGAGGAGGCCGAGACAGAGCCGCGGTCATTGGCGGCGCAGAATCGAACGTCTTCTTCTTCTTCTTCTTCTGCTTCACCATATGAAAATGGCACATACCCACGCGGGGGGATTGGCCAAGGTACGGTGGTGAATGCCAAGGAGGTATGAGTGCGGGAAAAAAAGCTAAGTAAAATAGTAGGATGTTTGAATTCAGAAAATATGTATGAATTGTTAGAAATGTTTCACAGTAAGCAAATTAGATACATCAGGAAACAAAATAAAATACGCTATTGGATATTCAGTGGAATTTTATATGGATTGAACAGGGTAAGCGCCCAGTTGCAATGATGTAATCATGAAGGTAGCCTCAAATAGTGTGTCTGCATCGACTGAGTAATAATGCAGAACATGTAATCAAAATTGCGTGTTGTCTTTCATTGAAAATATCATTCAAATAACATGCGTTCAGTTCTATGAGGTCTTGGAGAAGCGCCTTGAATGGTAACGCTGAAGCTTAATTCCTGTAATCGACCTCAAATATGAACGGCGTGACGCAGTAAGAAATTCGACGTTTTCAGTAACGCTCATGCGGCTTTCCAGGATTCTCAGCCCGGCCTGCGAATCTTCGAGGCAGCAGATACACTCGGCGAACAACGGCATTATTGCGCATTGGGCAGAGTTTTACCTGCAATAAACGCGTGCATATGTTGATTCCATTTCAGACGAAGCAGACCTCTCCTTCTGACTTCTGCCTGGTGTAAAAAACATGACGTCGAAAGGGCGTTGCTCGATGAGCAAAGCCATCCACTTTAGCTTCTGAACCGGCTAAGCTAGCTTGTGGCGAGCGGTCCCCCGCCCTCTTTATTCTCCCGATTAGAGACGCCTCTAAGCCTTCTTCTCCGAATTATAACCCTCTTGGTTCGTGGCATGCTTTGCCGATCGGGCTAGAAACACGTACGTGCTCTGATGCATGATGCAGACCGGGACAGGTCTATTGACAAAGCCCAACCCACAAAAGGGGTTAGCGCGAGGCAGAAGCGTCAGTCACCCACCATTACCTTTTTTGAAGAAGAGAGGGGAATTCACGTCAAAACCTGAGCTCCAGACAGCTGCCACCAGCTTTCGAGATCGGGGGTGAAGGGCAGTGGCCGAGAGGTATACATGGTGCTTTCCGCATTCCTCGTATTCCTTTCCGCGGCCACGGACTTCGTCGACATGATGCCAGCAGTTAATTTCTCGGAAACCATCCAGCTTCGCGGTGAAAACAGCCAGAAACGCGCCAGAGGGGCTTACAAGGGGCGCGCACTCACTTCCGAACGCCTGAAACTGGCGAGCCGGCGATGCCGGTGTCTCAATTGTGCGTCATTTCCGGTCAGGTTTGTTAGTTGTCCAGCACACCGCTAGAGGACTGCGTCGTCTGCTACAGAGGTTTTTGAACGCTTCTAACTTAAATTCTAGACGCTTCAGAGCCCTAATGTTAAATATAGATATTGCTCATAACATGCACACTATATCCAGCGCAAAATTAGCCGGAGTAAACTTTCGGTCAGGTAGGCCTTTAATGCGTTTTGTAGAAGCTGACTTATCTATAGTCAGAAATTGAATTTCAACCTCTTCACTCCTTTCCCTATGCTCTCGTCACTTTTTGCACGTTCAAAGGTCGGCGCTGCTCCACTGGCCCATCCGCCCCGCAAGATAACCCCTCCCCTCTGCCCCCCCTAGAGAGGGCCGTGCTCTTGACCCGCCCGCCGGAGCGACGCTGTTGACTGGCCGCCGCCATGGTAGCTGCGTGACGCCCCAAAAAAGAATCTAACCAAAAACAATAAAAAGAATGTAACCAAAAGCGTGCGACGGAGGAGCGCAAGAGCATGCAAAAATCGCCCGAAAGGACTCAACTTTCTCGCGCGATTGTGGGTTCGCTGATGCGTGTACAAGTGTATTAGTTGGCTTAGGTGTTCATGAGAAGAGAATGTAATGGTTGAAGGAGTTCATGCACTCTCTTCAGAACCCACAAGGTGTGTCAGAGCCCCTTTAGAGCACGTGCAGCGCTTTAGTTTTATATACCTCGTTGTTTGAGCGCAAGGAGCAATGAATTTTTCAAACATAGTGCACGAAAATGCTCATACTAATGTACAATCTTTTTACACTGCACACTGTACTTTCTGCTTTGTACATTGTAAATTGCACTCGGTCAGGAGCCATCTGGGACCTCAGAGAGAGATAAAAGGAGGGAGGAGACTGGGTAAAGGAGAGGTGGTATATATTGTAACGGCATACGACCTACGCTAACCAAGAGCGCGCAGCGCTATACAAATAAACAAGAGGCGCGGTGCGAGCGCGAGGGGTAGAGAACGAGAGAGAACCGCCGCGGCCAGTTGTGTCTGGGTCTCCTGCGTCTCTCTGTGCCTTTCTCTAGTCTGGCGGCGATCTGCTTGGCCCGTCGCTCCTGCTCCTTGCGGCGGCGAGCGTCGCGAGGGTTGTACACGTAGTCCGGGTACTTCTTGCGATGCCTGGCGGCCTCCAGTGCCGCCTTGCGCCGGTAGAGCTCCTTGTCGGCGATGCTCAGCGCCAGCCACATCTTTCCCAGACGGGTGCTCACCTTCTGGTTGTTTTCGTTTGGGTTCTGGGCGGCGACCAGGCGCCTCTTCTCCTGGGCGAACAGCATGAAGGCGTTGGGCGGGCGTGGAATGCGCGAACGCAGTTCGTAGCTGTGCTCCCGGCTCGTAGGGCCCGGCTCCCCGAGCTCGCCCATGCTGAAAGACGAAGTCGATGGACTGTCTAGGTCGACTGCAGGTACGAGTTTGGATGGTGGCTGCTGGCCGTCGTTTTTTACCGAGGCAGCAGCAGTGGGGGCAGCAGCAGCAGCAGCAGCAACAGCAGAGGCAGTAGAGGTAGCAGCAGTCTCAAGTGGCTGCTGACTCTCTGCTCCGTGGGGTACGACGCAAGCCGTAGCGTCCGTGCACTCGCATCCGTCGCACGAGGGGCTGTCCACCAGGGACTCGTCGTCATAGTCATCCAGGAGTAGGCAGTTGTGGATGGATGGGCACAAGTCAGGCGTCGTCATGGCGAAAGAAGCGTGGTGCCGGCGCCTGCCGCGTCGACAGTTCCGAGAAGAGTCCCGCCTGGAGGGCTTCTGGAGTCCAGCAGCGTCCACGGGCGACCCAACAGACCTACGAGGAGGCCGTGACAGAGCCGCGGTCAATGGCGGCGCAGAATCGAACGTCTTCTTCTTCTTCTTCTTCTTCTGCTTCACCATATGAAAATGGCACATACCCACGCGGGGGGATTGGCCAAGGTACGGTGGTGAATGCCAAGGAGGTATGAGTGCGGGAAAAAAAGCTAAGTAAAATAGTAGAATGTTTGAATTCAGAAAATATGTATGAATTGTTAGAAATGTTTAATAGTAAGCAAATTAGATACGTCAGGAAACAAAATAAAATACGCTATTGGATATTCAGTGGAATTTTATATGGATTTAACAGGGTAAGCGCCCAGTTGCAATGATGTAATCATGAAGGTAGCCTCAAATAGTGCTTAACGAGAATCCCGTGGCGCTCGCACCAAACGAGAGCAGAACTGGTAAAGACAAAGGGAGTCCTAACCTCGAAAGAGGGTCTTTCAAATACTGTTTTCTCTGAAATGCGAACCGCCGGCAAGAGAGGAGATAATGGTCAATTGTTTCAACTTCTCCACATGTGTTACAAAGGTTACTCGCCGCGGTCTTCTGCTCCTTCTTCTTCTTCTTCACCTCTTTATAATGGCACATACCCACGTCGGGGGATTGGCCGCGGTCAATGGCGGCGCAGAATCGAACGTCGCCGACGAACGTGGCGCAGGTGCCGACACGAGAAAGACCACGCGATTCTTCTTCGGCTTCCCTCCCTTTTATATTTTTTCGCGCTTCTTCATCTCATTCGCATTAATTCTCATTCGAGAAAGCAGTGTTCTTGTCACTTGTATTTTGCGTTTTCGGAGGCGCCAAAGAGGTATTCAAAATAATTCATGTCTACATGTTCTCATGCATGAATGGAAAAACAAATTTGTACAAAGTGCTATTTGTATAAAGCAATGAAACCGTTGCTTCTTAGTATTTTGCTTTTGCCCTTCCTGCTTGGACCAAAACGATCCATAGCATCATCTAAACAAATAAAATAAATAATAAACTGGAGGAGACACTCAAACTCCGCCCTAAGGGTATGACGTGATAGCTTAACGGGCTTATACGTGAATTGGTCGTTCTCTACATTCATATATCGCTGGGAGCCCTCATACCACTCCTGGCGCAGCGGTTAAGCGTTGCGCCACTACCCTGCGATGGCAAGTACTGCCACTAGTGGGGATTTTGTCTAATAAGTTGTTTCCAACCATCCATCCACTGGTGGGGCTTGTGCGACCCAGGTTGCTCTTCACGAGCAACCTCTCGCGATCAGTCATTAAGTGCCACCTGCTCGCACTGTTGTCTGCAGGTTGGGATGACGTCACAAAACCACGCCAGCTAGATGGCCCGCCTGCACGTAGGGGTAGTGTGGCCCATACGGACACCCTACTTCGAACATTTTTCGCTCACAACGCCGACGACGATGACGTCGGATTTTCTGTAGAACAGGAGCCTTAACACTATCCCTTAAAATTGTGCTTATACCACATGCACTGCACTGTTCTCCCGTGGTATCTCGGTGCGACAAAATTGATACAGCCATGGTTAGGCAAAGGGCGCGAGATGATAGCTCCCATCCTATCTGGTCTCCCCCCATAGGGCGTACAGTGGCCAGCGGTAGCTCACCACCCGCCCACCGCAGAAAATCCGACGTCATGTCATATATATAGATATATACATAGACTACTTGCGCTACGGTCTTATATATATATATATATATATATATATATATATATATATATATATATATATATATATTGTAGAACGGTTTATTGGCACGTTGAAAGCGCCGGCGACGAAGACCGTAGCGCAAGTAATCTAAGAACCAGCGAGGCGAGAGACCGGCACACAAGCGGAAGTTCTCCAGCACGAGCATCCGACCGGCGGCGTTAGCGCTTCGTCGTCGTTGGTGGCGGTGCTGAATCATCTTCTTCATTCCAACTGCCCCGGCAGAAAGAGGGAGCCATCCTGGCGACTCAAGGTGAGGAGACGATGAGGGGGCTGTAATAAGGCTTCAAGCGGTTGACATGAACGACGTCGCAACCACGGCGGCCATGGTCCAAAGAAGGTGTCACCGGTTCGATGATATAGTTCACAGGTGACGTACGCTCTAAGATGCGGTAAGGACCAACGTGCTTGGCCGAAAATTTGGACGCAGCCGGAACAGAGAGCCAGACCAGTGATCCAGTGGAGGAGTGTGTAGCGGGCGTGTCATGATCAGACTCATGTTTGCGGAGTCCTTGACGTTCTGCGGCGAAGCAACGAGCCAACTGGCGGCACTGCTCAGCATGGCGGGTAATGTCAGAAAGGGAAGTATATTCTGAGCTGCCGGGGTTGTAGGGAAGAATTGTGTCCAGCAGACAGGAAGGCTCGCGCCCTAATAAAAGAAAGAATGGGGAAAATCCGGTGGTTGCTTGAGATGCGGTGTTATATAAGGCATCACCGAATGTGATTGAGAAACTGAATATAGACGGTGCCGAACTAACTGGAAAACCACTTGCAGATGCGTTTAATAAATATCTTGTTAATCTTAAGGTGCAAGATACCGTTCATAACAATCTGGAAAACCTTAGATGGAATAGAGAGACAATTTTTCTGTACCCAACAAGCGAGGCTGAAGTGCTCACAGTTATAACGAGCCTAAACAACAGTAATGCCAGAGATGTCGATGGTTTTTAAAACGAAACCTCTTAAATATGTTGCTGATCTTGCCTCAGTTATAACACACATCTTGAACCTTGGTCTTAGCCAAGGTGTCTTTCCCCACAAATTGCAGCTTGCGCGAGTAACTGTTGTTCTCAAAAAGGGCAACAAGAATGACATGAACAACTATCGGCCTATCTCTATCTTACCTATTTTATCTAAAGCTTTCGAGAAAGTGATATTGTGCCGCTTTAGCAAATTTGAAGAAAAACATAAGATAATAACTAACTCTCAGTATGGCTTTCGGCGAGGTCTAAGTACAGAATTTGCTCTTCTGACACTAAAGGAACATATTTTAACACATTTCGAGCAAGGTAATTTTATACTTGGAATATTTTTAGACTTTTCCAAAGCGTTCGACCTCATCAATCATGAAATATTAATTCTGAAATATCAGCGGTATGGTTTTCGTGGCAAAGCCATACGTTTAATACGATCATATCTGGAACATCGAAAACAAATAGTTAAAATAGCTGACTCGGTCTCTGAACAACTAGAGGTTCGTAGTGGTGTACCGCAGGGCAGTATTTTGGGTCCATTCCTGTTCAACATGTACATAAATGATATTAGTAATATTTCCCCCACTGCAAAATTTATTATATATGCCGACGACACGAGCATTTTTTTGCAGGAAAAGATGTTGAAGAATTATGTGACTCCGCACAATCTACACTACATGCTTTAGAGGAATGGACTCAGAAAAACTGCCTGACGATCAATGTGTCCAAAACTAAATGCATTTTGTTCAGGTCTAAGGGGAGAAATACAATAGTAAACAGAAATATAGCCTTATACTCTATTCCGATTGAAATTGTTCCTACTTTTAAAACCTTAGGAGTTATTTTTCACGAAACTTTCTCCTGGGATTATCACATCAACCATCTAGCAGCAAAACTCTCTCAAGTTATAGGCCTCATATATCGCAATCGAAATGTTCTACCCCGAAAGGTTATGCTGGCCATTTATAACACCCTGTTCTCCTCAAAGTTAAACTACTGTCAGTTAGTCTGGGCAACTACAACAAAGGAAAATGTACAAAAGCTTCATATACTGCAGAAAAGGTTTCTTCGTACAGTAGAAAATGTTCATAGTCGCTTTCACACTCATGAAATATTTTTAAAATACATTGTGATGCCTATTATGACAATGTATGACTACCGACTGAGTAAGCTTTATAAACAGGAAGTAAAGAATGGTGGTACATTCTTAAAACAGTTAGCGAATCTACAAAACAACACCCCGAGTCATGCCACCCGTTACAGCGAACACTGGATGGTAAAAACATACCGCACAACATATGGTCATCAAACATTGCAAAATCAGTTGCCGAGGTTATTGAATAAATTGAATAAAGAAAATGTACAATTCCAAATATATCCGTTTAAAGAAATCAGAAAATACTACATGCCCAAATGATCATGCCTGATTGTCCCTCACAATCCGCAATTGCACTTCTTTTTCTGTTTCTTAATACTTGAGTTTGTTTCTACACCCATATCCTTTCCAACTGAATAATTTCTTCTTACACTAAGTGACCATGTTTACCTACCGGATTTTTATTTTTATTTTATTGTAGCCATTGTATCCATTGTATCCATTGTATTGTATGTATCCGAGTGAACTGTAATCTTGACTATCTTTTCTTGCCTTGCTAGACTACAACCGCCTGTCTATTTTGTTCTTATGAGTTCATAGAATTGATCTGTCATTGTTTCATGCCTTAAGCCACGGTAATTTTATGTTCTATCCATCATGTTGTATGTTCTATTCTATGTTCTTTCTATTAATTTATGCCGTATATCACAAAATTTTATGTTGTGTTCTGTACAAAAAATGGAATTTATTTATCAGGGTGTACTGTGAGCTGTACTGTGTATAGCATCTTTTTTTTTGCATATAAGCATTGACACTGTACTGCTGCCAAGTGCATGGAGGCCTGCGGCTCTGTCAAGCTGTCGTTTGTGACAGCTTTTACTGCCGGCCTCCAGTGTCGACCGTGCACCCTACGACACAAATAAAGAGATTATTATTATTATTATTATTATTATTATTATTATTATTATTATTATTATTATTATTATTATTATTATTATTATTATTATTATTATTATTATTATTATTATTATATGCAGAGGTCACGAATGGAAGGACTTGAGGCGAAATTCTAGAGGCCCATGAGCTGTGCGATGTCAGTGCACGTTAAAGAACCCCAGGTGGTCGAAATTTCCGGAGGCCCTCACTACGGCGTTTCTCATAGCCTGAGTCGCTTTGGGACGTTAAACTCCAGTGCACCCTACGTTGTAGATCGCTTTGAGAAACAGCTTACTGAGACATTTGCAGCAAAGTAATATTTACGTAAAGTAGTTTTTTTACCGGCACAATAAGAAAAAGCTTCCACATGACAACTGTGCCACTTCGACGTCCCAAGACGCGCCTTAAAGAATAAAATCCGTTTTTTTCTGAAGTCCTCTCCTCGAGTAGACTTTGGGTGCACATTGGGGCAGATAAATGAGCGAGCAGCTGGTCACGTGATAACTTTCTTTTAAGGCCAATAAATGAAGCTACGTAAATCGTAACTTCACAGAAACAGCATACTAGCGGTTTTTCGACGCGATCTAAAACTTTTTCATCGACCCTTTCTATATATATATATATATATATATATATACCGGGTGTCCCAGCTGAATGTAACCAAACTTTTAAAAAAGGCGAAGTGCCCTAGTTCAGTGACACCAACTGAGGGTTGTTCATAGTCGCGTGGCCTAGTCTTGAGTATTTTTTTCCGCTTTTCAA
This sequence comes from Amblyomma mixtum, assembly GCF_055824585.1. Classification (NCBI taxonomy): domain Eukaryota; kingdom Metazoa; phylum Arthropoda; class Arachnida; order Ixodida; family Ixodidae; genus Amblyomma; species Amblyomma mixtum. The sequence continues at coordinate 204,896,880 of NC_143014.1, forward strand.
AGTTAATTAATTAGTTTAGTTCAATTAGCTAACTTTTTAATTATTGACTTCAGGAAGAAAGGGTCGATGAAAAAGTTTTAGATCGCCTCGAAAAACCGCTAGTATGCTGTTTCTGTGAAGTTACGATTTACGCAGCTTCATTTATTGGCCTTAAAAGAAAGTTATCACGTGACCAGCTGCTCGCTCATTTATCTGTCCCAATGTGCACCCAAAGTCTACTCGAGGAGAGGACTTCAGAAAAAAACGGGTTTTATTCTTTAAGGCTCGTCTTGGGACGTCGAAGTGGCACAGTTGTCATGTGGAAGCTTTTTCTTATTGTGCCGGTAAAAAAGCTACTTTACGTAAATATTACTTTGCTGCATATGTCTCAGTAAGCTGTTTCTCAAAGCGATCTACAACTTTTTCTTTGACACTTTGTTCCTCAAGTCAATAATTACAAAGTTAGTAAGCTTAACTAATTAGTCAACCTTGAAGAACGAAAAAAATACTCCAGACTAGGTCACGCGACTCTAAACAACCCTCATTTGGTGTCAGACGGCTAGGACATCCCGTGTTTTTTAAAAGCTTGGTTACATTTAGCTGGGACACCTGATATATATATATATATATATATATATATATATATATATATATATATATATATGGTATTCCTGCTAATTAAATAATTAAATGCTAAATTCTGCGCATTCGAGTGGTCTCCAAGGCAAACTACGTAACCACGGTCTCAGAAGTGCCTGAACGCAATTTCCCCTTGTTGTTTTTAATGTGGTGCAATTAAAAAACATGAACGCTCCTCATAATGAGCGCTATGTAGCGCAACAAAGGAGTAAGAGCAACTCGAGAACTTATACTTAACACACATCCGGGCCACCAAAGTATATAAATGATTAAACGATGGAAGCCAACAGTCACCGAGATCAAGGAGCGTTGGGGACGTTTTTTTTTCTTTTTAGGTATGTTAAAATGTAAAAAAGGGACATCCCCTATGCTCCTTGGTTTAGGGGACTGTTGGCTTCTGTTATGCGTGTCTAAAGAGCCCCCTTTTCCCCTTCCCTTGTCTGCTCATTAATTGATTAAATGCAAATAAAATGAGTTCAAGACAAGGACTTGTGTTCAGCTTATACAAGGAAAATAAGCTGAGCATTTGTTCAGTATTCTGGTGGGCTCTAACTGACCGGGAACATTCAGTTGGCAAGAAAGACCAGGAATCGGCGATCAATGTTTCGAAAAGTTATGCATTGTGACGCTCACAGACACTTCTGATATGAGTAAATCACAACTTATTTAGAAAAATTAAAACTTTTCAACTTGTAGTAACAGTAAGAGTGTCCTAACCTAATACTATATCGTGCCAGTTATCTCGTATTGCAATCTTATGCGCAGTTAACGTCAGCTTTCTCTGGAAATAAAATGGCCTGTCGCAAAATGGTAAGCTATGTATATACTCGTCTGGACGTGTCTCTTGGCGAAAGCCCTCCTTTTAAGGATGGAAAATGCATAACAGATTTCCGCCCAAATGCTGATTAGTGGCGCCCATCTTTCAAAGTGCAGTTATGCGCGCTCATGGTCCTGACGCTACCTGCGCAAGTATCAGGACACAGCTTCCTTAAGCGACTGACTGACTGACACACTTACCAACGCTAAGCCAAAATCACTGAACTGACGGAAACATCCCCTTCGGGGAGCACATTTCTTCTCTGCCTTAAGTACACTACACACAAGCTTGGGGCATTATTCAAAATTCAGCCTTACAATGAGTGAACACCTCTAGAACGTGATCTCACGGGCAACGATAGCGACGACGGTTGAGCACGGCCATCTTGCGGCCCTCAGCCCAAACTTCTGCGGCTGCTTCATTCTTTCGTCATGAGGGGCCACTACATTTTAAGGCAGGTATGCCTTGAACGGCTGTCTCTGTTATTTTTCCGTCCTGTTCAGAGAACTGTATCGCGAGTTTTTATTCTTAATGTACGGCACCAACCGTACTGAATATGGCGGCACGGTACGGCATACATCTGAAATAGTTTTTATCACTGCCATCGTCCTTGATACCACAGAATTCCGCTGCTGAAACCCATTCACTGTCCTCTCACCCTTCGTACATTTGGCCTCTCTTTGGTAGTTTGGCTTTCTTATCGACTTGCCGACCTTTTGACGGTCTGCTCAAGAGCTGCTTTCGTATTCCATACCTAGCGGAAATACTTCTACAGCGGTACCTGTTAAGCGCCCGTTCCTGGGTTTTGCATCGTCGTCGTCATAGTAGTAGCAGCAGTAGTAGAAGTAATAGTAGTAGTTGTAGTAGTAGTAGTAGTAGTAGTAGTAGTAGTAGTAGTAGTAGTAGTAGTAGTAGTAGTAGTAGTAGTGGTAGTAGTAGCAGAGCAGTAGTAACAGTAGTAGTAGTAGTAGTAGTAGTAGTAGTAGTAGTAGTAGAAGTAATCATAGTAGTATTTGTAGCAGAGCAGTAGTAACAGTAGTAGTAGTAGTAGTAGTAGTAGTAGTAGTAGTAGTAGTAGTAGTAGTAGTAGTAATAGTAGTAGTGGTAGTAGTAGCAGAGTAGTAGTAACAGTAGCAGTAGTAGTAGTAGTAGTAGTAGTAGCAGAGCAGTAGTAACAGTAGTAGTAGTAGTAGTAGTAGAAGTAATAGTTGTAGTATTTGTAGCAGAGCAGTAGTAACAGTAGTAGTAGTAGCAGTACTAGTAGTACTAGTAGTGTTAGTAGAAGTAGTAGTAGCAGAGTAGTAGTAACAGTAGCAGTAGTAGTAGTAGTAGTAGTAGTCGCAGCAGAGTAGTAGTAGTAGTAGCAATAGTAGTAGTAGTGTTAGTAGTAGTAGTAGAAGTAGTACTGGCAGAGTAGTAGTAACAGTAGCAGTAGTAGTACTTGTAGTAGTAGCAGTAGTAGTAGTAGTAGCAGAGCAGTAGTACCAGTAGTAATAGTAGTAGTAGAAGTAATAGTAGTAGTATTTGTAGCAGAGCAGCAGTAACAGTAGTAGTAGTAGTAGTAGTAGTAGCAGTAGTAATAGTAGTGTTAGTAGAAGTAGTAGTAGCAGAGTAGTAGTAACAGTAGCAGTAGTAGTAGTAGTAGTAGTAGTCGCAGCAGAGTAGTAGTAGTAGTAGTAATAGTAGTAGTAGTGTTAGTAGTAGTAGTAGAAGTAGTAGTAGCAGAGTAGTAGTAACAGTAGCAGTAGTAGTACTTGTTGTTGTAGTAGTAGTAGTAGTAGTAGTAGTAGTAGTAGTAGTAGTAGTAGTAGTAGTAGTAGTAGTAGTAGTAGTATGCGTAACCAGTGGGTGCGTTACTATTTGAACCATCTGGGTGGTGGGTACAGTAAAAGGAGGGTAAGCTGAAAGCGTAAGAGAGAGAGTAAACTTTTATTAGCTTTGAGGGATTATACGGGTGATTCGCCCAGGTCCGGGAAATCATGGTCGAAAATGGTTTTTCAGGCTTGGCCTTGAGAAAACACATTTGATAGGTGATTGCCACGGGATCCACACTACGGGTAGTTACCCTGGAAGCAGGAGGAGAGTTAGCATGGAAGGGGAGGGTAGGGCGAGAGTGTACGGAAGAGCAAGCGGAGGGTAGTTACCATGGGAACCATCCGGAAGATGATTACTGTGGGAGGAGGAGGACGTGGCGGGAGAGGAGGAATCACCAACCGGAACATGGTTACCGTTGAAGGAGAAGGGTATGGCCAGAGCACAGGAAAGCGAAACTGGATGGTGGTTGCCATGAGAATCACCAGGAGGGAGGTTAGTGGACGAAGATAAGGCAAGTAAGACGCAAGCGGAGGGTGGCTGTCCTGGGAACCACACGCAGGGTAGTTACCCTGGAATCAGGAGGAGGAGGGTTCCGATGGAAGAAGGAGGGTATGGAGAGAGCGTAGGAATGCGTAACAGGAGGGTGGTTACCAGGGGAACCATCCGGAGGGTGGTTACCATGGAAGGAGGAGGGAAAGTATGACGAGAGCGGAGGAATGTAGCAAGGTCCATCTTCGGCGGCTGCTGAGAAACGCGCCGCCCGAGGAGAGGGTCATCGGTGGCGCCTCGTGACTAGAGATGCGGATTGGAGAGGAGAGCTAGTCGAAAAACGAGTATACGGAGAAAACTAAAAAAACGCGCTCAAGCGCTATAACGTTACGAAGTCGATCTCATATTCTCTACCTCAACATATCGTGAAATAGCAATATCTTATCAGCTGTCGCTGAATCTCGCGTTAGACGGTGTAACCGCGCTATAACCTTTTTATTCTTTTATGGTTCTTTGGCATCTATGCGGAGCTAACATCGACGCACACATTCACGCCGCACGTTTACGCCATATGTTCAACCACTATCCGAAGTAGTCTTCGTTGCATAAGAATACGCGCGTTCCGAAAGTTTCCCTCTCAGTTATAGAAGAGTTTAGGCTATTGTTTCGTCAGTATGTCACTCTAGTGGAATATTTCTTCGTACAGCGCGTTTAAACCGACTTCGAATACGACTCGCATTAACTCTTGATAAAATTTTGCGTTCATAACTCCCCGTTAGCATTTCTTCAGTGTTTCGTGTTGACAAACTTGTGACGTAAGGTGGCCCAGCTTGCTACATTGCAAACTGACCTAACAGACACCATTATATTCTGGATGTTCTGTCGTGTAACAAAGAAATCCCACAGGCCAGCTGGTCAAGCCTACCGGTTTTGCAGCCCCCTCGAAAGCATATCTTTTTTTTTGGCGTGGCAGCTACGAAAAGTGTATTTTATTTTTGTTTTTTTCTATTTTCTAGCTCATAAACCTCTCATTTTTCAGTGACAGTAGTGCCTTTCTCATCAGAGTGCGTTAATTTGCATATAGGGGCCAACTTTAATTTCTCCTCAGTGTACATTTAATGCTTTAGAAGGTTACAAAAGCAGTTCTGCGTGCTGTCTTAGTTCTCTCTTGTGCCCATTCCACTATTGTCCTCGAGGTCTAAACGTACTTTATTTACACTGGTACCATAATATATATATATATATATATATATATATATATATATATATATATATATATATATATATATATATATATATATATATATATATATATATATATATATATATATATATAGTGGGACGAGAGGCTCGTACAGAGAAAACCACATCCGGGAGCCGGTGCGCGCTTGCTCTTCCGCGCCTCTACTTTTACTCTTCTTTCGTGCATGGTAATCGGCCGGCGAAGGCCGTGCGCCTTGCGTTCTCTCTCTCTCTCTCTCTCTCTCTCTCTATATATATATATATATATGTATATATATATATATATATATATATATATATATATATATATATATATATGAGACAGCCAACAGTCAAAGAAAGCAAGACACACAGAGGATTTTTTTGTTTATATTGTGGTGTTGATCATTGGAGTTACGGAATATTTAATCGCTTAAAGATAATTGATTCGAAAAACAGAAGCAAACACAACCACATGCCACGAGTGAGAACCGAACCCACGACCTCCGAATTACGCGTCTGGTGCTCTACCAAGTAAGCTACGGGGACGGCCGTCAGATATTCTACCTTCGGGGGTATTTATGTTTACACGTGACCTAACCTACAGGGACCTAAAAATATCCTGTGTTCCTTGGTATTCTCTCATATGTATAACGAGCCCCTAATTCCCCTTCCCTAGTCTGTTATGCTTGTATATATATATATATATATATATATATATATATATATATATATATATATATATATATATATATATATATATATATATATATATATATATATATACAGGGTGTTTCACCTAAGACTCTGCAATTTTTAAAAATAAGCTATTTGAATTAGATGCGCACTTTTTCTGGCATAGCATTGTGAGTGGTGTAGTACATCATAATGCAGCTAAGACGTGCTAACTAGCAGGCTTGTTAACCAATATTTAATAGTTAACTTTTAAACTATTACCGTTGGGCTCCTTAATTATTGAGAGGCATACAGCCCACCGTAAGTAATGTCCATATGCGTTTTTAGAATTTCGAGAACGCGATTATCCTCGGCGCTGTGGCCCAACAAATTTCGCCTACATCGCGCCAAAATACATGCGGTTTGAGAAGCTTGCAGGCAAAGCAACCTCTCCAGTGCACGTAACTCGTCGAAATAGCCAAAATTTGTTTGGCCACAGCGCCGAGGATAATCGCGTTCTCGAAATTCTAAAAACGGATATGGACATCACTTACGGTGGGCTGCATGCCTCTCAATAATTAAGGAGCCCAAAGGTAATAGTTTAAAAGTTAACTATTAAATATTGGTTAACAAGCCTGATAGTTAGCACATCTTAGCTGCATTATGATGTACTACACCACTGACAATGCTATGCCAGAAAAAGCGCGCATCTAATTCAAATAGCTTATTTTTAAAAATTGCAGAAAGTCTTAGGTGAAACACCCTGTATATATATAGCCGCCGCGGTGGCTCAGTGGCTATGGTGCTCGGCTGCTGACCCAAAAGACGCGGGTTCGATCCCAGCCGCGGCGGCTAGAATTTTTTTGGAGGAGAAATTCTAGAGGCCCGTGTACTGTGCGATTTCAGTGCACGTTAAAGAACCCCAGGTGGTCGAAATTTCCGGAGCCCTTCACTACGGCGTCTCTCATAGCCTTAGTCGCTTTGGGACGTTAAATCCCACAAAAACAACCATATATATATATATATATATATATATATATATATATATATATATATATATATATATATATATATATATATATATATACCATGTGTCCCAGCTAAATGTAACCAAGCTTTTAAAAACACGGGGTGTCCTAGCCGTCTGAAACCAAATGAGGGTTGTTTACAGTCGCGTGACCTAGTCTGCAGTGGTTTTTTCGTTCGTCAAGGTTGAAAAATTTGTTAAGCTTAATTAACTAACTTTTTAATTATTGACTTGAGGAACAAAGTGTCAATGGAAAAGTTGTAGATCGCTTCGAGAAACAGCTTACTGAGACATTTGCAGCAAATTAATACTTACGTAAAGTAGTTTTCTTACCTGCCTCTAACCCTAAACCGCGCAATAAGAAAAAGCTTCCACATGACAACTGTGCCACTTCAACGTCCCAAGACACGCCTTAAAGAAAAAAATCCGTTTTTTTTTTCTGAAGTCCTCTCCTCGAGTAGACTTTGGGTGCACATTGGGGCAGATAAATGAGCGAGCAGCTGGTCACGTGATAACTTTCTTTTAAGGCCAATAAATGAAGCTACGTAAATCGTAACTTGACAGAAACAGCACTACTAGCGGTTTTTCGAGGCGATCTAAAACTTTTCATTGACACTTTCTTCCTCAAGTCAATAATTAAAAAGTTAGCTAATTAAACTAAACTAATTAATTAACTTTGAAAAGGGAAAAAAAAACACTCAAGACTAGGCCAAGCGACTATGAACAACCCTCAGTTGGTTTCACTCAACTAGGACACTTCGCCTTTTTTAAAAGTTTGGTTACCTTTAGCTGGGCCACCCAGTATATATATATATATATATATATGCGTGCCATTCAGTCCACCGCACCACTACTGCTTACCACCCCCAAACCAATGGCGTCACCGAACGATTCAACCGGACTCTTGGGGACATGATCGCCATGTACATTCGCTCCGACAGCTCTAATTGGTTTGGTTTACTGGGGTTTAACGTCCCAAAGCGAATCAGGCTATGAGAAACGCCGTAGTGAGGGGCTCCGGAAATTTCGACCACCTGGGGTTCTTTAACGTGCACTGACATCGCACAGCACATGGGCCTCTAGAATTTCGCTTGAAGTCCTTCCATTCGTGACCTCTGCATATAATACCGCATCTCAAGCAACCACCGGATTTCCCCATTCTTTCTTTTATTAGGGCGCGAGCCTTCCTGTCACACAATCCTTCCCTACAACCTTGACAGCTCAGAATTACCCGCCATGCTGAGCAGTGCCGCCAGTTGGCTCGTTGCTTCGCCGCAGAACGTCAAGGACTCCGCAAACATGAGTCCGATCATGACACGCCCGCTACACACTTCTCCACTGGATCACTGGTCTGGCTCTCTGTTCCGGCTGCGTCCAAATTTTCGGCCCAGCACATTGGTCCTTACCGCATCTTAGAGCGTACGTCACCTGTGAACTATATCATCGAACCGGTGACACCTTCTTTGGACCATGGCCGCCGTGGTCGCGACGTCGTTCATGTCAGCCGCTTGAAGCCTTATTACAGCCCCCTCATCGTCTCCTCACCTTGAGTCGCCAGGATGGCTCCCTCTTTCTGCCGGGGCAGTTGGAATGAAGAAGATGATTCAGCACCGCCACCAACGACGACGAAGCGCTAGCGCCGCCGTCCGGATGCTCGTGCTGGAGAACTTCCGCTTGTGTGCCGGTCTCTCGCCTCGCTGGTTCTTAGATTACTTGCGCTACGGTCTTCGTCGCCGGCGCTTTCAACGTGCCAATAAACCGCTCCACAATATATATATATATATATATATATATATATATATATATATATATATATATATATATATATATATATATATATATATATATATATATATAAGACCGTAGCGCAAGTAGTCTATGTATATATCTATATATATGACATGACGTCGGATTTTCTGCGGTGGGCGGGTGGTGAGCTACCGCTGGCCACTGTACGCCCTATGGGGGGAGACCAGATAGGATGGGAGCTATCATCTCGCGCCCTTTGCCTATCCATGGCTGTATCAATTTTGTCGCACCGAGATACCACGGGAGAACAGTGCAGTGCATGTGGTATAAGCACAATTTTAAGGGATAGTGTTAAGGCTCCTGTTCTGCAGAAAATCCGACGTGATCGCCGTCGGCGTTGTGAGCGAAAAATGTTCGAAGTATGGTGTCCGTATGGGCCACACTACCCCTACGTGCAGGCGGGCCATCTAGCTGGCGTGGTTTTGTGACGTCATCCCAACCTGTAGACAACAGTGCGAGCAGGTGGCACTTAATGACTGATCGCGAGAGGTTGCTCGTGAAGAGCAACCTGGGTCGCACAAGCCCCACCAGTGGATGGATGGTTGGAAACAACTTATTAGACAAGATCCCCACCAGTGGCAGCACCTGCCATCGCAGGGTAGTGGCGCAACGCTTAACCGCTGCGCCAGGAGTGGTATGAGGGCTCCCAGCGATATATGAATGTAGAGCACGACCAATTCACGTATTAGCCCGTTAAGCTATCACGTCATACCCTTAGGGCGGAGTTTGAGTGTCTCCTCCAGTTTATTATTTATTTTATTTGTTTAGATGATGCTACGGATCGTTTTGGTCCAAGCAGGAAGGGCAAAAGCAAAATACTAAGAAGCAACGGTTTCATTGCTTTATACAAATAGCACTTTGTACAAATTTGTTTTTCAATTCATGCATGAGAACATGTAGACATGAATTATTTTGAATACCTCTTTGGCGCCTCCGAAAACGCAAAATAAGAGTGACAAGAACACTGCTTTCTCGAATGAGAATTAATGCGAATGAGATGAAGAAGCGCGAAAAAATATAAATGGGAGGGAAGCCGAAGAAGAATCGCGTGGTCTTTCTCGTGCCGGCACGTGCGCCACGTTTGTCGGCGACGTTCGATGCTGATGCTTATGCACATCTTGACCGCAAGAATAACTCATACGCTAGCCGTGCGCGATCTTCTGTTGGAGAACTCGAGTCTAATGTGACTGCTTCTATAGTGTCTACAGTAGGACAGGCTCTTTCTGTGGTCGTCGAGCGAATGCTGAGCACTTTTGCTCAGGCTTTATCGCAGCTAGTTGCAGGCCAATCTGCGCTTCCTCAACCATCTGTTCAGGCGGCGACGTCTGCATCTCTCCCAACTTGTGCTGCTAGTACTAGTCACTCCATGTCGCCTCCGGACGCATTCCAAGTCCCGCCTCCCACCACCGCCCCAGGCAGTGTGTCTAGCGCCGATATTTGCACCACGGATGTTGAAATGCTATGCCCTACCCAGAAGCGTCGAGCTCCTTCCTCACCCTCGAAGACAGTTGCTCCGCAACCCGAAGCAAAGAAAGGACCTTCAAAAATAATCCCCAAGTCTGATGTGCTGAAAGATGGTTTGGTTGGTTTATGGGGTTTAACGTCCCAAAGCGACTGAGGCTATGAGAGACGCCGTAGCGGAGGGCTCCGGAAATTTCGACCACCTGGGGTTCTTTAACGTGCACTGACTTCGCACAGTACACGGGCCTCGAATTTCTCCTCCAAAGAAATTCAACCGCCGCGGCCGGGATCGAACCCGCGTCTTTCGGGCCAGCAGCCGAGCACCATAGCCACTGAGCCACCACGGCGGCTGTGCTGAAAGAGGCTGTTGCTGCCTCTTTCCTCAGTCAATAATCATGGCGGCTCTCAAAGTTATTCAGTGGAATTACCGCTCTCTACTTTCTTCCCTTCCAGATCTTGAACTACTTCTTCGTAAACATAATCCAGATATAGTTCTTTTGAAAGAAACGTGGCTCTCTCCACATAAATCATTTTAAAAACACATGCCCGCAAATATCCTAAATGGTCTTCTGGCTGAGCACTTACAGCATTTTCCTCATCATGCTGTTCTCTCCACCGATGCTTCCGGGAGCTGTGAGAAGGCGGCAATTGGGATATATTCACAGGATCTGGCTTTCAGCTATTCCGTTCGTATCCCGGATTACACTTCTGTTTTCTTTGCAGAGTTTTTGGCACTCGGTTTGGCTCTTCTTAAAATTCCGACGCATGTAGCACAGGTACTTATCCTTGCAGACTGCCTTTCAGTTTTAGTCGCTTTCCAAACTTCCGGCACCTCTCTATTGATGCGTTCCCTTAGGTTTTTTGTTCCTCTCACAGTAAGGGAGGTCTGCTTTGTCTGGGTACCTGGTCATTCGGGAATCTATTTCAACGAGGTGGCCGATTTATTGGCCAGGTCAGCTCTCACTGCCCCTGTAATATATCCCGTACCGCACCTTATTATTTTGGACACCTCCCGTTTCCAGCGGTTCCAACATATCTCAGCCAGCTTGGGTGATCCGCTGCTGAATACCGTGAACTTTCAACATTTAAAGTTCCCATGGAATGTTCGATCATGTAAGACAAGGCGGTGTGAAGTGTTCATGACGCTTCTGCGATTTGAATCCCCCACCTCAACTTGTACTTATGCAGATTCGGGTTCGCTACGAGTAACCTTTGTAACACATGCGGAGAAGTTGAAACAATTGACCATTATCTCCTCTCTTGCCGGCGGTTCGCATTTCAGAGAAAACAGTATTTGGAAGACCCTCTTTTGAGGTTAGGACTCCCTTTGTCTTTACCAGTTCTGCTCTCGTTTGGTGCGAGCGCCACGGGATTTTCGTTAAGCACTATTTGAGGCTACCTTCATGATTACATCATTGCAACTGGGCGCTTACCCTGTTAAATCCATATAAAATTCCACTGAATATCCAATAGCGTATTTTATTTTGTTTCCTGATGTATCTAATTTGCTTACTATTAAACATTTCTAACAATTCATACATATTTTCTGAATTCACACATTCTACTATTTTACTTAGCTTTTCTTCCCGCACTCATACCTCCTTGGCATTCACCACCGTACCTTGGCCAATCCCCCCGCGTGGGTATGTGCCATTTTCATATGGTGAAGCAGAAGAAGAAGAAGAACAGGTTCGATTCTGAGTACATCATTGCAACTGGTAGGTTAATTTACTAACTCCTTTAAAAGTCTCGGAGTTTTTTTTTTTAATTATTATTAGTCTCGCTAAAATGTTCTTTGTTATTTAACTTTAAACAATCTTCTGTCGTTTTTCATGAATACATTTTTCAAAATTCACGTTTAATCCTATGAAAATTTTCTTATGTATACCACTACACCTTAGCCAATCCCCCCACGTGGGTATGTGCCATTATAAAGAGGTGAAGAAGAAGAAGAAGATTCTGCGCCGCCATTGACCGCGGCTCTGTCACGGCCTCCTCGTGGGTCTGTTGGGTCGCCCGTGCACGCTGCTGGACTCCAGAAGCCCTCCAGGTGGGATTCTTCTCCGAACTGTCGACGCGGCAGGCGCCGGCACCACGCTTCTTTCGCCATGACGACGCCTGACTTGTGCCCATCCATCCACAACTGCCTACTCCTGGATGACTATGACGACGAGTCCCTGGTGGACAGCCCCTCGTGCAACGGATGCGAGTGCATGGACGCTACGGCTTGCGTCGTACCCCACGGAGCAGAGAGTCAGCAGCCACTTGAGACTGCTGCTACCTCTACGGCCTCTGCTGCTGCTGCTGCTGCTGCCCCCACTGCTGCTGCCTCGGTAAAAAACGACGGCCAGCAGCCACCATCCAAACTCGTACCTGCGGTCGACCTAGACAGTCCATCGACTTCGTCTTTCAGCATGGGCGAGCTCGGGGAGCCGGGCCCTACGAGCCGGGAGCACAGCTACGAACTGCGTTCGCGCATTCCACGCCCGCCCAACGCCTTCATGCTGTTCGCCCAGGAGAAGAGGCGCCTGGTCGCCGCCCAGAACCCAAACGAAAACAACCAGAAGGTGAGCACCCGTCTCAGAAAGATGTGGCTGGCGCTGAGCACCGCCGACAAGGAGCTCTACCGGCGCAAGGCGGCACTGGAGGCCGCCAGGCATCGCAAGAAGTACCCGGACTACGTGTACAACCCTCGCGACGCTCGCCGCCGTAAGGAGCAGGAGCGGCGGGCCAAGCAGATCGCCGCCAGACTAGAGAAAGGAACAGAGAGACGCAGGAGACCCAGACACAACCGGCCGCGGCGGTTCTCTCTCGTTCTCTACCTCTCGCGCTCGCACCGCGCCTCTTATTTATTTGTATAACGCAGCGCGCTCTTGGTTAGCGTAGGTCGTATGCCGTTACAATATATACCACCTCTCCTTTACCCAGTCTCCTCCCTCCCTTTATCTCTCTCTCTGAAGTCCCAGATGGCTATTGACCGAGTGCAATTTACAATGTACAAAGCAGAAAGTACAGTGTGCAGTGTAAAAAGATTGTACATTAGTATGAGCATTTTCGTGCACTATGTTTGAAAAATTCATTGCTCCTTGCGCTCAAACAACGAGGTATATAAAACTAAAGTGCTGCACGTGCTCTAAAGGGGCTCTGACACACCTTGTGGGTTCTGAGGAGAGTGCATGAACTCCTTCAACCATTACATTCTCTTCTCATGAACACCTAAGCCAACTAATACACTTGTACACGCATCAGCGAATCCACAATCGCGCGAGAAAGTTGAGTCCTTTCGGGCGATTTTTGCATGCTCTTGCGCTCCTCTGTCGCACGCTTTTGGTTACATTCTTTTTTTTTGTTTTTGGTTAGATTCTTTCGGGCGTCACGCAGCTACCATGGCGGCGGCCAGTCAACAGTGTCGCTCCGGCGGGCAGGTCAAGAGCACGGCCCTCTCTAGGGGGGGGGGGGGGGGTTATCTTGCGGGGCGGATGGGCCAGTGGAGCAGCGCCGACCTTTCAACGTGCAAAAAGTGACGAGAGCATAGGGAAAGGAGTGAAGAGGTTGAAATTCAATTTCTGACTATAGATAAGTCAGCTTCTACAAAACGCATTAAAGGCCTACCTGACCGAAAGTTTACTCCGGCTAATTTTGCGCTGGATATAGTGTGCATGTTATGAGCAATATCTATCATTAGGGCTCTGAAGCGTCTAGAATTTCAGTTAGAAGCGTTCAAAAACCTCTGTAGCAGACGACGCAGTCCTCTAGCGGTGTGCTGGAAAACTAACAAACCTGACCGGAAATGACGCACAATTGAGACACCGGCATCGCCAGCTCGCCAGTTTCAGGCGTTCGGAAGTGAGTGCATGCCCCTTGCAAGCCCTTCTTCTGGCGCGTTTCTGGCTGTTTTCACCGCGAAGCTGGATGGTTTCCGAGAAGTATTAACTGCTGGCATCATGTCGACGAAGTCCGTGGCCGCGGAAAGGAATACGAGGAATGAGGAAAGCACCATGTATACCTCTCGGCCACTGCCCTTCACCCCCGATCTCGAAAGCTGGTGTCAACTGTCTGGAGCTCAGGTTTTAAAGTGAATTCCCCTCTCTTCTTCAAAAAAGATAATGGTGGGTGACTGACGCTTCTGCCTTGCGCTAACCCCTTTTGTGGGTTGGGCTTTGTCAATAGACCTGTCCCGGTCTACATCATGCATCAGAGCACGTACGTGTTTCTAGCCCGATCGGCAAAGCATGCCACGAACCAAGAGGGTTATAATTCGGAGAAGAAAGGCTTAGAGGCGTCTCTAATCGGGAGAATAAAGAGGGCGGGGGACCGCTGGCCACAAGCTAGCTTAGCCGGTTCAGAAGCTAAAGTGGACGGCTTTGCTCATCGAGCAACGCCCTTTCGACGTCATGTTTTTTACACCAGGCAGAAGTCAGGAGGAGAGGTCTGCTTCGTCTGAAATGGAATCAACATATGCACGCGTTTATTGCAGGTATAACTCTGCCCAATGCGCAATAATGCCGTCGTTCGCCGAGTGTATCTGCTGCCTCGAAGATTCGCAGGCCGGGCTGAGAATCCTGGAAGACCGCATGAGCGTTACTGAAAACGTCGAATTTCTTACTGCCTCACGCCGTTCATATCTGAGGTCGATTACAGGAATTAAGCTTCAGCGTTACCATTCAAGGCGCTTCTCCAAGACCTCATAGAACTGAACGCATGTTATTTGAATGATATTTTCAATGGAAGACAACACGCAATTTTACTACCAGAATATGCCATTATTTATATACTCATCTCGGTGAGTAGACTGACCCTTTAAAGGCCTACTTGACCGAAATTTTTCAAACCGTAAAAAGGTTGTTTTTTCATAGTACACTCCCCTAATATGCTACCCACAAAACATTACGCTCCAGTTTCAAGCAGTTACGGTGCCAAAGGCACGCAAAAATCGGAGTTTTCAATACCGAAACTGGAAAAACGGGCGCCATTGCTGCTCACCGGAAGTGACGATGTTTGAGACTGGAGTCCGTACAGGTTCGGAACGTCTGCTCGTTGCGGCTCGAGCAAAGCGCTGGTACCGGTAGCGCGTGCAGTACTGAGTGCGATAAATACGGGTAATATGTGAAAACACACATCTTAAAACGGATGAAACGCCCTAGAAAAAGTTTTAAACGTGTTTTATTTGCTGTAGTACACTAGAAAACTCCTGGCTCAACCTCAGCGAAGATGAACGCGCCGCAATGCTAGTGAGCGTTTTTTGCCTGGCACTATACTATTACAGCTTGTGCAAAATCGGGCATAGCGGAGGAAGGAAGCATATTAAAATGGAGGCCAAGTAGAAGTGCTTGTATTATCAAGTCGGCTTTTTTGAGCGGGCACGCGCGTGCCAACAGCACATGCGCCCTCTGCTGAGCGTGCAATATGGTTGTTGTCTTGATAAAAAAAAATGACCTGCCTTCTCCTTTTCGTTCTCATTTTTCTGCCCCGTAGAAAGGTATTTCTGTCTGTGCATAGAAATTTGGAATAGGTGCTGTGATCGCGAGGTAGATCAATAAAAACAGCTTGATGTCTAAAAAGGGATCAAGAAAATTAAGTGCTGCGTTAAGCGAAAGAATATGCCAGACGCAAAATTTGTGTTGCAAAATATATATATATATATTTCTCTTCGAGGACCGTGGCATCAATGCGATGCCGATGGCGGGCTGGTTCATCTTTGCGCGCCTCGGTCGGGCAAGCCAATGCGCGTTGCGAAATACATGCCGATTCAAATGAACAAAAATTTATGCGCTTCGTTCATTACTGTATTTACTTAGAACCACTTAAAACCAGTGTACTGCAAGGACGGAAAAGTTTTTCTAAGAAAATCTTTTCAAACCACACAGCTGGGTAGAACGACGTGGTTGCCGGACCCCAGTCGACCGTGTATGCCCACCGCGCAAATTATTTACCGTAGGCAGTGTGTCTGTATCGACTGAGTAATAATGCAGAACATGTAATCAAAATTGCGTGTTGTCTTCCATTGAATATATCATTCAAATAACATGCGTTCACTTCTATGAGGTCTTGGAGAAGCGCCTTGAATGGTAACGCTGAAGCTTAATTCCTGTAATCGACCTCAAATATGAACGGCGTGACGCAGTAAGAAATTCGACGTTTTCAGTAACGCTCATGCGGCCTTCCAGGATTCTCAGCCCGGCCTGCGAATCTTCGAGGCAGCAGATACACTCGGCGAACGACGGCATTATTGCGCATTGGGCAGAGTTGTACCTGCAATAAACGCGTGCATATGTTGATTCCTTTTTAGACGAAGCAGACCTCTCCTTCGGACTTCTGCCTGGTGTAAAAAACATGACGTCGAAAGGGCGTTGCTCGATGAGCAAAGCCGTCCACTTTAGCTTCTGAACCGGCTAAGCTAGCTTGTGGCGAGCGGTTGTGGTGAATTCAAACATTCTACTATTTTACTGAGCTTTTTTTCCCGCACTCATACCTCCTTGGCATTCACCACCGTACCTTGGCCAATCCCCCCGGGTGGGTATGTGCCATTTTCATATGGTGAAGCAGAAGAAGAAGAAGAAGAAGAAGAAGAAGAAGAAGAAGAAGACGTTCGATTCTGCGCCGCCATTGACCGCGGCTCTGTCACGGCCTCCTCGTGGGTCTGTGGGTCGCCCGTGGACGCTGCTGGACTCCAGAAGCCCTCCAGGCGGGACTCTTCTCGGAACTGTCGACGCGGCAGGCGCCGGCACCACGCTTCTTTCGCCATGACGACGCCTGACTTGTGCCCATCCATCCACAACTGCCTACTCCTGGATGACTATGACGACGAGTCCCTGGTGGACAGCCCCTCGTGCGACGGATGCGAGTGCATGGACGCTACGGCTTGCGTCGTACCCCACGGAGCAGAGAGTCAGCAGCCACTTGAGACTGCTGCTACCTCTACTGCCTCTGCTGCTGCTGCTGCTGCTGCTGCCCCCACTGCTGCTGCCTCGGTAAAAAACGACGGCCAGCAGCCACCATCCAAACTCGTACCTGCGGTCGACCTAGACAGTCCATCGGCTTCGTCTTTCAGCATGGGCGAGCTCGGGGAGCCGGGCCCTACGAGCCGGGAGCACAGCTACGAACTGCGTTCGCACATTCCACGCCCGCCCAACGCCTTCATGCTGTTCGCCCAGGAGAAGAGGCGCCTGGTCGCCGCCCAGAACCCAAACGAAAACAACCAGAAGGTGAGCACCCGTCTGGGAAAGATGTGGCTGGCGCTGAGCATCGCCGACAAGGAGCTCTACCGGCGCAAGGCGGCACTGGAGGCCGCCAGGCATCGCAAGAAGTACCCGGACTACGTGTACAACCCTCGCGACGCTCGCCGCCGCAAGGAGCAGGAGCGACGGGCCAAGCAGACCGCCGCCAGACTAGAGAAAGACACAGAGAGACGCAGGAGACCCAGACACAACTGGCCGCGGCGGTTCTCTCTCGTTCTCTACCCCTCGCGCTCGCACCGCGCCTCTTCTTTATTTGTATAGCGCAATGCGCTCTTGGTTAGCGTAGGTCGTATGCCGTTACAATATATACCACCTCTCCTTTACCCAGTCTCCTCCCTCCCTTTATCTCTCTCGCTGAGGTCCCAGATGGCTCTTGACCGAGTGCAATTTACAATGTACAAAGCAGAAAGTACAGTGTGCAGTGTAAAAAGATTGTACATAAGTATGAGCATTTTCGTGCACTATGTTTGAAAAATTCATTGCTCCTTGCGCTCAAACAACGAGGTATATAAAACTAAAGCGCTGCACGTGCTCTAAAGGGGCTCTGACACACCTTGTGGGTTCTGAAGAGAGTGCATGAACTCCTTCAACCATTACATTCTCTTCTCATGAACACCTAAGCCAACTAATACACTTGTACACGCATCAGCGAACCCACAATCGCGCGAGAAAGTTGAGTCCTTTCGGGCGATTTTTGCATGCTCTTGCGCTCCTCCGTCGCACGCTTTTGGTTACATTCTTTTTTTTTATGGTTAGATTTTTTTTGGGGTCGTCACGCAGCTACCATGGCGGCGGCCAGTCAACAGCGTCGCTCCGGCGGGCGGGTCAAGAGCACGGCCCTCTCTAGGGGGGGCAGAGGGGAGGGGTTATCTTGCGGGGCGGATGGGCCAGTGGAGCAGCGCCGAGCTTTGAACGTGCAAAAAGTGACGAGAGCATAGGGAAAGGAGTGAGGAGGTTGAAATTCAATTTCTGACTATAGATAAGTCAGCTTCTACAAAACGCATTAAAGGCCTACCTGACCGAAAGTTTACTCCGGCTAATTTTGCGCTGGATATGGTGTGCATGTTATGAGCAATATCTATATTTAACATTAGGGCTCTGAAGCGTCTAGAATTTAAGTTAGAAGCGTTCAAAAACCTCTGTAGCAGACGACGCAGTCCTCTAGCGGTGTGCTGGACAACTAACAAACCTGACCGGAAATGACGCACAATTGAGACACCGGCATCGCCGGCTCGCCAGTTTCTGGCGTTCGGAAGTGAGTGCGCGCCCCTTGTAAGCCCCTCTGGCGCGTTTCTGGCTGTTTTCACCGCGAAGCTGGATGGTTTCCGAGAAATTAACTGCTGGCATCATGTCGACGAAGTCCGTGGCCGCGGAAAGGAATACGAGGAATGCGGAAAGCAGCATGTATACCTCTCGGCCACTGCCCTTCACCCCCGATCTCGAAAGCTGGTGTCAACTGTCTGGAGCTCAGGTTTTAAAGTGAATTCCCCTCTCTTCTTCAAAAAAGATAATGGTGGGTGACTGACGCTTCTGCCTTGCGCTAACCCCTTTTGTGGGTTGGGCTTTGTCAATAGACCTGTCCCGGTCTACATCATGCATCAGAGCACGTACGTGTTTCTAGCCCGATCGGCAAAGCATGCCACGAACCAAGAGGGTTATAATTCGGAGAAGAAAGGCTTAGAGGCGTCTCTAATCGGGAGAATAAAGAGGACGGGGGACGGCTCGCCACAAGCTAGCTTAGCCGGTTCAGAAGCTAAAGTGGACGGCTTTGCTCATCGAGCAACGCCCTTTCGACGTCATGTTTTTTACACCAGGCAGAAGTCAGAAGGAGAGGTCTGCTTCGTCTGAAATGGAATCAACATATGCACGCGTCTATTGCAGGTACAACTCTGCCCAATGCGCAATAATGCCGTCGTTCGCCGAGTGTATCTGCTGCCTTGAAGATTCGCAGCCCGGGCTGAGAATCCTGGAAGGCCGCATGAGCGTTACTGAAAACGTCGAATTTCTTACTGCCTCACGCCGTTCATATCTGAGGTCGATTACAGGAATTAAGCTTCAGCGTTACCATTCAAGGCGCTTCTCCAAGACCTCATAGAACTGAACGCATGTTATTTGAATGATATTTTCAATGGAAGACAACACGCAATTTTACTACCAGAATATGCCATTATTTATATACTCATCTCGGTGAGTAGACTGACCCTTTAAAGGCCTACTTGACCGAAATTTTTCAAACCGTAAAAAGGTTGTTTTTTCATAGTACACTCCCCTAATATGCTACCCACAAAACATTACGCTCCAGTTTCAAGCAGTTACGGTGCCAAAGGCACGCAAAAATCAGAGTTTTCAATACCGAAACTGGAAAAACGGGCGCCATTGCTGCTCACCGGAAGTGACGATGTTTGAGACTGGAGTCCGTACAGGTTCGGAACATCTGCTCGTTGCGGCTCGAGCAAAGCGCTGGTACCGGTAGCGCGTGCAGTACTGAGTGCGATAAATACTGGTAATATGTGAAAACACACATCTTAAAACGGATGAAACGCCCTAGAAAAAGTTTTAAACGTGTTTTATTTGCTGTAGTATACTAGAAAACTCCTGGCTCAACCTCGGCGAAGATGAACGCGCCGCAATGCTAGTGAGCGTTTTTTGCCTGGCAGTATTCTATTACAGTTTGTGCAAAATCGGGCATAGCGGAGGAAGGAAGCATATTCAATTGGAGGCCAAGTAAAAGTGCTTGTATTATCAAGTCGGCTTTTTTGAGCGGGCACGCGCGTGCCAACAGCACATGCGCCCTCTGCTGAGCGTGCAATATGGTTGTTGTCTTGATAAAAAAAAATGACCTGCCTTCTCCTTTTCGTTCTCATTTTTCTGCCCCGTAGAAAGGTATTTCTGTCTGTGCATAGAAATTTGGAATAGGTGCTGTGATCGCGAGGTAGATCAATAAAAACAGCTTGATGTCTAAAAAGGGACCAAGAAAATTAAGTGCTGCGTTAAGCGAAAGAATATGCCAGAAGCAAAATTTGTGTTGCAAAATATATATATACATATATTTCTCTTCGAGGACCGTGGCATCAATGCGATGCCGATGGCGGGCTGTTTCATCTTTGCGCGCCTCGGTCGGGCACGCCACTGCGCGTTGCGAAATACATGCCGATTCAAATGAACAAAAATTTATGCGCTTCGTTCATTTCTGTATTTACTTATAACCACTTAAAACCAGTGTACTGCAAGGACGGAAAAGTTTTCCTAAGAAAATCTTTTCAAACCACACAGCTGGGTAGAACGACGTGGTTGCCGGACCCCAGTCGACCGTGTATGCCCACCGCGCAAATTATTTACCGTAGGCAGTGTGTCTGTATCGACTGAGTAATAATGCAGAACATGTAATCAAAATTGCGTGTTGTCTTCCATTGAAAATATCATTCAAATAACATGCGTTCAGTTCTATGAGGTCTTGGAGAAGCGCCTTGAATGGTAACGCTGAAGCTTAATTCCTGTAATCGACCTCAAATATCAACGGCGTGACGCAGTAAGAAATTCGACGTTTTCAGTAACGCTCATGCGGCCTTCCAGGATTCTCAGCCCGGCCTGCGAATCTTCGAGGCAGCAGATACACTCGGCGAACGACGGCATTATTGCGCATTGGGCAGAGTTGTACCTGCAATATACGCGTGCATATGTTGATTCCTCTTCAGACGAAGCAGACCTCTCCTTCTGACTTCTGCCTGGTGTAAAAAACATGACGTCGAAAGGGCGTTGCTCGATGAGCAAAGCCGTCCACTTTAGCTTCTGAACCGGCTAAGCTAGCTTGTGGAGAGCCGTCCCCCGTCCTCTTTATTCTCCCGATTAGAGACGCCTCTAAGCCTTTTTTCTCCGAATTATAACCCTCTTGGTTCGTGGCATGCTTTGCCGATCGGGCTAGAAACACGTACGTGCTCTGATGCATGATGTAGACCGGGACAGGTCTATTGACAAAGCCCAACCCACAAAAGAGGTTAGCGCGAGGCAGAAGCGTCAGTCACCCACCATTATCTTTTTTGAAGAAGAGAGGGGAATTCACGTTAAAACCTGATCTCCAGACAGTTGACACCAGCTTTCGAGATCGGGGGTGAAGGGCAGTGGCCGAGAGGTATACATGGTGCTTTCCTCATTCCTCGTATTCCTTTCCGCGGCCACGGACTTCGTCGACATGATGCCAGCAGTTAATACTTCTCGGAAACCATCCAGCTTCGCGGTGAAAACAGCCAGAAACGCGCCAGAAGAAGGGCTTGCAAGGGGCTTGCACTCACTTCCGAACGCCTGAAACTGGCGAGCCGGCGATGCCGGTGTCTCAATTGTGCGTCATTTCCGGTCAGGTTTGTTAGTTTTCCAGCACACCGCTAGAGGACTGCGTCGTCTGCTACAGAGGTTTTTGAACGCTTCTAACTTAAATTCTAGACGTTTCAGAGCCCTAATGATAGATATTGCTCATAACATATGCACACTATATCCAGCGCAAAATTAGCCGGAGTAAGCTTTCGGTCAGGTAGGCCTTTAATGCGTTTTGTAGAAGATGACTTATCTATAGTCAGAAATTGAATTTCAACCTCTTCACTCCTTTCCCTATGCTCTCGTCACTTTTTGCACGTTCAAAGGTCGGCGCTGCTCCACTGGCCCATCCGCCCCGCAAGATAACCCCTCCCCTCTGCCCCCCCCCTAGAGAGGGCCGTGCTCTTGACCCGCCCGCCGGAGCGACACTGTTGACTGGCCGCCGCCATGGTAGCTGCGTGACGCCCTAAAGAATCTAACCAAAAACAAAAAAAAAAGAATGGAACCAAAAGCGTGCGACGGAGGAGCGCAAGAGCATGCAAAAATCGACCGAAAGGACTCAACTTTCTCGCGCGATTGTGGGTTCGCTGATGCGTGTACAAGTGTATTAGTTGGCTTAGGTGTTCATGAGAAGAGTATGTAATGGTTGAAGGAGTTCATGCACTCTCCTCGGAACCCACAAGGTGTGTCAGAGCCCCTTTAGAGCACGTGCAGCGCTTTAGTTTTATATATGTTGTTGTTTGAGCGCAAGGAGCAATGAATTTTTCAAACATAGTGCACGAAAATGCTCATACTAATGTACAATCTTTTTACACTGCACACAGTACTTTCTGCTTTGTACATTGTAAATTGCACTCGGTCAGGAGCCATCTAGGACCTCAGAGAGAGAGATAAAGGGAGGGAGGAGACTGGGTAAAGGAGAGGTGGTATATATTGTAACGGCATACGACCTACGCTAACCAAGAGCGCGCTGCGCTATACAAATAAAGAAGAGGCGCGGGGCGAGCGCGAGAGGTAGAGAACGAGAGAGAACCGCCGCGGCCGGTTGTGTCTGGGTCTCCTGCGTCTCTCTGTGCCTTTCTCTAGTCTGGCGGCGATCTGCTTGGCCCGTCGCTCCTGCTCCTTGCGGCGGCGAGCGTCGCGAGGGTTGTACACGTAGTCCGGGTCCTTCTTGCGATGCCTGGCGGCCTCCAGTGCCGCCTTGCGCCGGTAGAGCTCCTTGTCGGCGATGCTCAGCGCCAGCCACATCTTTCCCAGACGGGTGCTCACCTTCTGGTTGTTTTCGTTTGGGTTCTGGGCGGCGACCAGGCGCCTCTTCTCCTGGGCGAACAGCATGAAGGCGTTGGGCGGGCGTGGAATGTGCGAACGCAGTTCGTAGCTGTGCTCCCGGCTCGTAGGGCCCGGCTCCCCGAGCTCGCCCATGCTGAAATACGAAGTCGATGGACTGTCTAGGTCGACCGCAGGTACGAGTTTGGATGGTGGCTGCTGGCCGTCGTTTTTTACCGAGGCAGCAGCAGTGGGGGCAGCAGCAGCAGCAGCAGCAGAGGCAGTAGAGGTAGCAGCAGTCTCCAGTGGCTGCTGACTCTCTGCTCCGTGGGGTACGACGCAAGCCGTAGCGTCCATGCACTCGCATCCGTCGCACGAGGGGCTGTCCACCAGGGACTCGTCGTCATAGTCATCCAGGAGTAGGCAGTTGTGGATGGATGGGCACAAGTCAGGCGTCGTCATGGCGAAAGAAGCGTGGTGCCGGCGCCTGCCGCGTCGACAGTTCCGAGAAGAGTCCCGCCTGGAGGGCTTCTGGAGTCCAGCAGCGTCCACGGGCCACCTAACAGACCCACGAGGAGGCCGTGACAGAGCCGCGGTCAATGGCGGCGCAGAATCGAACGTCTTCTTCTTCTTCTTCTTCTGCTTCACCATATGAAAATGGCACATACCCACGCGGGGGGATTGGCCAAGGTACGGTGGTGAATGCCAAGGAGGTATGAGTGCGGGAAAAAAAGCTAAGTAAAATAGTAGAATGTTTGAATTCACCACAACCGCTCGCCACAAGCTAGCTTAGCCGGTTCAGAAGCTAAAGGGGACGGCTTTGCTCATCGAGCAACGCCCTTTCGACGTCATGTCTTTTACACCAGGCAGAAGTCCGAAGGAGAGGTCTGCTTCGTCTAAAAAGGAATCAACATATGCACGCGTTTATTGCAAGTACAACTCTGCCCAATGCGCAATAATGCCGTCGTTCGCCGAGTGTATCTGCTGCCTCGAAGATTCGCAGGCCGGGCTGAGAATCCTGGAAGGCCGCATGAGCGTTACTGAAAACGTCGAATTTCTTACTGCGTCACGCCGTTCATATTTGAGGTCGATTACAGGAATTAAGCTTCAGCGTTACCATTCAAGGCGCTTCTCCAAGACCTCATAGAACTGAACGCATGTTATTTGAATGATATTTTCAATGGAAGACAACACGCTATTTTGATTACATGTTCTGCATTATTACTCAGTCGGTACAGACACACTGCCTACTGTAATTAATTTGCGCGGTGGGCATACACGGTCGACTGGGGTCCGGCAACCACATCGTTCTACCCAGCTGTGTGGTTTGAAAAGATTTTCTTAGAAAAACTTTTCCGTCCTTGCAGTACACTGGCTTTAAGTGGTTCTAAGTAAATACAGTAATGAACGAAGAGCATAAATTTTTGTTCATTTGAATCGGCATGTATTTCGCAACGCGCAGTGGCCCGAGGCGCGCAAAGATGAACCAGCCCGCCATCGGCATCGCATTGATGCCACGGACCTCGAAGAGAAATATATATATATATTTTGCAACACAAATTTTGCTTCTGGCATATTCTTTCGCTTAACGCAGCACTGAATTTGCTTGGTCCCTGTTTAGACATCAAGCTGTTTTTATTGATCTACCTCGCGATCACAGCACCTATTCCAAATTTCTATGCACAGACAGAAATACCTTTCTACGGCGGAGAAAAATGAGAACGAAAAGGAGAAGGCAGGTCATTTTTTTTTATCAAGACAACAACCATATTGCACGCTCAGCAGAGGGCGCATGTGCTGTTGGCACGCGCGTGCCCGCTCAAGAAAGCCGACTTGATAACAAGCACTTCTACTTGGCCTCCATTTGAATATGCTTCCTTCCTCCGCTATGCCCGATTTTGCACAAGCTGTAATAGAATACTGCCAGGCAAAAAACGCTCACTAGCATTGCGGCGCGTTCATCTTCGCTGAGGTTGAGCCAGGAGTTTTCTAGTATACTACAGCAAAGAAAACACGTTTAAAACTTTTTCTAGGGCGTTTCATCCGTTTGAAGATGTGTGTTTTCACATATTACCAGTATTTATCGCACTCAGTACTGCACGCGCTACCGGTACCAGCGCTTTGCTCGAGCCGCGACGAGCAGACGTTCCGAACCTGTACGGACTCCAGTCTCAAACATCGTCACTTCCGGCGAGCAGCAATGGCGCCCGTTTTTCCAGTTTCGGTATTGAAAACTCCGATTTTTGCGTGCCTTTGGCACCGTAACTGCTTGAAACTGGAGCGTAATGTTTTGTGGGTAGCATATTAATAGGGTGTACTATGAAAAAACAACCTTTTTACGGTTTGAAAAATTTCGGTCAAGTAGGCCTTTAAAGGGTCAGTCTACTCACCGAGATGAGTATATAAATAATGACATATTCTGGTAGTTGGCACCATATAACATCAATAACGAGGGATCTGCGCCCGGTTTAGGCGGGAATTTATATTTTATTTCGGCGTTAAAAGTCGCGTAAAAATGCATGGTGGCGACCCCAAACGTTCATTTTGTTCAAGAAAGTGGTAGTGTTTTTTTGTAGAAGCATAAGTGAATATACTACGCACGATTTCTATGCCCTAATGTCAGAGAAATGCACGTTTTGTTCTAGTAAACTGTAGAAGGCGTACCGCTCGCTTTTTCTGTAAGTCACATGAAATTTATAGTTACACGTACGCAAAACGCAGGCACATTCCCACTTTTAGTTCAGCGTATGCTAGCAGAGACGCAAAAATAAACTCAGCCTATAGTGGCGCCATCTGGTCGTCAGGACGGGAACCATTGCTGTAAACAAACCGACTCTCCACTTAAGCCTAGGAGCGGCAGAATCGTCACTCTAATTATTAAAATAGAGCAAATTTATCTCTTATATGTTTTCTTATAGGCGAGATGAGACGAAGCGAAAGACAGGCGCCCCATTTATGACCAGTGAACTTACTGAAAAAGGCAGCAACACCGATAATTCAGTCCGAAGCGAGAGGTCTGGCTTCGACGGGCGCCGCCATGTTTGTCGCCCCGCGGCGGAAATCCAGATGGTTGCCAGATGAGACTACCATCTCATACAGATGTGTTCCCACATCAATAAATTCTATTTTAAAATGTTCTACCGCACTTTTTGGCACCACACCTTTCTAAACGGTAATTTGAGTAATGAGCTATCGGTTGCCGCAAAGAAAATATGGTCGATAAAATTTAGTAGACTGACCCTTTAAAAAAAAATACTGTTCGTGAAGCGGCGTTCTTTGATATCCCAGGAATACCGCACCCCCTTTCACAGCGTCTTTAAAAATTCCTGCAGTGCGTTAAAGTGGCAATGCAAGTCATGAAGATTTTAACTTCCGTCACTTCGGCTAGCCGACGCAGCACGCGCAGTTGGGGGCACCGACTTCCCGTGGATGTGACGTCACGCCGTTCCCGTGGCTATATCGAAGTCCGCGCTATTTCGACGCAATTTCGACATTTATGCCTATAATTAATTAACTAATTAATCTACAGTCATCAAACTTGGCTTCTAGGTTCATGTTTTACTCCTCTATCTGAGGCAACCATTCGTTTTCTCCTACCTTTTTTAGTTCTCGAGTTAACACGAGTTACTCGCTTCCAAAGGTGTAACACCCTCTGCTAACGGACTAGAGTATGAGCCATTAAAGGCTTTCGCCTTAAAACGCGTATTCGTGACGAAATCGTCGCCGCGCGCCCTCTTTTACAGCGTTCCGTATCGTCTCCAGCACTTCGAAAATGGAGCCAAGCATTCTTTATCGGTTTCTATCTCTCTTCGTTATTTTACCTCCAAGACCCATTTTCCAGACAGTGAAGGCCATGCGGGCCGCGGAAAAGAGGGAGCGCGATGGCAGAGCTGACAAATTCGGTTGGTCTACGCGTATATTCCCGCAACACCCCTGCCGGCCGCACATTAAACGCCAGCTATATAGTCCTTGGTATACACTGTGGCATCCCGTTGGTAAGCAACCGAGGTTGCGTACCACTTTAACGAAGCGATGCCCATAACGAAAAACACACGCGGTCCTTATAACTTCGTTAAAGCGAGGTTCAGCCGTATATAAATGTCGACTAATCGTTACATTTAAATCAGAGATCCAGAAAAATACACCTAACCAAAGAAATCTGGCACAGTTATAAACATAAATTATTGCATTAATAAGCACGATATCTGGAACAGGCTTTGCCTGCAAACCGCCTCAGTTCTGGTAAACAACAGTTACGGTGTGTGTTATATGTCATGTTCACACTTAAATATTCATACACTCAATAAAATAAATACACACGCCAGTTCTTCAATGAGTGTCATGAAAGTGTTAAATTTTGTTTTCTTTATTTATTTAGTAGGTATTTTACTAACTTGTGTGTGATTATTTTCTTGCGGCCTGCCTTGTGTGATTACTCTGTATTATATCTCCGCTGCTGTTAAAACGACTGGGAGAGAGAGAGAGAAGCTCTTTAACTCTGAAACACAGAATTTACCCGGCGTTTATAAATCCGCTGACTTGCTATTCGGCCTGAGGACGGGACCCGAGGAGAGAAAGATGAAATGAGAGAGATGTAGGAAATGGGTTGACAAAGTTCAGTGCATAGGAAATGCGCTGTAAGAGTGTTGAACGGAGGGATTAGAGTTTGTCTAGGAAAATAATGTAATTTTGAATCAAATAAAATCATAAAATAAAAAGTTCATAGCGCGCCTCTGCTGCCTGTAGCAGGCTAAGGGTCCTCATACACACTCGATTGTTTCAGACACTTGCGTGAATGGTTCCATAAGATGTTCATAATGTGCACGCTCCTCATCATACGCTGAGCATTCCAACACAGTATTCTCCACTGTTTCTACTAAGCACGGTTATCGCAATACGTACTGTTCGCTTGGCATGAACTGAACTGCAAGGCGCTTGTAAATGCAGTGTTCAGAGGAAGTCGATGATAAAGAGCTTCCAGATGGTTTGGTTTGGTTTATGGAGGTTTTACGTCCCAAAGCGACACAG
Organism: Amblyomma mixtum; assembly: GCF_055824585.1. Lineage (NCBI taxonomy): Eukaryota > Metazoa > Arthropoda > Arachnida > Ixodida > Ixodidae > Amblyomma > Amblyomma mixtum. Next base: position 204,924,652 of record NC_143014.1, read on the forward strand.
GCTAAGAGGGACGCCGTAGTGAACGGCTCCGGAAATTTCTACCATCCGGCATTGTTTATCGTGCACTGCATCGCACAGTACATGGGCCACTAGAATTTCACCTCCATATAAATTTCACCGCCATGGCCGCGATCGAACCCGCGTCTTACGGGTCCGCACCCGAGCGCCATAACCACTGAGCCACCGCGGCGGATCCTGTGTGACAGTCTTGATCTGAGGTGTGGTTCGATGAAGTGCAAAAATTGGTGATGATGTGCCAGTCAAGCTGCCCAAAAGGAGCTTTTTCCACAGCCCTTTCGGGTGCTGTAAACGACATTAATCCTCGCCAGAACCTAATTTTGGGCGTTTTTCCGGAATCGCCTAAAATTCATGAAATGTTGTCCTTGGGTATCATTTGGGCAAATATCGACGTGTTATCTGGCACAAATTTTTCTAAGAAGGGCATGTTGTTCTGTGTTCGCTAAGTATTTAAAAGAAATTAACGCCGCCAACCGGATTTCAAGCTTATCCAAAGACATTCGTGTCGCGATACATAGCATAAAGTGCCCGATGTGCGCAATGTCTCTGCGCCCTTCGAGCTCACCATACACCTCAGGTCTGATGCCGCGTGCATGGCTTCACCACACTTGCTGTCAAGTCCAATATTACGTCCACGGCAGTTTATGCTTCCACCAAAGCCTGCTGTAATAGTTAGTGGTAGTAATAGTTAGATACAGTAATAGTTAGTGACAAGCACGTATGCAAGGGGGGCCTGAGGGGGCCCGGCCCCCCACCCCGAAATTGAGCTCAGCCCCTCCCCCACCAGTCCTCCTAGAAGTTTCTCGTTAACCATGCCCCCCCTTCCGGGTTACTATAAATTCCCTTGGGCCCCTCCCGAAAAAAATTCCTGGCTACGTGCCTGGTGCCAGTAATAGGGGTAGTAACAATGACAGTAATAATAATAACAGCAATAGTTAGTGCTATAGTAACAGTTAGCGACATTAATTCTTATGGGTAGTAATAGTGAGAGTAATAGTGATAGTGACGTCATCAACCAATGACGTGATGGGACCCAACTAGTCACGTGATACGTCTAAAGTTGTCGACGAGTTGATGACGTCACAAAATACAAGGACAAAAATTACGTGATTGTAGACAGCGCGAAAAAGACGGGGACGTGGGACGAACACAAAGACGAGCGCTGACTTTCAACTGAAGTTTTATTGCTTGGCCCATGAAAATGTATACATCAGGCACCAACACGCCCAAGCGACTGTTTTAGCCGAAAATTACAGCCGATTTGTGTAGTTCATCGAATTCGAAGTAGATGCGGTAGCACTGCTTACCCCTGCTATACTTTTATAAGCGACGCAAAGTGCACTGGTGTTCTATGTGGCCGATCCGCCTTCTCATCGGGTAAAACGCGGGACGCGGAGTCGCCACCGTCTCCTTTGCGCTTCAAGCTCACGGAGAGATAGCAGGGGCGGCTTGCACGAAGCAAATAAGACAGTCTTATTCCCAGTCTAATCTTATTCGCGGTGTAAAACCTCTCTCTCGGTTTTTTTTTTTTAAAGGAAAGGCACATAGCTAGTTTACTTTATCGATGGATAACCTCAAGCGCGCCACAAACACCGACTAAAACACTGATTTAGCAAGGTTTTAGCTGGCGCTCGTGGTGCGCTTGAGGTGTCCGCCGACAAAGTGAACTATGCGCCTTTCCTTTTTTTAAAACCGACAGAGGTGCAAGTCGGCCATCGGTGACATACGTGCCATCAGCGAAATCCGATGGCACGGACTGCCATCGGCGAAATATGTGATTGCGGCTAGAAGTGTTGCGCACTAAAAGAAAAAAAATGTCTAGACAAGAAGTAGCGTCACTCCCTGTCAGTTCGTACTTGGATGCCGACACGGACGGTACTCTAAATGCTTTCACATTTCCGTACGTAAGGAGAGTACACCCCTTGAAGTTCTTGCAGTTCGTGCGTGAAGTTCTGTGCCGAAATTTCTATCAGTCACAGTGCTAACTTCTCACAGGCGCGAAAGCCAGTAGGGGCACCCTGCAAATCCGGTAGCATTAAGAAACTAAATGTCGTGCTTGCTGCCTTGGTATACGTGGCAAGTCCTAGACAGATTTGACGCCTCCCCGCGAAAGAAAGGCGACTTCTTGGTGACCATTGACACATGCGCGGGCGTGTGTTTTGAGATCTGGTGAGCCCCGGGTCGGTACTACAGAAGCGAACCGATATGTGCCACCAATTATCATTGCTGAGGGCTCGAAGGGACTGTTTTACACCACTCGTGTTTTGTGTGTGTGTGTGTGTGTTTATTCTCTCGGGAAATCACTTCACGTGCCTTGTGTTCCATGAACTTCTGCATTTTATTTAAAAGTCTTGCCCCATAGTTGTAGATTTTAAAAACCTTCACCGCAATAAGTTTTGCTGCGCGTATTTGGACATACATGTATGCCAGAGCTATTTCCTCTTCCGTTTCGTAAGATGCCTGCTAGCCCAGGAACATTTTATATTGCCAAGAAGAGCTTGACGCTCTTAAATGACATACCCTAATGGAACGATGCATTTGATCAAGGAGTGCGGGGTTCCTTCAATGCGGTCAGCGTTTCGTCCACATAGAGCATCGCTGCTAGCCTACCGAGGCGTTCTTGAAATCTGGGCACTCGTGTGAACGCCAGCTCGCGATGATGAAACAAACCAATCCCGTATGCCTACTGCATTCTGAAAGCGAACTAGATCTCTATCGCACTTTTTTTTTCTTGTTTTTATGCACTGCAGAGTTTGCATAGACACAAAGACGCTAACAGATGCTCATCACATTTCGGTATCCGGACGACGCGTGAATCGCATTTTACCTCTTGCTGCCTTTGTACGCACAGCGCGACGAAACTTATGCTTTGTGCTGGTCTCTTTTTTTTTGCGTTAGCTGGAACACGTTGAGAGCTTGAATCTCACGAGTCGTGGTATAGATAGACGGATCCAGATGTTGTACTCCTGAATACAAAGCAGCAGACAATGGAAACATTTGAGACCTTCCAACGTGTTCGCATCCATTGGGAGTTTAAAAGTAAGCGCTCATTTATGCCTTGATTTTCAAGTTTTCTATACAAGAAGACCGTCTTGAACGCTTGGGAGCTCAAAATCTGTCGTGCGCTTTGTGCGACGCCAATAATAATGATGCCTTTTAATTTTCTTTTTTAATTCGTCACCAAGAATAGATGGTGTGTTCCGCACACTCAGACAGCCCGGTGCAGCCGAAATCAGTCCTCCGCAAACTCGACCACGTCCTAACTCCTGTTAACGGGGTCCGCAACCCTGGAAGCGGACGCCGCTGGCTTGCGTCGAGGGACGGGGGGGAAGTCCATGACAGCGTCCGCGGCCGTTCCAGGCACTGGGCTTTGGACGCTGACGTAGCCGCGAACGTCCGTGGCGCTGGGCGCCGGACTCTGTACAGGGGCGTAGGTGCGACTGTCGATGCCAGAGGCGCTGCTCGAACTCGGAAGCGTAACGGCGGAAGGGACGGGTGTGGACAAATGACCGGAGGGACCGGCCGACGGGGCCGGCGCCACGGCGCCGCCCATCGCGAAGTCTCGGTACTTGGCCACGTCCAGCTCGGGCACATCCGCCCGAAGTATGTCGGAAACGACAAGGATGTCGTCCTTCGAAAGGTGGTCGACCCTTTCGGCATCTTCCTTGAGCGTGACGGTTTCGAGCTTCTCGAAATTACGAGCCAAAGCCAGTCTAAGGATGCTCATAATTTGGTAGCACGAGTAGCGTTCGGTTCTCGACGCCAGCTCGTTAATGTCACTTTCCATAAAGGACGGACACCTCACTTTTCCCAACTCGTGCGTAATGAGCGTGACTCGCTCGCTGAAAGAGGGCGTAGGGATAGCTATCTTCGTCTGAAACGTGTCCAGCATGCTCTTTTCCAAGCGCCAGGGCTTCCGCGCAGTGGCGACGACGACGTCACGGAATTCTCTCTTTTCCTTCAGTTCCTTCATGTATGCCAGTATTTCTTTCTTGATGGCATCTATTTCAAGTCCTGGACTGTCAGGCAGTTCGGTAGGATAGAGGCTATCAATGTCCTCCAGCACCAGAATGCCACAGTCGTGCTTCCTGAAGTTCCTGATCAACGTGCTCACTAGCTTAGCACCTTCGTGCTCCGACGTGGCTGCGATGAATTGCACCATGTTGACTATGAAAACCGATTTGTCCGGGTACTTAGATGTGATTGCCCTCACCAGAAAACTTTTGCCGCTGCCGGGAGGTCCGTAGAGGAGGATTACGGACGCTCCTTTTGCCTTGGGGTTCTTGAGGATCTGGCTTAATTTCAGCTTCACTGGATCGATACCTACGATGTCATTTGTGTAGCAGATTCTTCTCCTGGCGCTGACCGTGGCAGACGAGAGGCACCACGGTGGCAGCAGCAAACCCAACAGGGAGAGCTGATGAATGCACTTCATTTCTGGCAGGCCCGCACAAAGGATTTCTTGATCGTCGCGCGCGTATTCCTTGAGCCTCAGCACTCTGTCGAGGTACGGGGCGCACATAGCTCGCACCGCTAGCGTCGCATTGAGGTAAGCCTCTACCGTCTTGCGGTAGATGCGGTATGCACTGGCGAACTGCTTCTTGGCATCCTCGTCCGCGGCCTGCTTGGACAGGTCCACAGCGGCCTTGATGTCGCTTGTGGCCGACGCTGCTTGGGAAGTCATCCTGTCCAGCCACAGCCAGTCGCGGTTGCTGGCCTCGTCTTCTTTATCAACCTTCTACTACCCGCTCTCATATCCGGAGCCCCAACCGGCGTTCGTCCATGATGTGGCTGCTGACACGTCTTCTCTGTGGGTACTAGTCGCTACAAGAGAGCAGGTAAAGTAATAATAGCCAGTGTAATCAATCAACAGCGTCGAATGTTGAGCAGATTGTTAAGTTTCCATGGTCAAAATACAAGAAGCACTTGCCTTTGAGCGTTCATCATGCTCTGGGGAATTTCCGTTCCTATCCTGCTCGTCCATCACTCTCGACTATCTCAAGAATGCAGTTTGCTTTGACTGATACGTGGCTCCAACTGTGTTTATCTGTGCCACCCCAGTAATAACAAAAGTCGGGTTTCGCGGCAGCCAGCTCGTTCTCGGCTGAGCCGGAAATTGCTTTTGGCTGTTAGCTCCCGGTTTCTGTTGACCTCGCCTAGGCAGAAGAGGAGCCTAGCAAATGTTTTCTGCTACGGGATAGAGATTGATCACTTAAGGCTCGAGTGCGAGAGTTGGTTTCATGCACTTTAATATATATTTCAACCCGCGCGAAAAAATAGGGGTCCTTAAACCAATTTTTCTTCAGAATTTAAGGGTCAGCTTCGTTGCCTGGAGTGATAAGCCCAAGTTTGTAAGTAGGACTGAAGAGCGCATTTTAATGACGTTGATGATCATCCATTTCAATGGCTCTAGAGAATCTGTCCGCGTTGAACGCCATGGCACAAGCCATCTTCTACTCAAGATGGGGTCAAAGCCCCACTTTTTAAGTATTTGGTCCAGGAGAAGCCCAGCACAAGGCCATGAGAAAGCTTGCGCTCATTGGAAATAGGTGGGCACCCGGCGGCACTGGGGATCAAAACCCCCTGACCTCCCGCATACGAGGAGCTCTTTTTGAAAATGGTAGGATCACAGAATAATATGGAGGAGGGAAAAATTCAGTACAGGACGTTAGCTCACATTGTTTTAAGCCAGAAATGAGGGCTCCCCTCCCTCACATCCAAAAATTCTGGACAAGCGCATTTTTCAACGGGTAACAGTTTATGAACGCAAATTTTTTCATACGCCGTAATATTTCACTATAACGATCAATATCCGCATTTTTTTTGCTACTAACGTTTTTCTTATCGTCAAAAACGTTCCCGACTGGTTTATATGGCAGTCTTAACTACTCGATGCGAGCGACAGACAAAATATTTTGCTGCGCATCGGGAGAATGGGTCATTACCTAAAATATTTACGTAACGGTACCTTACAATATTCAACTGTTACCTGACAACTATGAATTGACATTCAAGAACCCTGGCCTTGAGTTGGCCGCCGTCTCAGCGCGTCCGCGCATGCGCAGTAGGCAATGAAGCAGACGACGCCGCTGCGCCCAGCTATTGTCTGCACCATCGGTCAAAAGACTCCCAGTGGTCCTTGCGAAAGCACGTGACTTCCGGCTCACTTTTTCAAATAAATTCAATTCAATTCTTTTTATTATCATTTCTTCAGCACAGTACATAACATCACTGTCTGGATCCTTAGCCAAAGGCTAGTTATGGATCCATGCAATAAAAGCAAAGATATTAGTGAGGACAAATGCTTTCTACATGCATGCCAAAATAATACACATAAGAATGGTGGAAAAATGAAAAGCGTACAAGCAAGAGGGTTCAAATTACAGAAATACAAGAGGGCTCACTACAAAAAAATAGAAGAGTGTGCAAAAAAACACGAAGGCAGGAACAGCATTCTTTATACAAAATAAACGCAGTTGCCTTAGAAGTGATTATTCAATGACATATAAATGGCAGGCTGCTCGGATATAGAGGGCTTCTCCTAAGTTTTCCTTCCTCCATGCTGAATATCATGCTGAAAAGAAATCAGCGGAGGAGACTTAGTATTGGCGCTGTTTGCAGACACATCAGCCATTTAAAAGTGTGTGCCTGCAGTGTTCACGGCTCTGTGCCTTACTGCTGTAATTCAGTGACTCACTGCTATTTTACCTGAGCGAAAAAACAGAACCTGTGCTTTCTTCGAGCAAAGAAGAAAAGGATAAATTCTGTACATGCGACCAATAAAAAAATGCTGACGGTTTAGCATTAGTAAACAAGAAATACTGCGCGAAATGAGTTTTTAGCAGGTGGACACCAACGACACGTACCTGAAAGCGCTATTGACGTGTCCACTGACCCAGGGAGCCAGTTGTGCGCGTTTACTTTCTTTTCGTGACTTTCGCGCACAGATGGAAGTTGATGAAGACGGCGACGTGCAATGCACTGTGCGAGAGTGTGTTCCAGTTTAACACGAGGCGTGACCGGCTGTTTGCTCTCCTGATGTGCTGTATATCCTTACCCGCCTTTTAGTTCTAATATGTTTACTATCGTGTTAATTTTTGTGCCACGTAGCGCCTACCTAGGTGCTCTGTAAATAGTTTTGTGTGTGTGTGCGTGTCTACACACACACACACACACACACACACACACACACAGATATATATATATACATATATATATATATATATATATATATATATATATATATATATATATATATATATATATATATATATATATATGACAGAAGCCAACAGCCACAGAAACCAAGGGGCACAGGGGATTTTTTTTATTTATTTATTTATTTTGTGGTGTTGATCAATTTAGAATATTACTGAATATGTTATCGCTTAAAAGAAATTTATTAGAAAAGCAGAAGAAAAAACAACCACATGCCGCCGGTGGGATCCGAACCCACGACCTCCGAATTACGCGTCCGGTGCTCTACCTCTTATATATATATCCTTTCTGTCCAAGACCATGTAAATAAATACCATGAAAGAAAGAAAAAATAGCAGCGATAGCATACTACTCTCGTGCAGTGGCCAGCAAAGCTGATCTGTTGGCACCGGCGCGGGTTCGAAACCCAGTTGTGGAAATATTTATTTTATTTCTGCACGTATCTCAAGGTCAGGGACGCCACAAGATTATTGGTTGAGTTTGATCGCGTTAAATAGTGCTTTCACATTAAAACGGAAGCACATACACGAGACAAGTCGCCCTGCGTAATCGTCGCGAATCTAAATCTGTGTCGCACCCTCCCCCTACCCTTCCCCAATTTACACGGAACTACAAACCAATAACCGCCACTTGTTCTCATCATCCAAGCGGACTTAACGCGGAACGCTCCCAGCAATCAGATCCGAGCTTCCACGTACAGCCCAACCTCTTCCGTTTCGCTTCGAGACAAGCAAAGTTGCCGCGTCGTGACAGACTGACGGCCTGTCCGATTGCATTGACGAAGGACCCAGTATTTTCCCGGCAGAAGAACCGGATCCGGCCAACTATTGTGTCTGCCTTATTTCTTTTTAGCATCACTGTTTGCGTCCGCGCGGCGATGGTGCGTGCTCGACGTCCGCGAAGCCGCGCGGCCTGCCGCCGGCATTTCCCCCCTTCCCCACCGCCGGAGTCGCTTCGCGCATCATTGCTACCGATTGTGGCCCGCGCACAAGAAGAGAAAGGAAAGTGGTTCGGCCAGTCCTCTCGCTGTGCGCGCCACAAGAGCCGTCCCAAGGACGTCGCCGCAAGGGGGAAACCCCTTCCCTCCCCTCGCTCCGGGTGGCGGCGAACGAGGCGCCTCCGGCAGCCGATTAAATCTCGCCTGCCCCCTCCCCGACCCGTGTCCCTTCGACCAGGAGGCGCGAGCCGATCTGCGCAGAACGCTCGCGAGCCGTCAGCGAGTACTGTCGAACGCCCCGGGAGGATCCGACCGGCATGGCTGCTGCTGTCCAGAGGATGATGCACTGGTGCCTCGTCGCCTGCCTGGCGGCCGCCGCGCACGCCATCGACGACCATCAGCTGTGAGCGCCCTTCTCCTATCTGTCCTGGGCCCTTCGCCTCGGGCCCGGCGAGGTCTGTCCTGTAATTCCGGCGGCCGTACACCGCCGCCGGTTGTTTGCCGCATGTGTCGCGTGAACGTTTGCAACCGCGTAGCTTTCTCGACTGCAGCCGCACGTGATCGAAAATTTGGAGCAATGGAGAAAGAAAAAGATGGCGTGGTGGGAAGTCGTCGATGTGCCATCTATACATTAACAACCACGACCCGCGTGCACCCGCGGACAGCAGGGTTTACGTTTATGATTGCCTACTCGGTTGGAGGTTGTTTTTTGTTTGTTTTTTTAGAAAAGCGGTAATTTTAGTTTCACTCAGTGCGGGCAGATTAACGCACTCGCCTTAATCCGAAGCCTTCTTCACAGCTTCTCCAAGTACTGGGCCGAGAGTCGTATGAACAACTTTATTCTCTAGTCTAGCGGGTCCGTTCGCGTGAGGCAATTCCACAAAAATAGATTTCCGCCGTCATTTCGTCTTCGCTCTTTCACTGCGCGGTTCATGGAACTCAGAGTCGCCGAACTTTGTTAGTTTCCGCCCGCAGGGTTGAAGTGGTCCTCATTTATCTCACGTTGCGCGTGACCTGCTCTACTGCGGCGCACCGGCTCATCCGGTCGGCTACTGAGCTTCAGGACGCGGGTTAGACCCCCACCGTGGTGGCTCTCCGTCCATATACGGACGAGCAAATATCCTGGCGTTTAAATGTCACTAATGTGCGGTAAAACACCTGCACATTGCGATATTAACCAGTGAGCCTTCGCCAACCTGTATTTGACATCCCCAGCACGAGAGTTATTTGGTCAGGGTGCCCAAACACTGCGTCAAACGGTGCAGAGAAACATGCTCTTGCGCGCATGTTTTTCTGTCCTCTTTGCCAATGTGTTTCATATCTCTCCCTCACGGGTGTCCTTTTTCATATCTCTTATTCGCACGGTGCGTGGCTGTAAAGGTTGGCATTGCCGAACTGCGTCGGGGTGTAATACGAAAAAAAAAATCGTTATCCTTGTTTTCAAAAGTGTTCTGTATGAGTGTTCAATGCGCATAGGTGACAGCACCGTCCCGTTGAATGTGGAAGGGTCCTTGTAACCGTCATGCTCTAGTACATCATTGCAAAGCAATCGTGGCATCAAGTTCAGGCGCGTTTTAAAGAAACTGCGGCAAACCAGCCGTTTCACGCGCACTCTGGGCGCTGTACAAGTGCGTTAAAAGGCGTCCAGGACGGACAGGCAGTGCTCGCTTTACAGCGTTAGTGTTGTAGTGATGTTGCGCCGTGTTTGATGCGTTTCATGGTGCGTAACAACCCAAAGTTCAGCCGTATATGTCTTAAGAACCTCCTCTTCTCCCTTGTTCTTGTCTGCTCTTAGAGCGAAAGATTGTTGCGAATTTTCCAGTTTATTTCCATATCTATAAGGAATCAGGAATCCGGGACAGAAAGTAAACGTTAATTCACTTGACAGCGCTCGGGCCTTGTTACAAGACAAAGACAGTGAGTACAGAAATACAACAAATTGGCGCACCGTCACCACTGACAGTAGTTGCACTCCACGACGAAAAAAAAAAAGATCACCAACTACACCCTCTTTGGGACGTCACGGCTATGCTAGCGATGCAGTCCAGTGCTTGACAGTCCGATGCCGTCCTCCAGTGGAGTACGGCCATGGCATCGCAGTGGCCGAAGATAATGCGGACCCGTGACGTGTTCGGGGGATGACGCGTACGCTGCTCGAAAATTTCTGGCCACAACTCTGCGGAGATTCTCTGCGTAGGCTCTTCTTTCTTTTTCCATCTCCCGGTCTCGTGTAGGCAACGAGGAGAGTTTCTTTCTCACTGGGCGTTATCGCCTTAACTATTTGTTCAGACTTTTCTGTCCGAATTAAGGAAACAAAGTACACAGTTTAACCTCACCGTCGACGCGACGACTGTTAGAGAGTTCTCCGACTCTGGCGCGCAAATTCCTCCCGAGAGGTAATGGGCACGTGTAGGGTATTTACGCGACACGGTCCGTCGGACGCGCCGACTGCCGTCGTAAATATCGCATTTCCGCTAACGAGCATCTCACTATACGACTTGCGTAAAACCCGCCCGTTACGCGGCTTAGTCTAAACATAGCGCAGAAGAGCGTGGGTGAAAAATGTGGGAAGGAAAAAAAATGCCGTTTCCCTCGCGCCTGACGCTGACACCGCGTGTCCTGCCTTCGGCGCCAATATGCGCGGGGGCGCGCACCAATGAAAAAGAAGCGGCCGGTGCGGCGCGGACCGTATGCAGTGTTTATCGGGCACCGAATCCCATCCGAGGCGGCATTCAATCGATGGGCGCCTCGGAAAGGCCGACCGAACGGGCTTTCCACTTTCCCCGAGGCGCCTCTTGGCGGGGGAACACGCAAGGACGCCGGGTGCGTACACTCTTCGACGTGCCTCGGGCGCGCTTTCCTCCAAGCAACTTAATCACGCCAGCGCGCTCGTCACGCCGGCCGCGATGATGGGCAGCGCCTCTGTGAAGCGGCTGTAACACTCCGCCGATTGAGAAATGCCCCTCGTGTGTTACAGTTGCGTTAAAGTGAGCGGCTGTTGAACCTGCCTGAAAGACGCGAACAGTCGATGAAGCCAAGCAATGCATAGGGGAATGGTACTTTCTTTTCATTTTGCGGTGGTGTTGATTAAAGTGGAAAATTAGTTCTGCAACCGTTTCAGAAGATGACTTCACAGACAGTCGATGAAAAAACTGTACGCCGTTGCTTTTTGACCAGTTCTTTAAAGCAGCTGTTCGGTTTCTCTGTATGGTTCTTTCGCTGCAGATTGCGTTCTTGTTTCAATTTTCATTACTGCTCCGTGGTCCAACGCGATGTTTAAATTGCGGCAGCCCGTTGCGTCCGACTTGCTTGCGCGGAAACATTTTGACGACTACGAATAAGCGCCCTCTGCTAACAAGCGTATATAGTGTCACGGGCATACAGTAAACGCCTTTCATAAACGCAGACGCAGGGCGCGCAATGAGAGAGATTGCAGAGGTTTTGTCATTTTTTTCGGTGATTCTCACTACTGCCTGTGGCCCATCTCTTATTTCGTCGCGCGATCCATTCGAAATCAAATCAATTTGTTTCCCATCTCGCATAAGGGATAACCCATAGCGTGTTCGGTGTGCCTATATCCGACAACCAACGCAATCGCTAACTAATCGGAATAAGGTGATGATTTTAGGCGTGAGCAGCGTAGGATTTGCTACTAACCGGAATATAAACGACGTAAGGCTCCAATAAATTTGTTCAGTATGTGTAGCTTGTCACATTCCGCTTTTCTATCAGTATGAACTCTTTTAAGCGGAAGGACTATAGACCGGAACACATTCTCATTAAGCGTCCTTTAGTGTAGTTAAAAGTTTTACAAGGGTTATTACTGACTACTTCATTTTTTTCCTTGACCGGCCAAGTACTTTCCCTTCGGCGACTTGGCATGCTTTCCCTTCCTTTCTCACTTTCGTTTTTGCCAGCGTATTTTCCCAGCGCAAGTATTTTTCGATTATCAGTGACGATTACTCCGCCCAACAGCAAGCTTTTTTTCTGAACAGCCACTGATAACTTCTACGAACTATGCCGAGGTTAAAAAAACAACAAGGAATAAGAAGCACGCCATCGGTCACTGGCTGGCGCGCATCCTGGCTTCGTGAACTCATCGCCCTCCGTCAGCGTCTGCATGGTGCTGCCTCCGCACGCTCGCCACCTTACCGCGCGGATCACGCTTTCGCTTGCATACGTCGTTCACATCGTACCTCATCTTTATTTACCGACTTTTGGGGAGCCGATGCAAAGAAAGAAGCGCTCTTCAGTCCTCCTTTTCGGCCTTTGTGGTCCGTGTACAGTCGGCAACAAAACTCCACAGGACGAATGAGCTCGGCAACAAATTTGATGCAGCGCTGTCTTGCGACCCCGTCGCCTGGTAATTACACCACCGCATGGCACACGCACGTCCGCTCAAACCTGCTGGCATTTCAGGCGTTTAGCATACACGGTTTAACCGAAAAAAAAGTTTTTTTTTCTTTGTTTCGCACATTCGCATCCCGTAAGCTTTTATAGGTTATGGGGGTTTAACGTCCCAAAGCGACTCAAGCTATGAGGGACGCCGTAGTGGAGGGCTCCAGAAATTTCGACCACCTGGGGTTCTTTAACGTGAGCTTTCGCTGCTGACTGTACCTAGAGAAACTCTTCCAAACGGTTGAAAGCCAGTGCGAGTGGATTAAACGCAACATTTCAGGCCGTCTTTAAAGTGATCGGTTGCACATTTCAACCTTGCGAACAGAGCCTGAAAATATTTTTTTTTCTTTTACGCGTTAACCCTTTTCATGCGCCATTTTTCATTTCGATTCAAAACAAATATTTTTCCGTCAAAATAGTATATGCGGGCCTCAAGAAAGCCAATGCGCTGGCTTCACAACAGAAAACACAAATAGTTAATTCTTTAACGCACATACAAACTTTCTTGCAAACTATCAAAATATTGTTACGTGGCCCGAAGATCGTCTACCCCGCACGTCCACCAAAGATGTTACGTGGCCCGAAGTCTATGTCGGCACAAAGACGACCGGAGCACAGGGTACAGATCACAGCTAGCCCCGAGCGGCAAGCGCGCACACACCGGGCACTTCCTCTACGTCGTCTTCACGGAGATTATCCGTTGCAATATTTTAAAACTGTTGCGCTAAAACACTCAAGTTTACGGAAGTAACACGATAGGGGGGATTATGGAATCATTTTTCGTTTTCGAAATGCCCAGGACGCTAGAAGTTCAGATAAAACAATTTTGATTAGTACTGGTGGCTAAATCTGTCAGCAAGGAAATAGCGGAGGACTTGTTACCACTTTTGTTGGGAATTAACGTGCTGCACTAGAAATTGAACGAGACAAAACGGGGTACACAGAATAACCAACATTGTTGCCTTGCTTACTTACTATACCGCGCTCATCAGTTTGCAGATTATCTTTAGCGGCGTTCGCTAGCTGCCATAGCAAAAGCACCATATTTCCAAGATGTCTGATAGTAAACTGGTCCGAAGATATCAGTGCTAGCTAGAGTACACTCCCAGAAATAGCTTCATATTCGCAATTCACGCAGTTGTCCACGAAGCGACTTGAAAGGTTAACGCTACTTCCGAGTTGGTTGCCCTTACAACGAAGCCCACAACGAGTGGTTCGATTGCGGTATTATTCGCACGAATGTGGCCGAGCAATAAAAGAAATCGCATAGGCGACATTAAACCGCCTCCAGATTCATGCCCGCTTCACTTCCCTTTATTACAGCATTTATTCCCGATAAACGTCGCTGCTGCCGGCGTAGGATGGGACAGAAAACTCTCGCATTCGCCTGCTGACGAATAAGAACGTCCACGTTAAGAACGTGGACGCTCCGCGCATGCGCCCTCCGGGGTCATGTGACCCTGGAGTGGGCGCTGTTGGCGGTAGGAGGAGTGGGAGAGAGCAGTACCGCTCTCATTCGCGCTTCATCGTCCCGCGGAAAATCGAAGAGTTTTATAAATCTGGACAGATTGTCATATCATTCCTAGAAAATGGGTGAAACGCGAACTCGCCAAGGCATGCCGAGAGGTGGACCATTAACGAGAATAGGCAACAGCAACAAACTAATGTACGCCTGTCTCGGGATTCCCTGCTATTCGCTGCAGTGCCAGCAAGCGATGCTCTTATTCTAAAGTATTTTCAGTGTTTGAAAAAAAAAAGAGAAAATTACCGCGTAATATTACCTAAAACCGAAGAATTTAGGTAAGATTTTGAACCGGTAGAGGCAGTTGCGTGTAAACGCCGTCAGAGGCAAATATAAGGAAGTGAACCCTTTATGCTCTCTTTATTGCAAGCCGCCGCATTGGTGACCTTGTTTTGTTTTTTTTTTTGTTTTGCAGCTTACCATCAGTGTATATATCACTGCCCTTGGATATATATGATTATCTACGTCTGACGTATTAGCAACAGCAGTCAATAGATGGTTTTAGCGTACCGGAGACATATTTACCGAATCCCCTCCTGCACACGCGCGGTGGCCGCGCCGTTCGCCAACAATGCCTCAGCGAGTGCGCAGGAGGGGGTTCGGTAAACCGGTATGCGTGTTCAGTAGTACGTCGCCGGTACGCTAAAAAATGTCTAGTACTGCACTGTCTGGAGATGTAGCGAGGCTGGTCTAACAGCTCGTCATGAGAGAATGGGGGCAACAAAAGCTTTTTTTTTTTTTACACTTAACTAGTGAAGGGCAAGGAAGCAGTTTCGTGACGAAAACAGGAGAGAAGAGAGAATGTATCTGCGATCTTGAAGGTGGAAAGCAAAATTTAACCGGTATAGCTCACAAACGCTGATAACACATTTTGTGCGAGCAACAACTCAAAGCAGATAACAAGGAAGTTATAAAGACACTGCGCCCCTTAACCTTGCCTGCCGTTTGTCAAAGGGGGTTTCGAGAGGATCCCTAAGGAAGAATAAACGCCAATTAATGGAGTGATAACTCGCTAGCATCCCCCTCTGCGCAGCCATACCTCGACAAAGGGAAGCTAAACAACTTTCTCAGAATCTCCGCAGTTAAAGAAAAATGCGGACCAGT
Source organism: Amblyomma mixtum (assembly GCF_055824585.1). Classification (NCBI taxonomy): domain Eukaryota; kingdom Metazoa; phylum Arthropoda; class Arachnida; order Ixodida; family Ixodidae; genus Amblyomma; species Amblyomma mixtum. The sequence continues at coordinate 204,939,849 of NC_143014.1, forward strand.
ACAAATTTTTATTTAACTGCGAAGATTCTGAGAAAGCCGCGTAAAACTGCGCTCTAGAAGAAAGGCAAGGCTAGATCAGTGATTAAGAAAGATCGTAAGTAGCCTGAGTGAAGTAAGGCTTCGCGTTGTGTATATTTGTCTCTCCTCTCTGTCCTTTGCCTTTTTCACATCATTCGCACCACATCACGGATTCGCGGTTCGGGTTGCACGCTGCTTGGTCACACATTTCAGAAGTGAAAACAATAATTTCCCAATGGTAAACAACAATCACTGATCCTAGAACGGGCGCAACGGTCCTCTTCAAGGAGTGCACTGTTGTCAAAAGCTGGGACGGTGTACGTTCAACTGGTTTGCAGCCAACCAGAATGCCGGAGCCCCTACGGATGTAGTGTATACGACTGAACGTTCAGGCAAGTAATGAATGAACAGCTGGGTTCGTAGATCCCTGTTGCTTGCCCCCGCAGCGTAGTATGATACGCATGGGCTGCGCACGGTGACAGTACGTGAACTATTCAGCTATTTTTTCGGACGTCCGCAGAGCAGACGCTTCAGCGGCAAGTCATGGCCAAACCGTTACGACGGACTGGAATCTGCTACCACCACAGTGCTGGCTGTCTACCGACGAACGAATAGCTTCAGCATATTTAGCCCCGAAGGCAAATTACTTGCCTCATCAGGCGGGATATCAAATAGGGTTTGTTTCGCAGTCGTCGCAGGAGCGGAGGCGGCAGCTCGCGCTACCCGTGTTCCCATATGTCTTGCGACACGGCCGAGAAAGAGCCCCCTTGAGCTACCGAGAATCGCCGCGCATCCGATCGCGTCGCCGATGACCAAGGTTACGGCGGACGAGGAAAACGCGCCCAGAGCGCCCCTCAAGCGTTTCAAGGGAATCCATTGAGAGCCCACCTAGCCCCGCATCGCGCGCGCTAGCGACTTTTTCAGTGACTGCGTAATAATCGGGCAACACGTCGGCTATTCGAACGGCGCGTTCCTTGTCTGAAGGCAATTTGCGTTTCTGTGCTGTCCGTCCTTTTATCCTCAAAGGCCGGCGCACGCTTTCACGCTATCAGTATGTATATATATTGCGCATCAAATAAGCTGCCGACTGTCGACGTAGGAATGCATTCCATGCAGTTTCCGCCTACAGTGAGCGTGGCGCTATTCGTGACAAAGAATAGCAATTACGGGACACTGCACCACGCCAGCCAGTCGGAGACATTCTGTTTGCGCCCTTGCTTTTTTTGCCTCATTTTGTTTCTCTTGTGCTCGTAGAGAGTGGCGAGAACAATAATATTTAAGCCATTGGCTGATTGGAGTCTATACCTTTGCACACGGAAACAGCGCTTCATACAAGGAAAAGTGCCTACCAAGAATACAATGCCTATGCAGAGTAATAAACAATAATGCTCTCAAATAAATAAGTACTAAAGCTGTTCTCACCCGCAAAACAGAACATTGGGGAGGTAATAAGGATGGTGAAACTAACTATTTCAAAAAGTAATTGCGCAGCCCAGATGATGTGAATGTTTACGTTCGAAACTTTACATAAAAATATGCGCACTCTTTGTGGAATAAAATGAAAAACAACAAAGTTGTTGAAAATGCTGGAAAGGACATTCCTCTCAGGCGGCCGCAAAAAAAGTGCCCTCAGGAGTGTTTGCTGTATACTTTGACTTAAAAGAATACTAGGTATGACGCAGTGTCTAGTTCTTTACAAGAATAAGCGCAATGCAAGCACGATGTGAGATAAGCATTTGCATTAAGTTTTTAGTGTTCGTTCGAGAAACGAAAGAATACGAGAGCCGCACAGAAATTATTCACGGGAATAATTACAAAAGAAGGAAAACGAATCTACTTATGAATTCCCAGTGCAGTTTCCCCCGCATTATTCGGCGTTGGCGCAGCACTGCATACTAACAATCTTACATCTTTTGGATGCTAAGACACTACGTAATATGCCTAAGCGTTGGAAATGCCCTATTTACTTGCATAACGAACGCACTCCCATAATAAATGCACCCTCTAGACAAGGCTGATTAGAATTTAAGGTTTATTTATTTCACGCACTGTAAATTTTATTTCGCGTCAAGAGAGCACCTCCCAAATTATTCTCCCATTATTTGACAAAAAAAGTGAGTCCATTATTCCAGTCAATACCGCTCACTTAGGCACCGTCAAATAAAGCGTCAGCAAACTTCATAACACGAGTGTTGTTTTACTAGTCTTTTCGTCGTGCAGTGCGAGTGAATGGCTGAGCTTCGTCAGTGTGTTCGTGGAGAAGTAACTTCTAATGAAGCTGCACCCGAGCCAGGTGTCCACGCCCTCGGATGGTGCCTTCTCCGTCGTGCCGTGTCTTCCTCCCTTCGCGAGTCACCCGCGGCCCGCACACGCCATCGCCGGCTTCCCTCGCGCGCTCGAACGCCTCGCGTGTTTTTTGGCAACGTTCGACGAAAGTAAAAAGCGAGCGGACGGAAACAAATGGACAGGGCCCCGGCACGCAACCCACGGGCGCGTGGAGCCCGCGCACGCGAATGACCTTTTAGATTGGCATCGAACGCTGCCGTATAGCCGGCCATGTTCACCGTGCGCTTTCCGCCTGCGGGAGCCTGTTCGGGGCAGCGTTGGTGGCTCAAGTTTTCACCACGATGGTCGGGTACAGCTCTGTGCTTTGAAGGAGCGTGTAGTGAGATGGGAAGGAAAGGCGTGTGTGAGGTGCTATTTAAGAATGGCCTGCGTCGCACTATGTATGCAGCCACGGTCACTCGCAACCACAAATTCCACGGCGCTCTTCTGGCGGCCTTAAACAACAAACTCAGACTCTAAGAGGTCAACGTCGACAGTTTGGGGAAGGAAACTAATACGGTTATCACAGAGATGGCTGTACGCGCGGCAGCCAGTGATCAGAGCGACAGAAATGAAAACGCTGCGTGACGGTCAAGTACGTTAGCGTTAAGCGGGGCTGCGCACGGTGTACGCGCCGGTGCACGGCACCGCACATCTGCTACGCGGCCAACCTTAAGCCTGCCCCCCCCCCCATTATCTTGGATAGGGGGTCAAATCGGAAGCACATGAGAGCCGCGTATTTCATACCAACTGAATGAAGGGGACGTGACTGCACAGAGTGCTGGGCACAACGTTTTTCTGCGCTGTTCATCGAGCGTTTAGGCTTGGTGCTTCTTAAAGAGACAATGAGCGCAGCGCACGCAGGCACGCACACCCACACGCACACACGCACACGCACGCACGCACGCACACACGCACACACGCACACACACACACACATTACAGAGAAAGAAAAAAAGAGGAATAGCGAAAGAAACGGGCCCTGTGCGAGTTTGTCATCACCGCTTTTTGTTCCTGTATACGCTCGTCCTTACTACTCGTTACGAAACCCTCATCGTAGTTTCGCAAAAGGATCCGTATACTGAGATTATGGTGCACATTGAAGAACTCTGGTGGACTGAAATTAATCCGGAGCCCCTTACTGTGTAATGGCGCATGGCGCATCCAGAGAGCTTTGGCACTGCGGATACGTACTAGCACAGACTGCACCAGCCGGTACTCAGCTGCGCATGTGCAGAGACAGTGTGCGTCCCCACCTGTCCACTGCGCAGCAGGCATCCAGCTGGTCTTAAATACGTGTACTCAACACTATCTACTGCGCTAAAACTCGTGTGTCTCTTTGGCACGCAGAAAATCGGTCAATCAATCAATGCCCCTCTTCTGCGCGGCGACCGCGGGACAATTGTGCTCCGCAGTCGATAGCCGCCCGCTCGCAGGCACGAGGCACAACGCCCGCTCAGAGGGCGCACGTCTATCCAGGAAGCACCGCAGTGCACGAACCAGTAGTCAGTCCGGGCTGAAGCCACGGGCATCCAGTGCATGCTTAGCTGAGGCGAGGAGTTTCCGTTTTCAGTCTGATCGCTGCAGTCCGTCTCAGAACGGGGCATCAGCAACACAAAACAAACGCAATGCAAGTACTTTAAAACTTTTAAAAAGTCCGTGTTAGGGAATGCATAGTAAAAGTTATGATCCGAGAGAGTACAGACGATTGATTGACTGAAACCACGTTTATTCCACATTAGAATGCGCCGAAGGAGATACGGTGGAAGGGGAGGGGAGAGTACAGACGCGAGCAGGCTTGCTTATAGAGCACTGGAGCTCTGTGCTGCGGAATAAAGCAGAACCTTAGTGTAGGCCTTGCTATGTTAGAAGCACCGTATGCTCGTGCATTTGTCGCTTGAATGTCTCAGCGGCTACGCTCGAGCGCGATCGCTGTGACACCTGGCGCGTACTGTGAAAGTTCGCTTCGTTTGGTCTACACAACAACGATCGAGCGCTCCAGACAAACGTGCTCATGGCTACGCGGGCGGGTTCGTACTCCGAGAGTATATTAGAGGGCTAGAATTCCCTGTTTCTCGTTGATCCATCACCACTTCGCAACTAACGGTGCCACTCCCACGTCTACAAGTATAGCGTCAAATGCGTGATTCTATCGGCGTGCATACGTTGCCGGCAGAACTGGACGACCTTGTCAGTAGATTTTATCCCTCCTCAGTGTGCAAGGACAGGCTTCCTCATGCATGAGAATATGCTTTGCGGCAACACGCTCTGCAAGCTTGCCTCGATGCACACCACTCCGCGTGGTATTTGAAAGGTGTCTCCCCGGCCGCGCTCTTGGACTCTTCACTCGCTTTTCACGAAGCCCGAAAAATGCTAGTAAGAAATTGGAACGTTTCCAGTATTTAAAATAAGGTGCCTCTCTCATCTGTACGGCTGCGTGCGACTGGGCTAGTTCTTGACGCTGCATTGGGGAGCCGGCTTGAAAAACGTGTTTAGACGTGGACGCGGGAAAAGCATGCAGGCCGCGACACACCGCCTGAAAGAACTGTCCTTGAATTTGTTGAAGTGAATTTTTATTTTTGCCATGCTGCTAATTGGTTAATAACAGTTCATTTATTGATGGATTTATTGATTTTACACGGTGAGTGCATATTCGTGAAACTTCAGCCGGCTACTCATCGAGCGCCGCTTTCAGATGGCACTGCTTTACGCCGAAAAATCTCAATTCGTAATTTTTGCAGGTGATAATGAGTAACTCAATGGGCACAAAACATTTCGATTATAGTTCTAAAATTTGATCACCCTGCTGCTGTTGAAGATCGAAAAAGCTTTTAGGAATCTTTTTTTGGTACATTTTCCATCTTCCGTCACTTTATTGGCGAAACAGGTGACAAACTCAAAGAAGCAAGTAAACGGTGGAGTGCGTTGTTTCCCAGATACGATGTGATCACGAGCTTTAGAAGCGGATACAGGTCAAGCAAGTTGGATGATGCACGGTCTAAGTTACCAGCGTTCTCATTTTAGGGCTCGCTTTCTCTTAGCCTTGTAGTAGGCATATTAAGGCTGCGCTCTCCGACAGGGTTTTGCTCAAAGGCTAAGGCTGCTGCTTCGGTCTTTTGGAAGTCTATGTAGCGGCGAGGGAAGTAAAAATATCCGTGAGGCTGCTGAGATTTACACTATCCCAAGGGGACACTCGTTGAAAGTGGATATAAATTTTCCCATCTGATATTTTGGCCACGACTGTGCACAGATCTTCTCGGCTGATCGTTGCGAGAGAAGTGCAGTGGCTTGTCACTAGCAGCCTAATATAACACATGCATCTGACATGCCTGTCCGTGCGCAGGTCTCAAGACCTGCTGGACCTGAAGCTGTTGGGCCTGCGACTGGAGACGAAGCTGACCATTCTGGAGGGCCAGCTGAACAAGCTAAGCGCGACCTCGAACAAGTGCAGCCAGGGTGGTCGCACTGGCGGCCCCGACAGCGACACGGATGTGGCCACGAGCGACACCCAGGAACGCATCTTGCGTGCCCAGCAGGCCATCATCGACATCAGCAACCGCAACACAGTCGAGCTAGAGAACCTATCGCAGCTCGTCACTACACAGACGGCCAAGCTAGCCAACCGCTCCGACGCCATGCTCGGCCTGCTCAAGTCTTCCGAGCTGGTGCATCGACGACCGCCACCCCAGGAGACCATCTCGCAGGGTCGCAGACACCACCAGCCGTAGCGTCCTGCGGCGTCTTGTCGGCCTGGCCACAGCGCTTATTCCTTTCTATCCACGTGAGCGGTTTGAGGGGAACGGTGCGCAATAAAATCGGGTCAGGCACGTTACGGTGCGCGCCAGTTCTTTGTGACCTCCGGTCTCATGGGATGAATGAGACAACGTCATCGGGGACATATCTCACTTCATTGTTAAGTGTGTTGTGTGAAAAAGTGAACGAGAAGCCTTCATACGTGTGTTGACAGGGAGAGTAATTTATGTCCTGTGCACTTCGTATTAGTAGCTAGTTCTCCCACAGGATAGGAAGCGCGCAGAGGGAAGTTTCCCGGCTTCTCTGGGCTGTGTCGTGTGTGTACCAACCGCTGGATACCTCTGGTGTCGTCACTCAGAAGGCGAGCGAATTCATGCTGTCATTTCTGCTCTAGTGTGCCAGTGGATGCGAAGGGGGGGAGGGGAGCTATTGTTCAGGTGTACAGTGGGTGCTTGGTGAACAGATGTGCTTGTCACTGTGGTTAAATTCAAAGCAGTAAACATCGAAACCCATTGGTTAATATTTGCGACGCCGGTCAGCAGTGCAAAGGCAACGCAAACGTTTAGTACGAGCAGCCAAGTTGCTTCGCGTACGAAGCGTTTGTACGCGGCCTTGTTCTCTTTCCAATCCAAGCTCAGCCTTCCCAGCTTCTTTCGTACTTTTCACCGCCTAGCACACTCCCGTCGTACAGTGCGCGCACTTGTTCAGGGGTCTGATCACGATGCCTGAAGCTGCTGATTATTTTTGAATGTTTTCAGTACAACTATCTTCAAGACAGCAGACAAAAATGACATTTAAAGCTTCTGGTTTGTTCTGTTTCTCTTCTGTCTTGGTTACTTGGTATTAAAATGGGCAAGGCTACGAAATCTTCGTATTTGTGTGTTCTGTACTGTTACACAACAAACTAGAAGGGAGGGCAAAGGAAGCGAGGACGCCGAAGTGCTGCTGTTCTGATACCAATGCGATTAGTACAACTGTCTACAATAAACCGAAGATTTTCTTCACAATGTTCTTCAAAGTTTCTTCGCGAGTCTATAGTATCAAAGATCCAAGACAGTATATCCAGTATATGATGAAATGCCGGAATTCTACTCGGTCCGGGTTTCCAAAGAAATGTTTCCGACAATCAAACTACCTTCCTTGCTCGAGTGCAAAATGATACCAGGCAGCTGGGTTATGTCAATTTAGCGTGCACGCGGACATGCCCACACGCACAAAAAATTTCTTAAGGTAAGTGGAAGCGTACTCACAGTCGTCCAACTATGGTTAGGTTTTAACGATATCATTTTATTCGTTTCTTTTTTTTTTAAGGCGAAAGCCTTGCTAACCCCATTACGAGAAAAGCCCCCGACGTGTGCTAGTGTATGTATTAGTGTATGCGCTAGTGTGTGCACTCTCAGATGGTACAGAAAATCCCAGCGATGGCAAGAACAATAGGGTGACGCCATCAAGCGGCCGTAGGACGCATACAGCAAGCCGAGCGCCGCAGTCTCATGCAATCACATAAGTTTGATTCGCCTTATATATATCACCCACTGACTAACCTCAATGTTGTGCCAGTATTCCCGACTACATTCGTACAAAAAGTTTGAGCTACCGTTCGTCGCACAGCCTTCCGGGTTGTGTCATGCCATTTCTATTTGCATATAGCTTACATTAACCAGTTAAATCGGAGGACAGCTTAAGGCGCGGTTGAGGTGTGCACAGAGATATGAGACAGTTACTGCACCCTTTCCTTTTCTCAAAAACCAGTTTTCGAAATAAAATTGTGACGCAACTGTTTGTCGTACACCGTTGCAGGTGGTGCCGTACTGTTCCTGGCTCCGTATAGCATATGTCTCTTAGTCAGGTTGGCGGCTAGCTCGCGTCGGGTATTCGAATCGACTGTCCGAGTGTTTCACTCGGACCATTGCGGATTCAGCATTTGTGGATACAGTGTTTGTAGGCGCGTCTTCGTTTCACTTCTCAGTGCACAACCTGCGTCGAGGTCGAACGCTCACGATGACACACTAATGCTTTCGCCTTCCCAGCACCTAAGCAGCCTTAACTGCCCTCTGAGTTTTTTTTAGTGCTTCACTAGTTAAATAGCGCTGCTTTGGAGGTTTGACGATCTGGCTAGGCAGACAGTTCAGCCACCATCCAATTCATTCGTTTAAATTAAAATTTCATTTGATTTTCTGTAAGTTTTGTGCATTATACATGAAACGTCCTTCAATGGCTATTGTAACAATGCGCTTCAAGAAATCCTGAAACACTCGCGGCTCATACATTTCTTTGAATTTCTTACCGTCCTCGTCAACCACTGCTGAGTCCTAATGGTTTTCATTCAGCCATTGAAAAAAAAAATGCCATTTTGGTGGATTACTGGCATGACAGGACAGCAGAGCGCGCTGACAAGCACATCAGGACGAAGGTCGAAGAAAATAATCTCTCAATTTTTATTACATTTTCACGGGCTAGGAGGAGAGCAGCTGTGCGTCAGGAGAGGAGTCCTCTCCTCTCCCTGGCTTGTCCGGCGGCCGAGCGGTACGCTTGGCGTAAGCTGCGCTGGGCTAGGAAACCAATAATTATTTTGTACTTTAAGCGCATCCTAACTCAGCATGATTATTTGATAGCATACACAGGCCCGATATGAGTCTCTGGCAAGAATGTGTGCACATACTCAGATTTTGAAAGAAAAAAAATACCAAAAGCAAAAGAAGTACGGCAGCCGTCCCCGCATTCACTGCGTTGTTTTGCACGTACTACGTCCATACATGTGGCCCGTATCAACACAGTGTGGTTGTTCTGTTCAGATAGTAGCTAATAGTGGCGCATTAAACACACATACACGCGCGCGCACGCACGCACACACACGAACCATGCACCATCTGACCACTTTCAACCTTAACACATATTTTACGCTTTGTTTACAAAGGTGCTAGGAATTTTTCATGACATTAATGTACAGAAAGTATTACGTTAAACGATAAAAAAAATGTGCTCTTGCATGTCGAAATCGCGAATTCGAATTGTAGAAGCCTTCAGAGGACTAGCGCTGGGAAGTTATGTGCAGATTTTATTTGAATCTTACAAATGAACTCTACACGCTAGCAGACGATTCGTTTGTTATTTCACCCATACATGCCAGTGGGAAAAGCATTGCGAATAAGAATTCCAATTCATGCTGAGAATCACCAAGCTAACGACTAAATGTTGAACATAAATACTGCGCACAATTATTTAGAAGAATGCAGAAAGCATATTCTTTGTATCTATTTTCATTATTGATTTGTATCCAGCGCGTCGCATACAAAGCTGTCAAGGTACGACCATGAGGACATATCATGACGCAATTTCTGCTCTGCTGCTTCAACACCGCGAAAATCTTGCTTCCCCCTGCAGTGTGGCTTATTTTCGATGAGAGCTTGTTGCTTGGCGGACGCTAACTGCATCTGCGCACAGAAACGCCGTGCCAGCGACAGGAGCACCACATAAAGGTTTGCAGCAGCCGTAAAAACCATGCGAAATCAATGTATACTTCTCAGTACAAGCGCTCCCCCACGCAAAAAATTGGCAATGGTTTAGCTCTGGTTAAACCTGGAGGATTGCGAAAGCAACGAGGAGAGAGAGAGAGTCGATGGAGAGCGTGCGGCGGCATGCATGCATGCGCCGCTACTGCGCATGCGCAACTGGCGAGTAGGGCGGCGGCACCAGTCCCCGCGCAGCGACGACGGCGGCGTCCCAGCTGTGCGCCGTGACGTCACTGCTCCTCGCGCATGCGCAGTATGGCCTTTCCTCAGCTTCGCGAAATGGCTCGGCGACTAGCGTAGTGTTGCTTTCGCAACAAAAAGTTCGAAATAACGCAATTACATAGCGCAGGCTCCCGCTTCGCCAAATGCAGCTTCTGCCGGCCGCCAAAGCCAGCATGCAGTTCATGACCGGACCAGTAGCTAGATTGCGCCAATTCTGCAATACGGCAGCGGCCATAAAAAAAGTTGCGCGTAGGGCTGGCTCTTGATCTCCAAAGCATCGTACTAATGAGGGCACTGTTGAATATACGAGCCACTCTTGGCGCAGCGGTTACAGCGCTTGCTCGCTCACACTGCTCCTTTTTTGCCTGTTGAACTCGTTTATTTCTCAGAAAAATACTATCGTAGTGAGTGAGGCTGCTTCTCAGTAGTAACCAGACATGGACAGTATATCGAAGATAAATGTAGCTTCAACGCTAACTTTCGATATATTTTGCATGTCGAAATTAGGTATCGCTTGCCAAAACTGAAAGTACCGGAATATCGGCATATAAGATGTATTCTATTGATAATCGATTATAAAAAAAAAGAAAAATGTGGCGCAGGTTCTGAGCCTGCTGTGAGTCGGATTTCGAGCCGGCGGCGCTCGCTCCACAGGGTTGAAGTAGAATTAAAGAGAGACAATGCCAGTGCCACTAACGCTGCGAGACTTCATTTTTCCTGCGTTCATTGTTTAGCCGGATAGACGTCGATTACCTTGCGCTTCTGCACACTCGATGACAGAAGGAATGAGGAGACAGGCTCACCGTTGCAGTAGAAACAACAGCCCTTCGCCCCTATTTCAAGTTGCGGTGGTTACCGACAGAGATGGACGACTTTCGCCATTATATGCTCCGGTGCTTACAGAGCATCTGTTTACTTTGCCAGTACGATAAAGGTCACGTGTTCTTCCGCACGCCGGTCGTTGGGGTCATCGGCGCCGATAGCGTCAAATGCATCATCAGCTGACGCATTCCTTTGGAGAAACAAGCTCTACAACAAGGAGGGTGCGGCGAGAGTGCAAGAGGGCGTTACCGGAAGGTGGTGACCACGGGAACCACACGGTGGGTAGTTACCAAGGAAGGAGGACGAGGGTATGGCGAGAGCGCAAGGCGCAAGCGGAGGGTGGTTGCCACAAGAACCACCCTGAGACTGAGTGTAGTTACCCTGGAACATAGAGTTTCTTACTATTACCTAGAGGGAAAGCTGGCGGCGCTGCACTTCAGCCACCATGGACGCTCAAAGCATCATGGGGCGGTGAGCTACTTGTTGCGGCACAGTCGTAGTTTTTCAGGAACACGAAGTGTCATTACTAAGATGTTTCAATCCAAAAACGCTGTCCGTGTGTGCGCAGACGACTTTCGCGCGAACGCAGTGTGCAAAAGCCATAGTAGTGAAAACGCGACAACACACGACGCCAATAAAAGGTTTCACTTTTCCGAAATGCCATTAAAAACCCCTTATAATATTTAAGCAACAACATCTTTTTTGAAAACATATTTACTTTTAAAAGTGCGCCTGTTAATTACGAAATATTAGTTTTTATAGTGTTCACTACTTGGCCAATAGGAGAGCGAGTTGTCTCTTATTTTGGGCAAACTTTGCACTTAAATGCTTTTCTGCTTGTTTGTTGCAATCATTAGACCAGATATTGAATGTTAGGACGTTTGTAATTAACAAACAATTTTATTTTTTTATTATTTTTTGGCCAAAAGTTGCAGTTCCGCAACAAGTAGCTCACCGCCCCATGATGCTTTGAGCGCCCATGGTGGCTGAAGTGGTCTCGAGGGGTCGCCATGCAAACTCCCATAGAAGGGCTGCCAGCTTTCCCTCTAGGTAATAGTAAGAAACTCTATGCCCTGGAAGGAGGAGGGTTACCGTGCAAGGAGAAGGGTTTGATGAGAGCGTAGGAAGGCGTAACCGGAAGGTGGTTAGCCCGCAAACCATCCGGAGGGTGGTTGCCGTAGAAGGAGGAGAGAGAGAGCACGACGCGAACGGAGGATGTTGTACGGTGCACCTGGAGCAGCTGCTGAGAAATGCACCGCCTGAGAGGATCATCGGATGGCGCCGCGCGCCCTCAGCGGCGGGCTGGAGAGGAAAGATAGTCGCAAAGCGATCTTCTGGGGAAAACTAAAAAGAGCGCTCTATAATTAAACAGATTTGAAGTCGATCTCATATTATTTACCTCAGCATACCGTTAAAAATAAATGTGAACAGATGTCGCAGAATCTCGATTTTCACAGTGGTAACCGTCCTGACAATTTATTTCATTTGCTTCGCTTATAACATGACCGCATCACGGGGGTCTTTCGTATGTGCCAGTGGTTTGGGCAAATGCTGCTACTTAATATACTAACTAAGAGTAACATCTGGCCGCCGCGGTGGCTCAGCGGTTATGGTGCTCGGCTGCTGACCCGAAAGACGCGGGTTCGATCCCGGCCGCGGCGGCTAGAATTTCTTTGGAGGAGAAATTCTAGAGGCCCGTGTACTGTGCGATGTCAGTGCACGTTAAAGAACCCCAGGTGGTCAAAATTTCCGGAGCCCTTCACTACGGCGTCTCTCATGGCCTTAGTCGCTTTGGGACGTTAAACAGCATGAACCGAACCGAAAAGTAACATCTAGATAACAGAGATTAGGAAGATGTGTCCTGCCTAATAAAGAATTACTAGCCCTTTTACTTTATGTTGTTCTCCTTCTAGCCTTTACCGCGGAATGGTCAACTGCAAACGTCTGTTAAACAGTGTACTGTGGAAGAAGTCGTTCGGTTTTCCCAAGCGAACGGAGCTTGCGCCTTATAGAACAGAGCAAAAGCAGTGACAATTCGTTAATTGCTGCACTTGGCAACGGAAGGCATCAGAAAAAGTTCCAAGTTTATTCCTATGCAGTCAAGCGCTCACAGGCAGGTTTGAAGAACATTAGGTTAAAAAAAAAAGATTTTGCTAGGCTGCTTATGAAGGCGATCGCTTCGGCGTAACCATGGCTTTAGTCCAATGCTACAAGCTCTGAAGAAACCATCTGCGCCGACAGTAAAAGTTAAAGAAATCCTTGCGGCTGGATTAGTTTAAACCCGTTCAAAAGCAGCGCGCTATATCGAATACGCTAACGATTCCTGAAACCACGGAGAAATTTCGAGAAATTTAGCTAATCATATTACCAGCTTTATTAATACTGGCCATTTCACCGATATATCCAAGTATCGACGATAAAGTATCGAGTATCAATATCGAAAATCACTTTCGTTTCTGTATCTTGCATCGGAATCGGAAATACAATTTTTGAGGAAATGGGATACCAGTATCGAAGATACTTTTTGAAGTATGGTGCCAGCCCTGGTAGTAACCCGGGAAACCACGAAACATTACTTAGACGTCCATGAGACATTTACACTGACTATTTTACACCTCCAGCAAACATTTTTGTCTTGTTTATCATGAATCCCATCATCATCATTACCAGCGTGACTACACCACCTGCAGGACAAAGGCTTCTCCCATATCTCTCCAATTAACCGCGTCTTACCTCCCCGCAAGACTAAAATTATTGTTCCTTCCGAGTTATTGCATATATTTTAGATATTAGAACTAGACGTATACCAGAAGTGTGCGAATTTCCAGCGCAGTGTAGATACAAGCAGTCTCCCTGGCCTAGACACTTATTCTATGAAATAAATGTGATTGAATCCACAAAGTACTAAAAGATGAAATCATTAATAATTTCCTAATCTCATGCAGTTGGGTATTATAACATTGGGGGTGCAAGATTCTTTCATACACGAATACTTCTGTCATATTTTCGGTTAATTTGAATTGCGGTTCGATTATAGAATCGCACGTATAGCCACGCTATCACGCCATTTTACAGCATAACATATTTCGGAGCACTGCAATTCAATAACACAAACACTTTACACATTTCTTCACTCACCCGATTCCAACAGGTCATCTTCACCTATATGCATATATACCTGACAGGAAGGGTGTCCTCTCGAGGGTTGGTAGAATCTTGCTCAGCAAAGTTACCGAAATGAATGCCGTGAATTTTATTTAATCTGAGTGTTAGAGAGTGGAGTAAGTTCATCTACAGTGCTCTGTTAGTTGAAAACCGCAGTTGTTGCCGAATCACCAAAATAAGCTCAGGCGCAGGCTGTCAGTTTGTGTGCATAGCCCCCTCCTCAATTCGTACGTCTACCTCCAGTGTATACATCCATGCGACGTACCTTGATTAATAGTCGTGCAAAAGTATGCCTAGCCTGAGCCCAACTGAAGAAATTTCAGCTCTGTCCAACAACCAAACGAAATTAATAAAATTTCTTGAATTGCTACTCCCAAGAGCTGTTTTTGTCCGGAACGTTGAGCAAGCCAATGAAAATATGTAGACGTATGTCAGCGGGGTCGAACCGATTTCGTTTAAAAGTCATTCCTGGCTAAGATTAGCATATTCGTCCTGAAAATATGATTGACTAAAGATGACTAGGTGTAAGCGGTCTCTCCTTGGAAGTCACTGAATACTATCTATGTGGTCTAAGACTGGTGTAGATACAACGTCACTAGTGTGTTTTTAGCTGTTCTCAAGAAAAGTTGGTAAGCTGGACGTCTAGAAGACTATACTTATGGATATGGACGTTTACACTCAATCTGGACATCGCTGGGGGGTCTGTGGTTTGCTGGGAACCTGGCTACCTGATATCAGCAGGGGCTCGTTTTTCGGACGTCGCTTGTTTCTGGTGTTGTGACTGTACTTCGGACCACGTGGGCCCGATCAAGCAGCTACCGTGAACAATCACCAAGGTCGACAACCTCGCGACGACCATGGGAAGTGGGATGCTTGGAATGCCCCTCCGAGCCTCAGCGGATTAGTGTAGCAAGAATGCCAGGGGCCATTGTCAGCAATAACCCCAGCGAAATTCCTTGAGCGGAGGTATTGTCCGGGCGACCACAGAGGAGGCTACGGGCCGGCGCCGGTCACGCTGGCGGATAATTGAAGAATTCTGTGGCCCCGACTCGCGTTCTGGGAAATCGGCGGGGAAGCAAGTTTATTCACCTGCTGGAGGACTTCGGGAGATTCCTTTCCCGCAGGGCTGGATGAGGCGGCAACTCCCCCTCTCATCGACCCAGCTGCGAGAGAGAGTGGAAAAGCTCGCACCTGCCCAGCCGTGGGCGGTAACAAGAACGTCCCCTTCGGTCCATCGGATTGGACAGTGCTCGTCGACCATTATTCCCCAGCCAGGGATCTGGGGAAACCGAACGATATTTAACTCGGCCGTGAGTGTGGCCGAGAGAGGCCTGCTATCTCCAGTCGACTACGGTTGACGAAGACGTTCCCCTTCCACTGAGAGCCATTCTCAGTCCCGCTCTATGTAAATAATGTAAATATGTGAATACAGTTTTTTTTTCCTTCACTTCCCCTACTCCCCGTCTCCGGCCCACGTTCCTTCCTCCTTCGGCACTGCGGCGGTACTCCTGGACCCGATGCCTGGTGGGACACGCTACTAGCACGGCAAAATATATCAACTGGTTGGCAGCGGCGGGATCTTCCACGCTTGGTCCTGGCTTCAGCAGTGGTGAGCGCTTGACTTTCTTTAAGAATCTGCCAGGCTTGATAACTCTGGAAATTTATCACTACCTGTAGATTGTTTTTCTGCACGTGCTCGCTTAAGCATTTCACGTAGCAGCTTATTTTATGAAAGTCCTCGTTCGGAAGTTGCCATGGATTTGAGCAAGCTAAAGAAGCCAGAGTTGATGTTGCTGTGTGAAAAGCTGGGTATTGAGGCCAGGAAAAGTCACAGAAAGCCGCAGCTGATTGAGGCTATTAAGGAATGTGGTGCTAAGGAGGAGGGTGACAAAATTTGGGAGACCTGGGAAGTCATTCAGGAGGGAATCAGGAACGCTAAGGAGGAGGCCGACAGGGTTGAAAAGGAACGCAAGGAGGAGGCCGACAGGATTGAAAAAGAACGCCTTTACCGCAAGGAAGCCGCTAAGAAGGAGGCTGACAGGATTGAAAAAGAACGCTTTTACCGCAAGGAAGCCGCTAAAAAGGAGGCCGACAGGGTTGAAAAAGAATGGCAGGAGCAATGCCGTAAGAGACTCGCTGAGCTCGAGGAACTACGAAAACGAGAACAGCAGGAGCTCATACGTACTACTCAGTTTCTCAGACAGCGAAGGGCCCGAGATCGGTTGCGGACTTTTCAGAGAGGCGAGAGCTTCAGAACGTTCCTCGCGAATTTTGAACAGGTATGTGCGGAGGAGGAACTAGATCAGGGCGAATGGTCAATGATGTTGCTGGCCATCCTTCCTTGCGATGTCAGCGCCGTATTAGCGCGACTGTCCGATGAGGATGCCAGAAACTACGACAAAGCCAAAAGTGCCCTCTTCCGATACTTCGGAATTCGCGTACAGACCGAGTCTAAAAGCCGAAGTAATAACAGCGGGCCGCGCTCCCGTCAGTGCGTCAGTGACCAGCCAAAGAGCCTCGCTTGGTCAGCTACGCACAATGTAGTTGCTCAGAAGAACAGTGGCAGTCGGGAAGTTGACGCGATAATCTACGGCACAGAGCGTCGTTGTCAGTCACCTCACAGCGACTGTGGAACTCCAAGCCAGAGCGCGGCATTAGCTGAAAAGCGCGATGCCGAGCAGATTGTCCTTGCAACCCAGAAAGGCGTAGGCGCAGCGCAAAAATGTCGTCCTCCAGAAAGCAGTCGCGCGCTGAACGCGACAGATGAAAGTTCTACTGTAAGCGAGGAATGCGCCTCATCGCTGCTTGGAAACAAAGATCAGTTCAGCGATAAGGGAACGACAGCCGCTCGCGACCGAACACCCGAAAACGAGTTATGCGTCAATGAAAACTGCGTGTCTTTGCCAATTGCCTGCGTCGCGATCGAGAGCCCGCTCGAGGTGCGTCTGACCGAGGCAGCCGTCTCCCAAAACCTGCCTAAGCAGCATCCCTCGATGTTCTCAAATCGCTTGGATATGCTGCCTAAAGAAAAAGGCCTTTGTTTTGGAGATGATGCTGCGCAGGTCCTTACCATTTCGAAGGCTCGTGAGGTCGCGGCGCCAGCAGAGCACGTGGTTGAAGAGGGCAAACCTCAACCTGTAAGCTCGAAGCCTGTAAATTCTCACGGTGATGAGCTAGAGCAGGCTTTGTCGCAAACAGACGATGAGACGAACGCCGGCGACTTAACCCGTGACGGCTCCGAGTTACCAAATGACGAGCCAGCCCAGGACTTACTCACTACTAGCACAGGGGTAAAGAGTACCGACAGTAGTGCAGGCTATAGTGAGTCTTCCGAAGCAGGCGCAAGTGATGAGCTGGGGCTAGGTGAGGAACTGAAAAAGAATCTAGCATTGCCCCACTCAGATGGCTTTCTCGAACTCCTTCGTGTGGACAGGGAAACGTTCGCCGCTGAGCAAGAGAAAGACCAAACCGTACAAAATTTGAGTCACCAAAGTGACATAGGTGTGTCACGGAAGAACATACCTTTCCAGCTCCGTTCTGGCCTGCTGTACCGCCAGTATAAGGATAGGAAAGGTATCCAACACGACCAACTTACTGCCCGCGTCGCGATCGAGAGCCCGCTCGAGCTGCGTCTGACCAAGGCAGCCGTCTCCCAAAACCTGCCTTTGCAGTATCCCTCGATTTTCTCAAATCGCTTGGATATGCTGCCCAAAGAAAAAGGCCTTTGTTTTGGAGATAATGCTGCGCAGGTCCTTACCATTTCGAAGGCTCCAGGATTCGCAGCGCCAGCAGAGCACGCGGGTGAAGAGGGCAAACGTGGCCCTGTAAGCCTTATAAACTCTCACGGTAGTGAGCCAGAGCAGGCTGGATCACAAATTGTAAATGAGGCGAACGCCGACGACTTAACCTGTGACGGTTCCGCGATGGCTAGTGACGCGCCCCGCAAACCAACAGCGAGGGTTTCCACGGAGCGGCAGCGTAAAGAGGTGGCCAAACGGGAAGAGTTAATTAAGGGGAAAGTGCGGCTCTTGTTGACTGCTCGACTGAAATCCGAACCGCGTAGCCGCCCCAATTTGGCACCTCGGTGCTCAAGAGTTAGCACCCGCCCCGTGGGAACACAAGCCAAGAGAACGCCACGCGCGAACCCAATCCGAGAGAGACGGATACGCTGGCACGGCATTCGCACTCGTTCGTTCCCTTCTCGCATTCTGCTTTCTGAGCGTCAGCCAAACTTCAGAACCGCGAGACTTGGACGAGGAACAGTTAAGGGTCCCAAGCTGAAATTCCTAGCCTTGTGTCCTGTTGCACCTGCTAGAGCAGCTATCGGACCGCGGCCGCGCAGGGGGCGGCTGAAAAATAGGAACCAGTAAATTCCTTGAGTCGCAACGCTGTTTGTAGACGGATTCGAGGAATAATCCCGTCTTGAGTTGAATGCTTGTTTCTTTTGTTCATTTAACTCTCCTGTACAGAAATGCAAGCTGAAATTCCTAGCATTATGTAATGTCTCATCTGCTAAAGCAGCTGTCGGACCACGGCCGCGCAAGGGGCGGATATGACGCATAATCTCATATTGAGTTTAATGCTTGTTTTTTGTCTTTTGTTCATTACACTCTCCTATGCGAAATGAGAGCGAAATTTTGGAGATTGGCATTGCCGGACTCAGTTTACATGCGTTGCAGTAAAGTGCGAGGTAATGGAAACGCTGATGGCCTCAGCCGAAGCTTTCCCGTGTAATGCCCTTTCATGACTCCCCAGACGTTATTCCGCTATGCAAATTTGTATTGTTCTTTTGCTTTAGCGAGAATCATTTTTGTCTGTTTGTATGTGTGTTCAGCAGCTCCACCTTCCCTTTGTGCTCTCACGGGCGGTGCTTTCTGTGACATAAACCGTGCTACGGCACCCCCCCCAAAATTTTAGGAAATTTTTCCCTTTTGGCTAAACAAGCTCTGTGTATTCTGGTTTGGTCAAACTTGGAAACTTTCGGAGGAGGACGTAAATTTCACGCGACAGCTCATTTTCTCTAAACAGACTTTGTCGACCGAAAACAGCTTGGCAGTTCTTAAAGTCGGTTTGGCGCTTTCTGCTTGTTGGGCTGTGTACCTTGCTGGTTGAGACCGTTACAGTTGTCAACGAAGCAAGAAGAACCTTTGGGCCCAGCTGTGACCAAAAGCCGAACGGACACAACTCCAGGTCTCTGCGCGCAGCAGCGTTGGCTGCAACCACTACGAGACCTCTTCGGGCGGCGGACGTGCTGTTGTGACTGTACTTCGGACCACGTGGGCCCGATCAAGCAGCTACCGTGAACAATCACCAAGGTCGACAACCTCGCGACGACCATGGGAAGTGGGATGCTTGGAATGCCCCTCCGAGCCTCAGCGGATTAGTGTAGCAAGAATGCCAGGGGCCATTGTCAGCAATAACCCCAGCGAAATTCCTTGAGCGGAGGTATTGTCCGGGCGACCACAGAGGAGGCTACGGGCCGGCGCCGGTCACGCTGGCGGATAATTGAAGAATTCTGTGGCCCCGACTCGCGTTCTGGGAAATCGGCGGGGAAGCAAGTTTATTCACCTGCTGGAGGACTTCGGGAGATTCCTTTCCCGCAGGGCTGGATGAGGCGGCAACTCCCCCTCTCATCGACCCAGCTGCGAGAGAGAGTGGAAAAGCTCGCACCTGCCCAGCCGTGGGCGGTAACAAGAACGTCCCCTTCGGTCCATCGGATTGGACAGTGCTCGTCGACCATTATTCCCCAGCCAGGGATCTGGGGAAACCGAACGATATTTAACTCGGCCGTGAGTGTGGCCGAGAGAAGCCTGCTAGCTCCAGTCGACTACGGTTGACGAAGACGTTCCCCTTCCACTGAGAGCCATTCTCAGTCCAGCTCTTGTAAATAATGTAATTAATCCTGTAACCATGTAAATACAGTTTTCCTTCACTTCCCCTACTCCCCGTCTCCGGCCCACGTTTCCTTCCTCCTTCGGCACAGCGGCGGTGCTCTTGGACTCGATGCCTGGTGGGACACGCTTCTAGCGTCGACAAATATATCACTGGTCACGTGACAGCAGAGGTGATGTAGTGCTACGTCATGGCTGCGTTAAGTCGTCGCCGTCTCTGCGGGCTTTAGTTCGCATTTATTTTCCATTCCTTCTTTCCGGTAGCAGGGTGCGTCGGGCCGAGTGTGAGGCTCGATCAGCGGTGGAGAATGCCTGCCCGGCGCCTCAGGGCATGTTTCAACGCGATGGCGCTAAGGCTGCCGTGCTGCGAAAAATCCGGCGTCGTCGTAGGCGGCGGCGTTATGATACGAAAAAGCAGGTGGCCCAGATGTCACCTAGGTCACGTGATCTTGTGACGTCATTCCAACTTGTCCACCTGGTTGTGAGCAAACTGACCACCACGCCAGGCGGAAGCGAGAGGTTGCTCGGGGAAAGCAACCTGGGTGGCACAAGCCCCACCGGTATCTCTGTTTGAAACAGCCGCCCCGTCGCGGCACTGGTGCACCACTGCGCCAGGGTAGGTATGAGAACTCTCACCGATCTAGTAATGCGAAGTACAGAATGACCAATTCGGCATGTATGGGCACTGACCCATCAACACTATCAGCGTCATACTCTTAAGGCGAAGCTGAAGTGTCCCCTCCAGTTCTTTAGGGAGAGGTTTTCCTATGACTTCCAAGTTCCACCCCAACTGCTCTCCGCGCATTCTTGGCTGGGCACAAGGGTGGTGACAAAAGAAGGCTTCTCGCGCGCGCGTTTGTTTTGCTGTCATTTGCATTTCTTTTTTTCTTGCAGGAGGACCAACTGTCCTTTACCGTTCCCCATTATGCGTGGAAGCGGCACACCGCTTGCATCACGCGCTGAATACAAGAAATTTACAAACAGAAATAATCACAAGTGTATTGGAGCTCGTAGGTACTGCGAACGTATGTCGAACGTATAAGTTAGCCTGGGCCTTAGGGTATCTCTCTACACGTTCCCTGAGGAGGCGCGTTGTATGCCTGTCCCGTGGAATAGATGTTTGCGGCACGCGGGAGATAGTGATTTTTTAAGGCTTGACTGGCGTGGACGGAAGTTGTAGACATAGACTGTCCGGAAAAGTGTCCGCTTGAAATGTTAATCATAAAAGAGGAAAAGAATGAAAAAATAAAATTACGGTTCGATTGCACAGTTTTTTTTTTTCACAGTTGCACAATGCACAGTTCTTAAGTATCCTCGAGATGTGTACTAAGGCCTACATGAGTAATTATGAGCATGTTAATTACAAATGTCGCAATAACGCGAGCACCAAATTTCCTCCGTTTCCGGTAAATTTCCTCCATGCTTCGCGTGCAGTCGTAGCGGCATAATGCGGCGCCCTCTCAAAACCCTCCTCGCAATGTACGGCGCTGGCCAAGCAGATGGCGCAGGTGGCGGACCGCGCACAGCTTTCGCATTTCCGCACGTAAGGAGACTGAAGTGCACCTCATGTTCTTCGTGCAGATCCTCGCGGCTGTTGGTGTTTCGCTTTTTTGCGACTTCGACTCAAGAGCGCCTGCGCAACCATCAAGCTTGCGGCACGTGGATGGGACCATCAGCTTCGCTACGGACTGCCATGTCACCCTTGTTGGTGATATACCTGGCGTGCTCCCCTGGGCACCTGACGGCTTCCCACGTTCCTGTCTACACCGTCCAATCACCATCGGCCCTTGGTCTACGTCAGCTCTTCCTCGGACTATAAATCGGACCGCACCGGCGTACCGCTTCAGTGGGCAGGACGGCAGCAGCCTTTACAAGATGCCTAATCGTTGCATGTTCTTCGTGCAGGTATGTTACCTAAAGAACGCTCACTGCGTTCGATCTGATGATCGTTGTTTGCTGCTGTTTTCCTGCCCACACAGTTTTGTTACCTTCTGTTCAAATGCTGTATTTTGCTTTTCTCGCCTTCTACAAAGCGGGGACGTTGAACCCAGGCCCCCCTAAAAGATCAGTCTCAGCTAACTCGTCTAAACATCATAGTGGGAAGCGGGCAACGCGTTCCAATACTGACTTGTCCTCCACTCCGGGGGTCGCAGACGTGCTTTCTCAGCTCTCGCAACTGATTGCTGGTCAAGAACGAATCGCTAGTGACATTACAGATATTTAGAAAACTTTTTCCGCTCGTCTTGATGTCCTCTAAGCTCGTGTTTCATCACTGGAATCATCTGCAACTCCTTCAGCCTCTGAGTCATTGAGCGCTAACCTCCGTTCGGACATTACCTCATTAAAAAAACAATATCCAACTTGATTGTAAAGAATGAAGACTTAGAAAACCGGTCAAGGCAGAACAATCTTGTTGTGCACGGTCTACAAGAGAGTCCTGATGAAGATGGCGCCAGTTTATTGTCCAAAATCTGCAAAATATTTACTGAAAATCTTCGCATAGAATGTCCGCGCATTGAGCGTTGTCATCGCATCGGCAGACCCAGTGATGGACGTACACGACCTGTCATTCTAAGGATCCTCGACTTCAGTGAGAAGATTGTTGTCATGAAAAACGTATCGAAACTCAAAGGGGAAGATTTTTACATCACTGAGGATTTCTCTGCGAGCGTCCGTGCCCTTCGTAAGAAAATATGGAATGCATCTTCCTCGCTTCGTGACGGTGGTTCAAAAGTGAAGCTTCGGTACAATCACGCTTTCATTGATGGTGTCAGGTACACATGGGATGAAGCTTCGAGTAGCTTGAAACGGGACCCCCATCACGATGCGACCGAATCTTCTGAGCTTCATTCGTTACCCTGTCATGAAGCTACCGAATCTAGTGAGCTTCCTCCGTTTCCCCGTTGACGTTCACCTAGCTCGCCACCAAGTCTCGTTGTCTTAAATCTTAATGCTAGAAGCATCTCAAACAAACTCCCTGATCTTGTCGCGCTTGTGTCCTCCCATGACCCTCACATTATTGGCATCACTGAAACCTGGCTACACCCTGACATATATGACTCTGAATTTACCCCACCTGGTTACCTTGCTATCCGTGCTGACAGGCATGAGGGCAAAGGAGGTGGTGTTGCTTTACTTCTGCGTTCTTATCTTAGATTTTCTATACTTCCTGTTCCATGCAACACCGAGTCAATTTGGTGCAAGCTTTATTTAGAAAAACAGACTGTTATTATTGGCGTTTTTTACCGACCCCCCCCCCCCCCCCCGGAACCCCGGAACCTCTGCTGATGTTTTGCACTCTGTTGGTCAGTTCATACATAGCCTTTCAGTATCAAACATCATCTTCATGGGTGATTTCAACGTGCCTGGTATTCACTGGCCATCGATGTGTTATTCTGGACGTGACGCTTCTTTAGCAAAAGAGTTGATGGATCTCTCACTCTCTCTTGGACTCACTCAAATAGTTACGCTTCCCACCAGGCTGGATTCATTGCTAGACTTAATCTTTCTAAGCCCCAACTTAATAGACGCCGGGTTTCAGTGTACGGTTGTCGATGGTATTTCTGACCATGAAGCAGTTCTCCTTACCCTGTTCCGCTTCTCTAGTAACCCACAGTACTCCTTCACGTCATTTCCGGATTTCCATCACGCAGACGACAACTCCGTAATCGACAAACTAGCCGAGTGCTTCGACGCCTTCTGCGCGCTCAGCCGTGACGGCGACGTTAATGACCTTGTTGAATATTTCGAAAAAATTGTTAGACTGTGCATTAAACAGTTTGTTCCCGTCAAAACAAAGAAAAGAAATCCTACTCTTCCTTGGATTAATCGCGATGTTTTACAGATGTCACGTCGTGTGGCCCGTCTGAGACGTTTGGCACGTAACAATAACCCTGATGTTGTTGCTCGATTTCAAGCTGCAAAAAATGAACTTCGAATTAAAATGCACTCTGCTAAAGATTTCTATTTCCGCGTTGAGCTCCAAGGGCTGCTAAGAGATAACCCTCGTAAATTTTGGCGCTCTGTTCTACCCTCAAACACTTCCTCCACCTCATTTGTTATTAATGAAGAAATTGTGACTGACCCTGTTCAAATATCTGATGCATTTAATGCCTACTTTCATT
Source organism: Amblyomma mixtum (assembly GCF_055824585.1). Taxonomy (NCBI): domain Eukaryota; kingdom Metazoa; phylum Arthropoda; class Arachnida; order Ixodida; family Ixodidae; genus Amblyomma; species Amblyomma mixtum. The sequence goes on from NC_143014.1 coordinate 204,963,681, forward strand.
CCGTCTTTGCACGTGATAATAACATGATTCCACCTTTCAGTCTTCCTAATTATGATCATTCTATCTCAGATATCATGGTTAGCACTCCGGGGATTTTAAATCTTATCTTGTGCCTTGACACAAAAAAAATGCGCTGGACCGGACTGTATACCAAACACCTTCCTAGCACGTTATTCCCTCTGGTCATCTCAATATCTCTCAATTATATTTCAAAAATCTCTTTCTACTGGCATTGTCCCTTCCTCATGGAAACTCGCCAATGTACTCCCTCTCTATAAATCCGGCAACAAACAACTGCTTTCTAACTATAGGCCGATCTCTTTAACTGCACATTCATGTAAGATCCTAGAGCACATTATTTATAAACACATTATGGAATTTCTTGAAGCAAATAATCTTCTGTCCGGAGCTCAACACGGGTTTCGTAAGGGGTTTAGTACAGTGACTCAGTTAACCGAATTTGCACATGACATTCTTCTCAGCATAGACGCCGGTAACCAAATCGATGCCATATTCATCGATTTCTCAAAAGCTTTCGACACGGTCCTTCACTCTAAATTGTTATGCAAACTAAAAGTAATTCTCAATAACTCTCAACTCGCTGATTGGATTGCCAATTTCCTCTCACACCGCTCCCAGTCTGTTCGCTTCAATTCCGTCGATTCTTCCTTAGCCGATGTTACCTCAGGTGTTCCCCAAGGCTCTGTCCTTGGCCCTTTGCTATGTTTGCTCTATATTAATGATTTACCTGACAGTATAACCTCCAAGATCCGTCTATACGCCGATGATTGCGTACTGTACCACACTATCAACTCTGTTAATGATCACCTCCTTCTGAATGAGTCTTTTGGTATGTTCCGTGACTGGTGCAATACGTGGCAGATGAACATTAATTTCAGCAAAACAGTTGTCATGTCTTTCACCAACCGCCTACCACCTTCTAATTACGACTATGCATCACTGCAAAGGGTTCATGAATATAAATATCTTGGCGTCGTTTTTTCTCACAATATGCAATGGTCAAAACACATCGATTACATCACAGCTAAAGCTCTTAAAAAGGTAGGTTACTTGCAGCGCACAGTACGGGATGCTCCTAAAGAAGCAAAATTGCTCATGTACAAAACTCTAATTCGCCCTATTCTTGAATACGCTTATAATGTCTGGAATCCATACAAGCAATGTGAAATCGATCAAATAGAATCTGTGCAACGTAAAGCTGTAAGATTTATTTTTCGCCGCTACGACTTTCATTTTTCACCCTCATCTGCGATGTCTTCCCTAAACATAAGCCCGCTTGCATCCCGCCGAAAAACTGAGTCCTTAAAACTTCTTCACTCCATAGTCCATTCTGCTAATTGCCTTTCAGAGGGTAAGCATATCTCGTTTTCAAAACCGTCTGCAACCAGGAGCCATCACGATCTTAATATCCAACCTTTGTTTGCCCGCACTAACGTTTTCAAATACAGTTTTTTTCCGCGCACTGTGGAGTGTTGGAATTCTTTGGATGGCAACATTCGTGCACTATCAATCTCTGATTTTGCGTCGGCAATTGAGTCGTAGCATTGTATGTTGTTTTTCTAACGTTTATATTTGTAATACTTGTAATGTACTCTTGTATGCGTGGAATTGTTCCACATTTTTGTACCCACTCCTGCTATAGCCCCTTGAATGGGGCTGCAGTATTTTTAGTATTTTCAAATAAATAAATTTTTTAACCTCCTTGTCGCAAGCGGTGCTCACAGCCAGGCCGCTCTGGCAATCCATTGCATCGTTTTTGGAAGATCAAGAGCCCAGGTGTAAAAGTGCAGGAGTGAAAGCTTGCTTGCTTTTTGTATTGTTTTTTAATAAGAGAGTAATTACTGGCGTTCACCCAATCGCAGCCATACGGCTACAAATGAAAGATATACAGCTTCCACAGAAACTTCGTAGGTAAAGAAAAATACCTCCTGATCTTAAAGGGCCACTGACCAGGGTCCGGACATTTTTGAAAAACAAGCCCACTGCATAGATGAGGCATCGAAGATAACCTCTGCAAAATACTAGAGCCATGCGCGCCCCGAAAAGCTGCGAAAATTCAAATCAAAGCCCGTTCGTTCTTTCCTTCCTTCAAAAACGGGCCCGGCCCACTACTCTGCACCCCGCTGACGTCAAGGGGGGCTACTTTCGCTAAAGGCACTCCATTGGTGCATCGTTCTGACTGACGGGAGAAGGTTGGGCGTAGCCTTGGCGTCGCGTCGTCTGCACAGCGCTTTCCGCAGCGCCTTCTGTTCTGGCTCATGCCTACAAACCCGCATGAAGGAACAAAAAAAAAAAACTGCGGAGGGAGCGTGCGGCGACAGCCTTGAACCCTAGCCATAAAAAGTAAAAAAACAGTAAAACTGAGGGAGTTGGCTCGCCCCCCCCCCCCCCCCCCCCCCCGCCGTGATCCCGTCACGAGACGCTCTGCGTGCGCGCTCCCTTCTCAGTTTCTTTTCTTCTATGCGAGCCCCCAAAACAAGGTTTTAATTAGTAGTGCAGCAGAGCCTTTCCCTCGCTCGCCCACTTGACTGCTCCGCACACATACCGCTTATCTTTCGTGCATCTTGCGTACGCCTTGACTCCAATGAATGACATATGCTTTGGAGCGGAGAAAAGACACAAACACACAGAACACAAACACGCATGGAGAAAAGCAAACGGGCGGTTGCCGGGTCCGCGCTTCGCCGTGTGTTTCGAACACAACCGACTTCCGCCCCTCCGCTCGTGAAGCGGTGGGGAGGCCTAAAAGAAAATGAAAAGGTGGCTCGTTAACTGGGAATGACAAACAGATGTATGAAAGGATGCGCTCGCTAACAAGTCTAGGTGGTCGAGCCGATCGCGCCTCTCGATCGTTCAGTGTGCGGAGAAAATGCAAAAACCAAGAAAAGAATTCTATTGAAGGCGGGGCCATGACGTCGCCCTGTGACGCACTCCACAGACACCACGCCTCCGGCTTACACCGGAGAAGGAAGGGGTGATTTTGCCTTGCCGAGCCTACTCGACGAGGAGCGGGAGAGAAAAATTTCGAGGAGGGAATGGAAGGAGAGGAGGCTCGCTCAAAGTGAGGTAGAGAGTGTCTGCTGGCCGCGGGTGGGCAGGGGGCCTTTAAGTTCGAACCTGAAACCACCGCTTCACCAGAGCAGTCTCACTACCATCTGAGCTAACCGGGACGGCTAGCAGTTACACTGACATATTACTCGAGTGGCGAGACTAAACTTCTTAAATGAAGTGGCGCCCAACAAATTTTCGCGGGGTGCGGGAAGGGGCCTAAACGCGTTCGCATTGACCGCCTCAGCTCCAGCCACACATCCGCGTTCCCCACACCGCCCTCCCCCTTGCAGCAGGAAAGAAGATAAAAGTACACTAAAAATAAAATACAGAGACGGAACGGACTCTACTTTTCTATGGCGTAGGCACTACGGCATCATTGTTTTCACGTGACCATAATCAACCGACGTCCGAAAAACGAGTATCATCTCAACAAGTTGTCATTGACACACTCGTCGTGTTACTGTGTGGCGCCATGGAGTAATCATGGAGTAAAAAATGGGGGTAAGCTGTCCTCTAGCACACCCCCTTTACGGGGCAGGGTATTCGACCCAAGCCTGGGGTAAATTTCCATCACTAAAAATACGGAATACTTACGGTCGGCAACGCAAACAAACACCCTCTTCAAAACATCCAACTTCTAGCAGTTACGAAGATCGTCTAGACAACTTTATTTTAATGAAAGCCTTCCACAGTTTATCAGAAATGACCCACAGAAATTGTGAAATCGCATTCGAGACGCCCATAAGCGTATTGACCAGGTTCTTGTCGATGGAAATGTCACACGTCATGAAACTATTGCTGAACATTTTAACGCTTATTTTCATTCCGTGTTTTCTAAAGAAGATGATCCTGAGATCCAATTCAAGTCATTCGTTGACAATGTACACTTGGCATGCTATGAAGATGTGGTTGAAATGTTGCTTAAATTAGAGCCCAAATGTTCCGTAGGCCCTGACAATATTCCAAACTCATTCTTACGCCACTGCGCAGAATCTCTTACCCACTTTTTAGCCAGAATTTTTCATGTGCCCTTATCATCTTTTACTTTGCCCCTGACTAGCTTACAGCTGAATTTGTTCCTGTTTGTAAGAAAGGATACCGGTTGTGTGTGAGGAACTATCGCCCGCTCCTGTCTGCGAGGCGGACACGAAACACTTGCTTTGGACCTGCCGCTCTCTGCGTGCTATCTGGCAGAAACACCTGCTTCGGTGTGGACCATCTCCAGGCCGTCCACAGGATATAGAAGAATGAATTTTTGGGCCGCACCACTGGACGTTAGTATGCTTCCTTCGAGAGTCCAGTGTCTATCTATATTCGTAAATAATAATTTATGCTAGCAGGCACACTGTCGCAATAGAAAAAAAACTATCGGTTCATTTCTCTTACACCCACTTGTAACATGCTTGAACATACTTTCGTTAGTTACATTCTTCAGATATTAAATACTAACGCAGCTTTCAGCCCGTGCCAGCATGGTTTCATAAAAGGGTTTTCTACTGTCTCACAGTTACTCACGGCTACTGATAATTTCGGTACCACGTTAGATATTCCGGACAAAAGATACAACCTTTCTTGGTTTTAGTAAGGCATTTGACAAAGTTCTGCACAATAAATTGCTTCGCAGGCTTAAATTAATTGGTGTTTCTTTAGCCCTCATTTACTATGGCTCTTGTTCCTCATCTCTTCCTGTCTCCTCAGCTGTTCCCCAGAGGAACGTACTTGGCCCCTTCCAGTTTCTAGTTTATGTAAATGATATAGTTTCCGCTCTTGATCCCAGTGTTATCATTAGTCTGTTTGCGGACGATTGTATGCTGCCTAAACTGATCCACTCACCTTCGGACCAAGACTTCCTAAATACTGCTCTTAACGATGTTATGAACTTTTGCGACAAATGGGGATGATGACTAATATACATAAAACACTATTTATGCGCATAACAAGAAAGAAAATGCCACTTAGGTTTAATTGCTCTATAAATAACGGACCTATCTGAGGTTAAATGTTGCAACTACCTAGGTGCTATAATGAATTCCCAGCTTAGTTGGACAGACCACATTAACTATATAACGTCACCTGCAAAAAGAAAATTAGGCCTCTTGAGGCATAAACTCAAAGGTATGCACAGCAGCGTTAGGAATTTGTATATATATATATATCACTTATTACGCCCAAATTCGAATATGCAGACTTAGGGCAGACATGTACATTACCCTACGCCAACTGGGAGGCCGCCCTGACCAGTTCAAATCCGATGGAACAGCTCTGGCTGATCGAGCGAGAGCATTCAGGGAAGCCAACGCCGCCCTGGACTGAGGGCAGCCTCCAGATCAGGCGTCACGCGCCCCTGAGACGAATAAAGTTTTTCATCAGCACCATCATCGTACTGGAAGTTTCGAACCTTAAGTTAAAAGAGCTCTGCTGCCAATTCGAATTGCAGACGAATCAGAAGAACTCGACAGTGCGTTCAAGAGTGGGCGACTCTAGCGCTTTTTCTCAATTAGCCCTTCAAAGTAACGCAAGACAAAAATTTGTAACTTACAAATTACGTCTTTAAATAGTGATTTGAACTTCACTGAGATGTCATTTAGAACTCCCTAGGTGCATTTCTCACTTTTATTATGACGGCGCTCGAAGTGCGGAAAGTTTGTAATTTCTGTCTGAAAACGGAGGACCAGAAATCTCAGACAAGTCTCCAGTGCACTATGCATTAAAAAAAAGTTCAGAACTCTTAGGAACAATACAGTTTACGATAGGCAGTGAGGTATTGCGGATGGCAATCTGTCTAGGTCACGTGGTGACCGCAGAACCAGAAAACCAGGAATTTGAGTGCACTTGGCCGAAACACTCAATCAACGGATAAAAGCTTGCCAGAAAAGCTCAGGCGAAGAGGAACATGCGTAATGATAGTTGTGCGTTACCCCAGTGGTCACTTGCCGGGCTGAAGCTCAGCTAAGGCCTGGAAATGACTACAGCGTACCAAGCCATGGAAAGGAACACGGTGGCGTAAGGTATGTGGGCTCTAACGTCTCTAAGGGGCCATGGCTATGGGGGACGCCGTAGTGGAGTGCTCCGGATTAATTTAGACCACTTGGCAATAAGGGTGCTATTAAAAGATAGGAAGAAAGCACCATGGGCGAGGGAATAAAAATACTGGATGGCCGGACACCTGATCCGAGAACTCTGCGAAAGCAGTTGGATTTACCCTCGAAGTTTACTCTGATGTTTTTACTCTGATGATGGTTTATGGTTTATGGGGTTTAACGTCCCAAAGCGACTCAGGCTATGAGAGACGCCGTAGTGGAGGGCTCCGGAAATTTCGACCACCTGGGGCTCTTTAACGTGCACTGACATCGCACAGTACACGGGCCTCTAGAATTTCTCCTCCAAAGAAATTCAACCACCGCGGCCGGGATCTAACCCGCGTCTTTCGGGTCAGCAGCCGAGCACCATAACCACAGCCACCGCGGCGGCCTTTTACTCTGATGAATGTTTTACTCTAAGCAGAGTCTTCACACAAATGGCAGAATTCTTCTGGAGGGTGAGGTGAGTGGCGCTTCTAGAAGATGTAGGTAGGTGGGTCGAGGGTGGCGGTGGGCGGATGTGCAGCCGCCTAGCGAGGGGGCGGGTTTGGGGTTGAGAGGTGGCTGGTGCTTCTGGAGAGCTGCCTTTACCGCTGAGTCTTGGAATTCTATTTCATCTTTTTCTCGTTCTGTTTCTGCGTGGGTTTCTAGTGGGTGGAGATAGGTGGGTTGATGGCGGGTGGAGTGGCACTTCTGGAGGGTAGTGTTTGGTGGGTTGATCGTGCCTGCGCAGGGTGAAGATGGGCAGCCCCCCCCCCCCCCCCCCCCACCCCCCGCAAAAAAAAAAATAGAGGGTACGGTGGAGAGGTAGTTAGAGGCTTCGCTACAGGCGTTTTCGCGTTGTGACACTGGTACTGCTTTCGTCGTGAAAAGGTAACGATGCAATCAAGACGAGAAAATGGACATGGCTGGGGCCTTTGATGCCACAGCTGTCGCAGGTTAGTGCCAATTGAAGATCAATGGGAGAGGTTCTTATCCTGCAGTAGCCGGGCCGCCGCAGTCGCCTGCAGCGTCTTTTGCCCAGGAAACGAGTCCTAACCCTGGCATCAGCAACCGAAGCTTACGCAACTCACCTTCTTTAGTTTGAGACAGATCGTAAGTCTTCTGTGCGCAAGACTTCGGCGCAGTACGTGCAGTACTGTTTAATTCGTAAACGCGCATAGGTCCCATGTTCTAAGCCTAACCATTCGTAACGTAGAGTCGGCGCTGCCGAAGGAGACAGTGATCCAAGAAAGTGGCTCTCATTTTCGCTGTTTGGGAGCAGCGCTAAACCATGGCCGCGGTGTTAACGAAAGGTTACGTATTGAGACTCATTCCTACTTCGTAGGCATGGAGAGCAACCCACCTTTCGTAGTGGGAGTCCCATTGAGGTCGCCTGCACGCGGGTAAACACTGGAGGCTCACATCGCAACGGATATACTAGTGAGCTTTTCAATACATTTGGTGCGAAGCTCAGAGCAAGTACTGACGAGTCTACGTGGACATGCAATGCGCACCGTAACCGACGTTTGAAAGTATGGCTGCAGCTTCAATTTCGGGACGACGTTTTCTCGTTGCAAGCTTTATAACCAGGCTTTCGTGACCACGAATTGAGGAGTACAGCGAGCACCTGAAGCGCACAGCCTAACCTTGTTGCTTGCATCGCCAGTGCCTTTACGCAATGGCATCTTCAACCCGTTTGCTTGTTTCGAAAGCTAACAGTGCCGCGCAAGAGCTGGAGGGCGCGAGCACAATTATCAGTATTTTCTCCTACTCTTTCTTGAGCTACAGGGCCCGCACGGAGACTGCTACTGCGAGCTTAACACGCAAAAAACTAACTCCGACTTAGACAGCATCTTTTAAATTCTATATTGTTTACATATCCTGACGTTGGTAGAGCGCCGGACACGAAACCGAGGTCGTGGGTTCGGATACCACCAGCGGCATGTGGTGTTTCCTTCTGATCAATTATATGAAGAGTAATAATTACCCTTTCATTCTCCCCATGATGAACACCACGAATGACAAAAGAAACATCTCTTAATCTCCTTGGTTTCAGTGACTGCCTCCTTCATGTCTGATGAAAGTCAGGTAGGCATTATGCAGTCACGAATGCATACTTCAACTAGACAGACAATCCCGGATATAAAGCACCCGATATACCCAATTGTTCGCATCGAACGGTCGGAACATCTCCGAGAATATCACGCAGAAGTACAGCCCTATTGATCGATACCTCGGATGTCCCTTGAACGGAAGTTCGATAGACTCGAACAGCGCGCCGCACCCCTGCAAGTTTCGCTTCTCCGAACAGCGCTAGCACGAAAACTTTCCGCGCGCGGAACGGCGTCGGCTGAGCTGCTTGAAGATCTGCTGGCAGCTCTAGCGTCATAACACATTCATTTGTAAAACCGCGTAACGATCTGAGCTTGGGGTGTGGTCCATCTTACCGATTCTTCACGCGACACCGCTCCGATGCGGAGAAGCCACCATTCGAGACTCAGCTTGTCACGCGGTGAAGCATACTTAACCAAGCGAAGCCAATCGCTGGCCCTCGCCTGGAATTCTTCGTGCGGTTTGCTGCCGCAGGCAGCACCGTCCACTGCAGCTTCTCTGCGCGGCAAGCTAGGTCTAGTGGCACCTAGCAAGGCTCGCGCTGCCAGTACGCCGGCGCTGCAAGAAGCGCGTCGCTAGCGTGGCTGCGCTGTATTCTTGCTTGAGATTACACATAAACTTGCCTATTGCCGGTGTACACACTGAACTATTTCGCGATCCCCTTCTAGCTCGATATTTCAGGGATCGATGGTATGCCATTTAATCGCGTAGGGGTGTAGATCCAAACGAAAGGTCAGGTCGCCGTAGGTTTTAAAACAGTCCATAAACAGCGCTCGGTCAGAGAGCACATGTCAAGTCAGTGCCATGCGGGAAAGGGTGGATGTGCAAGAATATCGCTGCGGCTGAACTTGATGAAATGTACAGAAGACAGATTAAGAGCAAGGAACAGCAGATTTAATTGCGATTCAAGCAATGCATATAAATTCAGACATCACATGTTTCCTTCTTTATATTATGTATAAGGTGTGCGACGTCTAAAACACCGTTCCGACACAATGACAGGGCGAAATACCTCGTCGCTAAAAGTAATTAAAAAGCCCTGCACGGCAAAAAAAAAAAAAAAGACACAGCGGCACGTGGTTTCTATACAAAGTATAACCGCAGGTAAAGCACAAACAGGTTCAAAAGTGTATTCACAGGTTTTGTGACCTTTGCAGTACATAAAGCATTACGTGCATAAGCACCGCAGGATTCTGCAGGGTTCAGAAGTGTGGAACAGCTCCTTATAGAAGTACTTCTCCTCGGTCTTCTGTCTAGCTGCATAACTTCGTGTATATTATATCTGCCGTAGTGGAGTATTTTTTTCTTGCACGACTTGCTATAAATTCGTTGCATTCTGTGCTACTTTTCAGATTCTCTGCAGTGAATCTTGACTGTGCTCGTGTCCCCGGCAGAGATTCGACGTTTTCGCAAACCGCGAGTGAAAGAGAGTAATCCTTTATATTACATGAGAAAGGTGGCATCTATCATCACACTGAATCAAGAGAGGATGAAGAGCACTTAATAATCGCGATGAATGGCTTTGATTGTTAGCTTGCTCTATGGTGAACAATCGCGCGTTATTACAGTGTATGAAAAAATGTGCACAGCGATATCGTCTACTGCTCGGTCAGCAGCTTGAAATGTGGCATGCAGCTGACAAAGCAGCCGTAGGCCTACGCGTACGGCGTAAGTAGAGCATTGGTGAGGGTATGGTGAGGGCTTCTGCGCCGAGTGTATACACAGAGGCGACAAAGCGAATGAATGGCGAAGCAGGGTTCAACGTGCGCTGCCGTACACGATGCACGGTTGGCCTCACGGGTTGCAATAGAGGCCGCCGTACAGAGAATCCGCCCGGCGGCGAGTATTCGACACAAGACATCGAAAGAGTTGAGAAGGCCGAACTTTGGCATGGAAGCTATGGAATAGCGTCCAAAATAGTAGAGACTTCGGGTCACACGCGGTTTCAGAATGATGCGGCTATGTTAGTGAATGACTCTTCAAGAAGACTGCTCAGGTCCACATGCAGATGAAGTCGAGAGCAAGCACACGTTGAGACTGGCGGTCGCATCAGAAGCATCGCCAGATGCCGTGGCTTAGACGTTAAGAGACGCTAACGGCATGTTATTGTCGCCTTAACTGGTCACTGCGGTAACCGCCGAAGAGATTGCAAGTGACGCGACCGGCAATGTAAAGACAGCCGAGCACCCACAACACCGCTTTAGTCCCGACGGCAGGTCATGGGCGCGCTCCGGAGGCGAGAGTCAGTGGCCCAGAGCGAGCGCCTTGATGTACTCGATGACGGCCGGCTCGTAGAGGATGCTCATATGTTCCACGTTGTCGAGCGTCTTCTCGTAGATGCGCTGGTTCTGGCCATACTGGAAGCGCAGGCAGCCGCGCAAACTGCGCAGGTTGACGGTGCCATCACCGTCGCCGAAAATCACCTCCGGCTGGATGTCTGGGAAGCCGGGCTTGTGGTATTCGATCCTGCGGACACGGCAACACCCGTCACCCAGGCTTCAGTGTTCAGCTTTTCGAAAAAGCCAATGCACATTCTCAAATTCAGCTGTGCTTTGAAACAGGAAGCATGTCTCGCCTGTTTGCTAAACACTGTTGAAATGGCAGATTGCAGTGCGATTTGAAAGAGTAGCCTCGAGGGCCTGTTCGTGCACAAAACACTTCGCTTCACCCACAATTCAGCTGTGTAAAACGACATCTCGGTGTAATAGAATGAACGTTGCACTAGTACGTGGAACCAGCACATTAAACCGCGACTTCCAAAACGACAATTAAAGTTACGTGATTCGCGGTGAAAGATCGACTACCAAAGAGCTACGCAAGGCCTCTATTAGGTGGCACCGAATGGCGGTAGTAGACAGGCGTCCAAAATATTACACAGTAGGTAGTAGACAGGCGTTGGGCAGTCTCGCGATTGGATGGGCACAGCAATAAATCAGGGGCATGAAAGCAATTAAGCATTTTCTACAATTATGAAACCATTTCTACACTGCGCGCAACCGATGGGAAGAGCAGATCGAAATATTACTTTTAATGCCTAGCAGATGCCTATGGAAATTGCATTCTCGCGCCCCCCTTTGTTTTCTTTCTAGGCACCCGGAGCAGCAAGAAGTATATAGGTCATGAATTCATATGGGCGCAGGTTTTTTTTTTTTTATTGCCTTCCTTCGTAGTCGTGGTAACAAAGCAAACTTTGCAAATGCCCCATTTCGCCGTCGAAGTTAAGCATAAATTCCCGCTATTAATAAAGGGTGGAGACTTCACCTCTCTATTGTGCTGACGTTTCGGCCGTGCAGACAGTGGATTTCTACTCCTGGCGCCGTGTTGTCGAGCATGTACGGCCGCGTGTCCTTGTACATCTCGTAGCCATCGGGGAACCCGATGTCATCGAAGAATTCTTTGTAGTCGGCCAGGCCGTAGCTGCGATGGAGAGTCTTCACGAGCACCTCGGTCTCGTTCCAGAACAGCCGGTTGGGAAGCATGTACGCCAGACTGGGAGTGGATCGTTGCTCGGGCCGCACAGACAGCGGGTTGATCACCACAACGCCGAGGTTTTCTCCTGCGCAGAACAAGTCACGTTTGCTCATGCTGTGAGCGGCCTCAGTGTGAGAACGGCACGGTCATGATCGTCAGAGAAGCTATGGCGGTTGGCAGATTGCTCTACCAGTAGTCAAATCCGGATATATATGCAACTCGAAAGGGACTGCGGAACAGTTCGATATATCGACAATTTGGTATTTAAACAATGGCAATGGTTAAGCTTATCTGCAACTAGAAGTTAAAATACATCACACCCATGCCTACAACGAGATTCTTGCAGAGACGTGGTGGCTAGACGTTGGTAGGCCCAACTTTATTCGCATCAAATCCGCAGCGGAGGATGCTTGGGAACTAACTACTGTCTGCCGTAAGGTGCCTAACCGTGTTAGCAGAATAGAATTGTCGCTCGATAAAATTAAGACGTTATCGGGGACCAAAGTAACTGAGCCCCTTTCTAAGTTCCAAACTGTGCCGCTCTACATCCGGGCCTGCGCCGGTCTCGACACCACAAGCGCTTTCATCAGGTGGCGCCCGCATGTAGTGCGGCACAGTTCAAAACTTAGAAGGGGGAGGCGGTCTGTTACTTTTGTCCCAGATAGTACTGTAGACTCCCGCAAGGCCTTCAGCAGCGAAGCACGCCAAGCGAAGGCCGTCGCTAGGCTATAGGTAGCCTCGCTTCAGCACATCACTGCGATGTGGCTTGTGTACAACAGACCGAAGGCCTCGTTCAAGCACCACCCACGTTCACCTGATCATGCAGTTCCACAGCGCATGCACTATACCAGCAGGCGCAAGGCAAGGCCGCGCAGCAGACCCGTCTCCACGCGCAAAAAGTGATCGAAGACCGATGCTAGGAATTAGTCGCCTCTCCTGCGAAGGACTTGAAGAGAAGCGCCATTTGCAGGGGCTTGACGCGCTGTTAGATTTCACCGCTCGTTCGATGTGTCGGAGTTCGACTTACTGAGAGACTTTCCTACACTTTTACACAGGATTTTCGAGGGGATAATTGTAAAGTTCGATATGCCTAATAATTCGAAATATCAGGGTTAGCTATATCAAGGCTGGACTGGAGTACAAAAAGAAGCCTTTCCCATCGAAGATGATTAATGCGGGACAAATCTCCAGGATTAGCAAGGCTATCAAGACGTTTTCCAGCAAATTTTGAAGAAAAAAAAAAGCCCGATTTTACTACTTTCCTCAACTCAAGAACGAAGCGAAGAATGCCCCTCTAGGGAGGTTCTTTTGCCGAAGGAATCGACCGATTCTCGTGACGTGGTTAATCCCCTTGGACTTGCTATCGTGACATCGCAGAAGTTGGCAGATGAGAGGGGATTAATCGGATTAACCACGACATCATGAAAACGGTCGACGCCATTGGCTGGACGGCCTACTTTGAGGGGCTTCTGCCGCTTCGTTCTTGGGCTGAATAAGACTATAGCCCACATGAGGGTAGCCTAGTCCGACTTAGCAAGTGCAGTTTCAAACCACTAGTTAATAAAAACTCCTTTCGCTGTCTTAGGAGACCCGTCTCCAGATAGTACTTGAGTTTGTAATCCACGCTGCTAGAGAAGCATTTTGTACTCCTTATGACAGCCAGAAGCACACTCCAGCAGCAAGTGGTGGCAGACAGAAGCGCTCCGCTCAGCTCACCTGAAGCGTAGGCCTTCAATGCCTTGACAGCACCGCCCCAGGCACCGCCCAGCGTAACAAGGGCACGGATGTGTTTGTCCTTCCATGCCTGCCTCTGGCGGCTGAAGAAGTAGCGTAGGTTGGGGCAGCCCATGCTGTGGCACACGAGGATGACGCTCTGGTCTCCATTGGCCGAGTACGTCTGCTCGATGAGATCATGCAGGCGCTCGAAATAGTCGCCCAATTCATCTGCACCATGGTCAGAAGCAAGAAAGGTTACGCCAGGTGCTGTTGCGGCGCAGTGGCACTTCCAACTGCATGACCTGTGTGCTTGAGCGATAGCTTTACTGAATGCTAATTTCCAGTTTCCGTTCGGCAGTTCATCTGACATTGAAATGATCTTCGGACTTAAGGCTGTTGCTATGAAATAACTAAGTCAGATGCCGAAGCATACTTTGGAGACACCATCGCATTGGCCATAGTCAAATTTGATCTTGGTCAGCACCACGATTGGCCCACCCCATATTCCAAAGATTGGGTCTACGTCAACCCCCGAAATTTGACCTAAGTCAATTTGGACCAAAATCGATGCCCAGATTAATTTGACTACGGCCAACACGATGGTGACCTCCAAATTTGACCCGGGATAATTTGACCGGAGCTAAATGGTGAAAACTTGTAACTGAGTACTCAAACCGAGTACCTACGTCTATAGCTGCCGCAAACAACAAGTCAAGCCAAAAAACAAACATCAAAACCGTAGTAAAGCAAGAAAAGAAAGTTACCGGTCGACATCGGTGGAACGGAGGTAAACCGCTGTCGGTTTTTGGTGTGGGCGACTGAAATTCAGATTGACCTGCTATAGTGTTCGAGAAAAGTAACCAACGAGGCTACCAGAGACATCAAACTGCTGTGATAAGAGCGTTCCCTTTGGAGAGGAGTTTGGTGATTGATTGTAGTGAGAAGATCAGTTTGGAGAGAGAGTATTAAAAAGGTTTCCTTGGCATTATCTTGTCATTTTTAGTTACCATACCAGGACAGGGACCTCAACAGGAAGTGCGGCCAGCGTTCGAAGACAGGTTACTAGACAAAATGCGATACAAATGTTTTTACTTCAGTGCCAGAAACATTTCGCGCTAGACACTGTCGTCTGTGCCTGAATAGGTAATCGAGTTTAATGCCCTATTTCTACTTCCATCTGGTAGCTGTAAACTGATGCGTCTGTTGTGGTTGCAACAGATTTTGTTCGCATCAAAAATTCTTTCATGGTCGCGCGAGTTGTTGGCTTCCTAGCAAGAAGACTCCAGCTTTTCCGCGAATAATGAACGCGGCGAGAGGGAAACACTATCATGCAAGCAAGCGAGCCAATTTCGCATAAGTGGCTATGCAGGTTTGCCGCTGAAATATCTTATTCCATAACAATTGCAAGGAAGATTTACCCTGTAGAACGATTCGGAAAGGCAGGTACTAAGTTTACACAGTGATGAATTGTTTGCTCGCGTTGCTTAATATGTAAGTGATGCATTATTGCTTATAAGTAGAAGTCCTGCTCTCTACGAGCATCAATTAATATGCGATAGCTTTTAACTAGGCTTACAAATTTTTGCGCAGTCAGCAACGATCAATAACATCTAGGCGGCAAGTAACTGGCATCATTACTGTTAAGGTGCGCGCTATGCCTTGGTTTCGTACCTTTACTGAACTACATGTGTCATGTGTTCTACAGGGTCGTTCAACTATGCTGCCGATGGACGATATGGTGGAAGAGGAAGAGTTGCCTTATCACTAAATAGTGAATGCAGGTAAAACAGCACATCCAGATAGGAACAACTGAACTGGCGGTAAATTCTCCGTTCTTGCATGACTATACTCTGTGTGTCCACTAAGATACGACATTTCCACAAGTTGCAGCTGCTTTCGTTACGCATTCGGCCAACAGAACTTTAGACAGCTGCGTGTGAAGTAATGAAGCAAAGGACATACACTTTGCACAGACTGCATCCCAGGTATACGTCCAACGACAGAGAAATACGTACTCGGTGCTTTTCTGAAGTCGTAAGGAGCCCCGCGAATGTCGATGCCACGTTGGTATCCAAGAAGCAACAATTCCTCCACGATTCTTGTAAAATACGCAGCTGCAAGAAAACGAGAGCATTAAGACACCTAACAAGAAATTGCGGACAAGGTTTTCAAGCTTTCAATTCAGACGGCTCAACAATCTTTACGTAGGCGGAAAGGTCAGTGTCTCCAAAAGCCCGCACAACTAAGTACGGTTCTGCAGGTAACCCTCTCCATTCTCAAGCTAAAGTTCACAACGGTCGAAAGTGCGTGATGCAAAGTGCGCGTGCACTCACTGGGGGACACCTGGCTCGGGTCCAGCCATTCGACGGTAGACGTGTTGCCGAAGCCGGGCACCCGCACGTCGACACCGTCTGGAGACCTGGTGGTCCTGGTCTTATTGTCGTACACCAGCCTCATGTTGTCCACCCAGCAGTCGAGCACGTAGGGAACCATGAGCTCGAGGTTAACCCAGAGGTCGAAGTAGTCGGCCGTCCGCCGCTCGCAGAAGTAGTGCACCGTCTGGGTCTTGTTGAGCTTTGCCTCCAGCTGGCTCCCTCCGTCCCCAGGAACTGCGCGCAAGCAGAGGTGCAAATTATATGTGCGTAGCTTCGAAAACCTTGAAAGGTGATCTTAGTACCACACGACCCGAAGAATGGCTCAACAGCGCAACACATAAGGGCGTGTCCGAGAGGAGTACCGCCGCCATGACGGCAGCATTCAGGTCAAGTCAGGTCACTGGACCGGTGCTCGCGACATGGCATACGCGTCAGTGCCGATGGCTTTCGCCAAGTAATATTATTACAGTCCCAAGTAGGTAGGACAGGATAGGATAACTTTATTTAGCTCTAGCGCAAGTTCTTTTATGCGGTCAGATGAGTCCATCCGCAACGGTAGGTTGCCCTTATTCCAGGGCTCCGCTGGATGCCGCCGTCAGCTGAGCCCGCCGTATCAAACAGATCTGGTCATCGCGGCAGTCGCTGGAGAGCAGACCCTCCCATTGCTCCGCAATCGGGTTTGGTCTAACCGGGACAAATCACCACGGCAGTCGCCGCGACGATTTCAAGACTGGCCAGGATTAAACAGTCGAAACGGGCGACTGCTATACTTTAGTGATTAGGGTATAAGCTCCCAGTATAAAGGACGCATATATGTGCCAATTTCGCTAGGTAGGAGAAAAGAGCCATTGGCGCTGACGCCTGCCGTCTATCATGACTACACAGCCCCCCTCCCGTGTTTTCCGTGTTTTTGCCCGCGCTCCTCTTGACGCGCCTTCGCTGCAAAACAGCCGAGAAAGGCGGCGTCGCAACCGGCCCCTGTCGAGTCTTTCACGTGACCGTCAGTGGCAGATTCAGGCGCCCTCAGCGAGAACCGGCCAAGGTCGGACCGTCTGCGAGGGAACGCTACTGAAGGCGGCACCCGTCACGTGACCTGTAAGGTCGCAGGTTGCGACACTCCAGGGCCTTAGCCGCGATTCGCTCAACTTCCGAGGTTTGCTTTGATGAAAGCCATGTGCGCACGTCTGCGCTTCAATTATCACGTTGACGTAAGCACAAGAGATGGATAAATGGATGCCCACAGAAATACGTCAGCAGGCGAAATGAAGGCTGAGCTCAATGTACCCGAAAGGTCACGTGAACGCGAAGGCGACGGCAGGGGAGTGGCGCCATCGCTCTAAGAGCTTTGAGCGTGTCGCTTGACCCGTCGCTCGGTTCTGAATCCACAGAAAACTTAGCACCCCGCCCGGAAGTGCACCCGCGATTTGTAAAACTCCGCTAGCCGTTCCCGGTTTGTGGCCTGCCTCAACAATGATGATAGTGCATTTTCATGGCGCAAGGGAGTCTGTGGCCAAACAGCGCCATGGCACAAGGTATTTTCGTTTGCTCCAGGTGGGGTCAAAGACCCATGCCCCAAGCATATAACCCTGATTAAGCCGAGTACCAGGCCAGGGAAGCTTGTACCCATTGTATCACCGGTGGGTACCCGGCGGCACTGGGGATCGAACCCCGCACCTACCGCATGCGAGGCGGATGCTGAACCTCAACAAGCGCATCAGGTTGGTCGGTCATCGACATCGCCGCTGCACCGTCGCTGCACTGCCGCCGTAGAGAAAATACGCAATAGAGTCGGAAAATTAAATGCTTGTCGGTAACGAAGGCTTGAAAACTTGAAACTTGCTACGGGCGAGCGCACTACAGGGCGAGATCAGTGTAGAGTCGGCATGGCTATATGGCGAAATCAACGCTCTGGTTGAGCACCCTTCAGCCCTCGTGATAACACTCCTCCCCCCTCTCTTAAGCCACTAGACCATTCGACCTCACCTGCCTTAGTTGGCAGGGGGACATTACGCCAATTCAATAAGGAATTAAGGTCTTAACGCTAACTCTAGATTCCATGATAGAATGCAGAGCTATATGGCTTAACCTATATGCCCTGGCTAAGACAATCGTTTAACAGTTTTCGGTGTAAAAAGAAAAAAAAGGATAACCGATTAGTAGTCTTGTAGAAAGCAAACGTAGCAGGGGACGGCAGAAAGTTAGGTGGGCGGATGAGATTAAGAAGTTTGCGGGGATAGGATGGCCTCAACTGACAAAGGACAGGGTTAATTGGAGAGACATGGGAGAGGCCTTTGCCCTGCAGTGGGTGTAGTCAGGCTTATGATGATGATGAGTTGTAGATTAGTAGAAGGCTTAAGTAGTCTTGCGCGAAGATACATTCAAAAAGCTGTAGTTTAGAGAGACCCGTATCTCGAGCCCTTGTCAATGTGTGCTGTCGGACAGGGGCAGAGGATGTGTTAATCGGGCCCGCACGGAGGCAAGAGGAATGGCTTCTGGAAAAGCGCTGTTCGGCGAGTCTGGCCTTGGCGGCCTTTCGGCTACAAAAACGAAAAGCGGGGACACGTGGTCTCAAATCAAAACCAGAGACGCGTCACAGAGCGAGTTAGTCTCGCAGCAGGGGAGGCTCCTCTGCACACGGCGTCTGCTCGCGGCCGTAACGAAAGACGTCCCAGAAACTGATCCGTCCCTAGACGTCGATGACGACATGTGCGCGACAGAACGCCGACCAGCAAGAGGTCACGAGACTTGCCCGGCGGCACCGGCCCGGCATTAGTCACGGGGTTGATGCGGGCGGCGTCCGCAATTAGCGCCGGCAAGCAAGCAGTTGTCGCCATCAAGTGTGACGTCGAGACAAGCGAGCGCGTTCTTTGGCGAAGCTTTTATCAAAGGTCGCGACCGCTGACGAAATTAATAAACCGCGAGAGCGGGGACACTGCGAAAACGAAGCTCTAAGCTGCACTGCATGTGACGGGCACGATTAACCTCGCGACTGTGGGCTCAGCGCGCGGAAAGCGGAGTGTAATTCAATCAGCCCCAGTTCTGAGAAGGGAAAGGCAATAAAGATTCAGCGCCCTTGCGCGTTGATTTTTTTTTTTTTTTTTTGCGAAATGCAAAGCTGGGTGTGAAGAATCTACGCATTACGGCTGCGGAGACGAGTCGTATACGCTTCTACATTACAGTGTGCTTCAGCGAACGCTTTCGAAAAGTGCCTAAATGGAGGGTAGTTGAAAGAGAAAATGTTTTCAATAATCTTGAAGCAACGGTGAAGGACAGTGAATTGGGAAAACGTGCTTATCTCTAGCGTATTAACTGAATTTTTTGTTAGCGTATGAACTGAAGCAGCTCTGAAGCCCGCCGTAACTGAGGGGTCCTCACTGAGTTCAACGACCTGGTATCTAATGTTCCCCCAAAGCTCAGTGCATGATAGTTTCGTTTCCACGCTTCATCCGAATCAACGCGTCGCTGCCTCGACCAGGATCGAAGCTAGCTGAGCCACGGCGTCAGCGAAAACCGCGAGCTCTTACCGCAACACGAGATTAAACGCAGGCGTATGGTATAGCTACGCGCTTGCCTTCTAATTCACTGCTCGTATAACAGCGACTGGGTGTTAGCGACGCCCGCCATGGGTTCTCGCGAGACGTCTATGGCGCGCACCAGTTTCGTGCCGACGCGGCGAACGCCCCGTATGCGTGGGTTTTTCTCGACCCCTTCCCCCCCCCCCCCCCCCCCATGTGTTGGCGCTGTTCCCGTTGTCTGGATCACACCACCCCCGGTCTGGTACAAAAAAAAAAAAGGATTACGAAACAAATCTATGACGCGTACAAATAAGCGATAACGGCGCACCTCTGCCCTCGGACGAGTCTGACCTGCAGATAAGCCACTTTTCCTGCACATCCGACTGCCCTGTTTCCGCCTTTCTCGTAATGCGACAGCGCGCTGTCAGAGACCTCCCGCGGTCGGCCCGGCTCACAGAACAAACAAGACAGGAGGTAACGCGTAGTACGTGTGGTCTAGTCTTCTGAGATTCACGACGCACCGGAACCACGCAACGTGCCGTGACAGGGAAGCGCGCGAAAGGCGCCCCACAAACTAACCTCCGCAAACTTTCGCGCCGCTTGAAAAAGAAAAGTGTGAAATGAACGGTCGAGTAAAGAGGCAAAGCGATGAGGGATGTGGGAAGAGAGCAGGATAAGCAGGTTTTCGGTCAATGGCGCCTATGCCGCAGGAGGAAAGCTGAACGAACTTCCAAACTGCACTCCACTGCGCCTGCCTTTCCGTGATACGTGAAAGAGATGCATGGTGAATCGCTCCGCTGCTTCCGATCAGTGCATTCTGCTATCGTGTGGCGATGGTGCAAGGTACTGATTGCGCTACAGCGAGAGGCGACCTCCATAGATAAGTAGGTCAGGTTCGATAGCCCGATTGCGTTTGTCAGTTTTTCGAGCATGTGCCGCTCGAAAAACGCCGCATAATACAATTCGAAAAAAAAAAAAGGAGAACGTTGTTGCTTTGGGAGACAACAAACGAATCGCTTTGTGCGAGAACCCGACTTTACCCCGCTTTTGGCATTCCTGGTTTAAAAGGAAAATCAGCGTGGCAAAGCTTGATTGTTTGAAACACGCAGCACGGAAATCCTGATAGCGTAGGGCTCATCAGAAGTCGGCCGGCAAGATAGTGACCGGGCCGAGATAACAGCAGCTGTATTGAACTTGTGTCTGATCACTTACTGAACGTGCCAATGACACAAAACCCATTCGCGCCGCCACCATTGCAGGGTTCGACTATTTAGCTGGACAGGACGGCGCCATGTAGTCGAGCAAAAAGAAACGCTGCATCACGCCGTTGTAGTAATTAATGTGAACATACGATATTTTTACGCCCAGTTACTGAAGCAGAAGTAGTTTCTACATTTATGGAATCAAAGAGCACTACACCCTGCGATTTTTACAGCGTCGAGGTGCGCCCGCTTAAAGGGCCACTGCCCAGGGTCCGGACATTTTTGAAAAACAAGCCCACTGCATAGATGAGGCATCGAAGATAACCTCTGCAAAATACTAGAGCCATGCGCGCCCCGAAAAGGTGCGAAAATTCAAATCAAAGCCCGCTCGTTCTTTCCTTCAACAAAAACGGGCCCGGCCCACTACTCTGAACCCCGTTGACGTCATGGGGGTTACTTTCGCTGAAGGCACTCCATTGGTGCATCGTTCTGACTGACGGGAGAAGATTGGGCGTAGCTTTGGCGTCGCGTCGTCTGCACAACGCTTTCCGCAGCGCGTTCTGTTCTGGCTCATGCCTACAAACCCGCATGAAGGAACAAAAAAACTGCGGAGGGAGCGTGCGGCGACAGCCTTGAACCCTTGCCATAAAAAGTAAAAATAGTAAAACTGAGGGAGTTGGTTCGCCCCCCCCCCCCCCCCCCCTCCCCCCGCCGTGATCACCTCACGAGACGCTCTGCGTACGCGCTCCCTTCTCAGATTTTTTTCTTCTATGCAAGCCCCCCAAAACAAGGTTTTAATTACTAGTGCAGCAGAGCCTTTCCCTCGCTCGCCCACTTGACCACTCCGCACACACACCGCTTATCTTTCGTGCATCTTGTGTACGCCTTGACTCCAATGAATGACATATGCTTTGGAGCGGAGAAAAGACACAAACACACAGAACACAAACACGCATGGAGAAAAGCAAACGGGCGGTTGCCGGGTCCGCGCTTCGCCGTGTGTTTCGAACACAACCGACTTCCGCCCCTCCGCTCGTGAAACGGTGGGGAGGCCTAAAAGAAAATGAAAAGGTGGCTCGTTAACTGGGAATGACAAACAGATGTATGAAAGGATGCGCTCGCTAACAAGTCTAGGTGGTCGAGCCGATCGCGCCTCTCGATCGTTCAGTGTGCGGAGAAAATGCAAAAACCAAGAAAAGAATTCTATTGAAGGCGGGGCCATGACGTACCTTGTGACGCACTCCACAGACACCACGCCTCCGGCTTACACCGGAGAACGAAGGGGTGATTTTGCCTTGCCGAGCCTACTCGACGAGGAGCGGGAGAGAAAAATTTCGAGGAGGGAATGGAAGGAGAGGAGGCTCGCTCAAAGTGAGGTAGAGAGTGTTTGGGACCATGGGGTGGGCAGTGGCCCTTTAAGCTTGTAGCAGATGCCATCAAACAGCCGCTCACTAAGTCGCTGTTTGTCGGTTGCTTCAATGGGCTATTGCAAATAGCAAAAGTGTCTTATGCGAGAAAGGTGATAGAAATAACCGAAATAATTACAGGCCAATATCGACCGCCCGTAATGTTTCTAAAATCCTTGAAAAAGTTCTTTCACGACTAGGGCGGTACAACTTCCTAACAAACTCGCAGCACTGTTTTCAGAAATAATGCTCCACTGAACTTGCTCTGCCTGACCAGAAAGAAGTCACTTTAAAAGCCATCGAAGAAACGCCATGTACTAGGAATTTTCGTCGACTTCAGCAAAGCATATGACTCTCGACCGAAGTTTACTTGTACAAAAGCTAAGCACTTATGGCATGCGTGACACTTTCAATTCTATTCAGTCATATCTTAGTCGTAGAAAATAACATGGAACGTTGAATACCTGCTAGACCTCCATGAAACAATTTCTTGGCAGTACCGCAAGGAAGTATTTTAGGACCTTGTCTTTGTAATCCAGGGTTTGACGGAATCCATTCTGCTCAGGTAGTGGCATAGTAGAATGTAAACTTGAGTCACTGACCAATATATTCATAACATATTGTCAGTCTGGACTGCTCCTTAAAATTTGTGATCTGCGCAGATGATACGAGTCTTTATTGCCGATGGCAACAGCGAGAACCTATGCCGGCAAGGAAACGGTATATTATAGAAACTACACGGCTGACCCTTCCAGCAACGCATTATTCATTAATACTGAAAAGCTCAGGCCACAGTTTTTTGAAGCGAAAGGGAAACACCTGGATTTCAGTTACCCTTTAATCCTTTGTAGGACAATGCGACACATACGGCTCACTTGTTCCTCATATCAAAGGGGCCGTAAGAGGCACTGGGACGCAGCAGTCCCACAGCAGTGCGTGGGATTATAAGCTGAAGTTCAGCATGCAACTCGTGGATCCGGCGTGATAGTTCGGCTGTATGAACATACAGTGCGCAGATCTGCTATAGTGCGTGCATGCCGATGCTCGTCTGCTGCAAGTGCAGCAACAAAACAGCCTTTGTACATAAATACGCTGGAGACTGTCGTAAGGACGCGCTTGCAACTTTCACTTGACGCTCCCTATGCCCTTAATTTCCTTCTAATTAAGCATCACGCACTTCCAAAGTACCATTCTATAATTGACCTGGTTGCACGGAGCCCGATACCGGCGGTGAAGCCATTTCCATGTTCCCTCCAAAGAGAAAAAAAATACAAGATTGTCTTTGCCGTGCTCCATAAACAGAAAGGTAGCGGCGGATTTTATGTCAGCATTTTGCTCCCGAATCAGCAACATTGCTCAAGCTCCATTAACCCTTATTCCAGAATCGCCGTTGGCCGGGGCATATACAATGCAAAGATAAAGAGAAGAGGTCTTCCTCGCCCACCAAGCTAGGGCGTGCGGCGTCAGCCACGTGTACGTAGCCTCCGGGGGATGTAGGTGATGCTCACGTCGGCGAATTCTCCCGATACCGAAGCGCTGCGTTCGGGTCTGGCGACCGCGCGACGCTTCGCCATTGAGCAGCAGTAGCGTCGCAATGGAGTGTTTTGGAGCTACCCGCCCCCTGTGCCCAGTCAGCGGGTCGGCCGCGCCCGACCAAAATAACGGGGACCATCTCAGCAAGAGATAAGCGTGGCGTGCTAAGCCGACGAGAGAAAGGCGCTGCTTCACCGACAACGGACGCGGCTCGCGCTGTCGATTCCCCAAAGAAAGAAATCAAGAACTGTTCTGTCCTCTGCTATATTTCTGGCTGAGATCGAACAAGGACTAAGCGCCAATTTTCTATTTTTTGCCTCTGCCGCTTCATGCCGCTTGTTAAAAGAATCCGCAGAGAGTCCGCCATTATTAGACAGTTTTAGTTTTACGTACGTAGAACCTTCACGTACGTAAACGAAGCAACATGAGCGTACGCTCATGGTGCTTCGTACAGGTTTAGCTACACTTACGGGACGCAAACTGTGTAGATCTGTCATAGAACCTAAAAAATGTGCTAGCATGTTATGCCGCGCCATCTAGTATAGATAAACAAAACTGTTTAGTCGAACTGCTTGGAGCCCAGCTAGGCCAAGCCACATGGCGGGCGTTAAATACTTTCCTCTGATAAAGTGAATA